>NC_088887.1:107373156-107676186 GCF_037157495.1 Lathamus discolor | reverse complement strand
AGGAATGAATTTACACACTGGTTGCTGTGGTAGACACAGTGTGTTTGTTTAGTCCTCAACTTCATACCTTGTATGCGGTGATTGTATTTGTTGACTTTTTGAACAGTATGTGAGAACCAAAGAAGTGTGCGAGTATTGCGTTCTTTACACTGTGAGATGATACTAATGGAATGAGGATGATTACTCCTCCTCTGGAAGCACTGAGCATCCTTGGAAAGGAGAGCTTTCTCCAGTACAGGCAGTGAAAACAAACAGTCTGGAGCACCAGTGCAGACTGGCAGATAGCTGGGAGCAACTGGAGGCTGCTTTACAGTAGAAGTATTCATGCAGTGAGGTGATGGAAAGAACTCTTGTAGGCACTCTCGGAAAGCTGGAATTTTGTTCAACCCTAAAAGTTGTTGGGCTAATGAGCAGGACATGGGATAGACCCCGTCCTGGAGAGGACACAGTGGGCAGGAAGACTTGTTTTCAAATTTTGCTATTTACTCTGTTTCACCAAGGAGATATGACCAGCAACTTCTCGGTTTAAAAACAAACAAAACCCAACAAGACCCACAGTTTTTTATCCAGTTCAATGTGAATAAACTGGAGACTGGAAGGGGTTTTATTTTTAACACTTGGAGGAAGGGGGAGATTTTATCCCTCCAGGCTACTTGCTCTTCTGGAAACCAGGGACAATTAATGTCAGGATTCTGACTAAAATAAAGCCCTGCCACAGTGAGCATCTGTAGTGCTCAGCTCCCCAAAGAACAAGTACTGCAAGGCTGCTGCAAGAACTGGTTTTTAAAGAAAGCCAGCCCCGTGAAATAGCAGAACAGCACCAGCACTGCTTTCCCAGAAGGATACGACTCCTTCTCTTGAGCTACAGCCTTCCTCCCAAACAAGCGAACAGAAGGCTCAGGATAGCTTAGACTGATGCTTCCAAGCTGCAAACTCCTACAGACTTCACAATGAAAAAACAGTAAAGATAAAAGTAAGTATGGAAACCAATCTGAGGCATTGTCTTATCTTGTATGAGGTGTATTTATGCAAGTGAAATGATTTTTTAACTTCCTATCCTGTTTTTCTTTCCAGTCTGCTGGTAGGACACATTTTGAGTTTTCAGCTCTTCACCTTACGCTTTCAAGCTCAGCAAAGACTTGGCTTATTTTATCTTTATCTATTTCTCATGGTTGTCCATGTCTTCATCTCAGATTTATACCTGTCTGAATTGCTTCTCTACCTTTAAAAGAGCTTCTGCTTTCAGAAGAGCCCTCCTTGCCCTGCTTGAAAATGTTCCTTATACATTCACCCCATTAACCTTTACACTGTTGATTCTCCACTGATTGTCATTCATCCCTGGAAAACTCATGTGCAAAACAGAAGCAAGTCCATCAAATGCATTAAATGAATGACGGTCAGGAAAAAAAGAAATGAAGGCTCTCACATAAAAACCCAGACACACTGGATGGCTAGCCTGGGCATTTTATTGATCTGAAATAGTTCATATAGTGTGGTACAGTAGTGAAGAAAGCTGTAACTGTTTGGGAAAAAGCCTATTGCAGTGTTCCCAACAGGAAGCACATAACATGAAGCTGCTCCACACCACTCCAATGTGCAGATTTAGTTATGCATCATGTTACCATTTTCAGAAAAGCCCTTCTTTCCACACTACCTATTGGATATACCAGGCTGCCAACCACTTGGAATCTGCATTATTTATTTAAAGCTTTCAGCTGAACCCATCATGTTCTCCCAAGTGGCAGTGCTCCTCTCACTCTCAAGAACAAACTGCATGTAACCAATCCACTTGATGATGGAGAAGAGGCTTAACTCAGTGTTGTACATTTAATACTTTTAAGTAACCTAAAGATTTCCCTGTGTGTTGATTCACTTGCAGCTGAAACAATAATTGTAACCAACATCAGATTCCAAGGTGAGGAGAGTCACTGGTCCAAGCAATGGGACAGGAATTAGAAACGTATATAGAAAAAAAGTTGTTTCTAAACCCAGTTATTTTTCTGTGCATAACAATAATTTCTCTATAAAATACCACTTTTAAACACTGAGATGTACTAAACATTATGTTACCTTTTAAAATAATGTTTAGAGAAGAGGGATCAGGATTACCCTCAAGTGACTGAAAAGACACCAATTACCCAAGGAAGGGGAGAGAGGAGAAACCATCAAATAATTCATAACAGGATCTAAACAGGGTCATATGCCTCCAGTACAGACTTGGATATATCCTCTGTAGTGCACAAGAGACTAATTTAGGTATCTTTGCATTTCAAAATGTTGGAACACAACATAGAACTTATGCATAAGCAACAGCAAAAGAGAAGAAAAAAGAATGGATTTGATTTTTCAGATGAGTAAGGCAGAGAATATTAGCATCTCCCTAACAACTAAATAACCCGTACTGATGGCGCTTCATCTTTAACATTCAGAACAGACATAAGCTTATTAATCTTAACAGTTTCTCTGAAGGAACAAAACAAAACAGTTCACAACAGAAGCAACAAGGTCAGGAGACTCAAGCCAAGCTCTTCCAAGAAACTGGTAAAATAACAGTCCTCAAAACAGCCTGGTCTTGAGGGCAGTGAGTCTACTGTGACAATTAAATTCCTGTAGGGTACCTCATAGATGGGGAGAGGCAAGGACTCCAGCAAAATAATAAGATTAGTGTTTCAGAGGGGCTGGGGGGAAAGAAGAGAAGAAAGCTATTGAAGGTTTACCAACACAGGAACCCTTCTACCCCCCATATTCTTTGGAGATCAATGCCCCATCGGATTCTGACACCTACCAGTAACAGAGCACTCACTCATTCCAAGTAAATGACTTGATCTAGGAATCAACATAACTGATTGGCTATTTACTATTGACTATACTTATTACACTGTTTCCAAGCAAAAAATCCTATCCAATGTGAAGTCATCAGTGCTTTTCATTAGTTTTGAAGACATTTTCAAAGCCCAGTTGTTTATCTGGGGGCAAGCACCTTTAATTCCCTATTGAATTTATGTGAAGGGTAGGTGTCAGGATGATGGAGCTAGGCTTTTTTCAGTGATATCCAGTGATAGGACAAGGGGCAATGGGTGTAAACTGGAACATAGGAAGTTCCACGTTAACATCAGGAAGAACTTCTTTACTGTAAGAGTGACAGAGCACTGGAACAGGTTGCCCAGGGGGGTTGTGGAGTCTCCTACACTGGAGATATTCAAGGCCCGCCTGGACAAGTTCCTGTGTGATGTACTGTAGGTTACCCTGCTCTTGCAGGGGGGTTGGACTAGATGATCTTTTTAGGTCCCTTCCAACCCTTGGGATTCTGTGATTCTGTGATTCTGTGAATTAATTTTTAAAGGAACTACAAAGATAATGTTCTTGATCTATTTCCTCAAGCAATTACAGTAGTATGCTGATTACATGCAGAATTTTCTAAATTTTAAATACTTAGAGATGTTGACAATGTGCTTTTAGTGTTCTCTTCCCACTTCTGCCCTTTTTCATCACACATATCGTGTCATCTACGAGTTCATTCTCCTGTCATTCTGTACTTACAGAGCTTAGTAGTTTATCTGTACATGAAAGACCCAATTAAACCACTGAAGCCTCAATTTTTAATACTTTTTTTCTGTATTAACACTCATTAAAGAGGAACGTGTGACAATAAAAGATACTGAAAAGTACTTACTCTAGTCCATGCAGTTGTTTCCAAGCCAGCTTTCAGACAAACAGTGACTACAACATACTGCAAGAAGAAAAGACATCTTCAGTACTAAAACTCTCAAATTCAAAGGTGTTCATGGCCCAATCTTCCCTTTACACCTAAAAGGTTACTACCATTTAGTTAACAACCCAGGACCTTGGCAGTGTGGGATGGGGGAATGACAGAACAGAAGTTATTGTTGGTGCATGCCAGGAAGATGAAATGAAAAAAGAGAAAGGGGGGAAATCACGCACACAGAATTAAGTTTGTTTTTATTTTACTTGTACATTTTCTTCTGGTTTACACCAATTTCTAATGGTGTGTGTATATTATGTATATATATACGTATATACCACCCCCCCCCAAAGAAATCTTACCATTCCAAAATTGCTAGGATACACAAACTTACAGTGTAAACTATGTTCCCAACAAACAAATAGTCAATTCCCTGGCCATTTGTGAATACTGCATCTGAAAGGAAAAAAATGAATCATCACATTTGCTATCAGTTTATCAACACAATGGATAAAACAGCAAGGAAATTTTTCAGGAGCAAACAAGTGGTCCTAACCTTACCTTTTAGAACACTTAAAAGCAGTTTTGCAAGCTGCAAGATAATGGTAATGCAGAAGTTGCGCTAAGCCAGGCCTCAGAAAAGATGCTTGGACAGAGCATATATACATAGGCTTGGTTGCCAGAAGCCATTTTAGCAAAAGGGGAAGTTTTTGCCAGACCCTAATGTGCAATTTGCCTATGAGTACTGAAATATGTCAGCATCACTTCTGTCACTATCTGTTCTTAACTAGATACTGAGACCTCTAACAAATCCCATTATTTGCTGGGCCTGTGAAGAAAATCCTGTAAAACACCAGCTGATTTGTGGTGAAAGAGCTGAATTGAAAAAGCTTCGTCTATGAAGGACACATGTAACATCTAAAATATGTTACTGAAAACTAATTCAGTAACTGAGCAGTATTCAGTCTCTACACACCCTTTCCCTAGTCAAGTGTGCACAAGGGTAAGTACATGTTAATCTATCATTTGAAAGTGCCAACCTTGGCAATACTTCAAATGTCTGTTTAGTCTTTCTTAGCTCTTGTTGAGTAAGACCGGAACACCGTGAAAGCACATTGGACAGCCACACTAATGCCAAATGAACTTGTACTCACAGGAGCTTTCAAGCATTACTCAAAACATGATAAGTATTACTGTTTTCACAGGTTTTAAGACAACTGCTAGAGAAATACACAAACAGCAGGGCTGAAAGAGGCTTAAGATAAAACCTTGGACCTGTTCCTAAACACATACTGCCTAGCATAGTGCTTCTACCATGAGGGCACCATTTTGATAGATTTATTTGCGAAACTGGATCTGACATTCTTAAACTAGGGTCATCTATTCAGTTAACCATGTTCCTGCAACATAGGTCTCCAGGATCAGTAATTTAAAGTCTATAGAGAAGAGTCGCTGATACCCTGATTCCTGTGGTGAAGATTCTGCACAGCTTATGGGTAAAATGACTATGTATTTAGTCAGTGCATTTACCCCTAGCTACTTGTTATGGCTTTCTTCTACAATGGTTGCGTGTGGTTGTCTGAAGAACTGACAGATTGTGAATATTTTCTAGAGGTTGCTGGTCTATGTCCCTGCTTTCTTTTCTCTTTTGAACTCCAGAGAAACAGCAGCAGATGGACTAGCCACTAACATTGCAAGAGAAGCTGAAGCCTGAGACAGCTCAGTTAGGAACTGGCTTGGTTTCTGGCCACTGGCATCTCTATCAGCCCAACTCACCCCCTGCTACTCTGTGGCTTCAGGCATTTACCACATCATTCGCAAATGCACACAAAGTTTTAACTGTTACTTGGCTCTTTTCTCTAGTGAACAAGGTGAAAATTGAGACTTCCGTGTCCAATAAGCCCTGATGATGGTAGAAGTCTCAGTTTATTAAGAAAAAGTCATACCTAAATATACATCAGTTTCGATAGACCAAAAATAAACTGACCTAATGCCTCTGCCAGTATATTGCTGTAGTGCAACATCACAGAGGAGATGTAACTAACTGAATAATTTTTGGTATCAGTCTCAATTTTTAAAGTTACATTTTAATGCAGTAAGTTAATGCCAGTTTTTTTTTTTTTCCAGTGATTTCCATGACTTTCCACTTTGAGAGGCTAAGTGGTCCTGAAAGGAATATTTCTGTTAATGACAACAGCTCAGTGAACATTCATTTCTAAAGCTATACCAGTGCCCATTCACAGACTGTATGCACTTCACATTCTAAGGAACTTGAGAGGTTAAAAAACATCCCAATGTGAATGGCACATTTTTGTCTCTGGCACTGAAATCCCCTTTTTACTTGAAAATACAATATTCATTCCTCTTCAGAAAACAAACTAAGCAACCCATTCAAAGGAACTCAGGAAGTTACTATTTGAGTGGGTGAGTATTCTAGGTCCTATCATTTTAATTGTTGCAATTAAAAGTACGTTATCTATTTAGGAATTAGTTAGAAAAACATTTAGGAAGGCTAAAACAAAAACTGTATTTTTCTCCAGCTGTAACCACTACAGACATCAGCCTAAAATTTCAAAAGCTGAATTTAAAGAAGAACAATTAAAGATTAACATTTCTCACAAAAACAGTGAAACAGAACAACAAGAACCGTGAAATAAAAACAAAAACCAATCAACCATTAAAAAACCTAACCCTCTCCTCCAAACCTGAACAGAGCTCCCAGCCCACATGTAGAGGAGAGGAAAGTCCCTATCCTATATGGTCCATCAGACAGCATGCGAAGCTGTCACTGAGGATACAATACTGACATTTTACTCAGCCAGGCAGAGAAACATGAACCTCCCTCCCACAACTATCTCTATCATCATGCCTCTATTGTGAGCATTCATCTTCCCTCCCTTTCTGTTGTATTTCACTCCTTGCCAATTAATCCATCCTGGAGCTGAAAAGGTTGTATTGAAACTAGTGTTTTCCAGGAAAGAGATTCAGTTCTGAAAGATTAATTATTTTAGGTAACTATTATTCCCCCTCTGCTGCCCCAAGATTTCTCCTCTGATCTAGTTGTGTTTCTTATGATAGTAAAAGAACAGATTCCCAAGGTCTTTCCTGTCCACACAACCATATTGTAAAGCCTGGTAGGAACCATATGGGATTTACTGTTCCCTGAAATACCATGTAGTTGCATTACCTTTCATTGAAAGCAAGACTTAATAAGCCTAATTTGTAGAACAAGAAGCCTCATTTCCCCGGTATCTCTGAGTCTACTTCCATTCCAGCCATTTCATTTTTTTCCACAGACTTCAGCAGTAGTAAAATCTCTCTATTTTATCCTACATTTTACAGTACTGTGTTATGGAATGGGAAAGGTCCAACAAGATATAAAGCAAATGGTTGTAATGCAGCTGCTGCAAGAACATATATTAAAAAAATTGAGATCTTAACCCACTACTAAAAGAAAAATAAGGCTATTCATAGAACATTATTCAGTATTTGAATAAGAGTTCCTGGCAAAATAGCAGTTTCATTTTTCACATATTAAAGTCACTATATGAACAATAATTATGTTCAATTAGAGTAAGTTCTGAAAGCCACTAGATAACAAGACAAGCTCAGCAGCTACAGCCTATTGAACTGTCTGTCAGCGTTATTTTCCTGGGACTTGTCATGACCTCCAGTTCTCCAAACACACTGGCTCTGCGAGACTGAACATGAGTTACTGACGTAACAAATAATGAAGCCCTTACCATGCTCCAGCACTTTCAGTGGAAACCAGAAAAGAATGATGGAATGGATCAGGGCATTGATGCAGTGACCCCAGAAAACCTGAGGGAAAACAAACCAAGTCATCAGTAAAGTCCAAAACTCTTGACCTCTCTCTAACTCCTAACAAACACTTCATTGTGTAGTTTAGAGTCAGACAATGTTTGTCCTGAAGTGAAATACCTAAACTTCTGCAGGATCTATTTCCTCCTACAATTTCTGCTCTTTCATAAGAAAACACTGGCCCAGTTGGATGGTTTTATTCTAACAACTTAAAATAAAATTGCAAGCATACTTGCTTATTAAAGATCTCTGCCAGAATACAGCAAACAGATGGAGTCACCCTTCTTTAATTACATCAAAGAATGATTTTTAAAACATTGATTCAGTACCATGGAATACTCTGTTTACTTTTAATGGGCAAATACCTTGTGCCACAGTTTTTAACTTCTAGATAATGTGTTTTGCACAAGTTAGAGCTTTAAA
Source organism: Lathamus discolor (assembly GCF_037157495.1). Lineage (NCBI taxonomy): Eukaryota > Metazoa > Chordata > Aves > Psittaciformes > Psittacidae > Lathamus > Lathamus discolor. Next base: position 107,668,238 of record NC_088887.1, on the reverse strand, counting down.
TACTCTGAGATTTCCTCTCTAAACAAATCGATCATACAGCTTCTTTGATTCAGAAGTACATTTAGACGTGCCTGTCATAGAATAAAGACAGGATTCAAATAGTGGGATTTTCCAGCATTTAAACAGCAAAATGTGTTCTTCAAAACTCAAATAAAGAAAGTCAAAATTCAGCAAAAGAACCATGGGAACAGAGCTGCACTAATTGTGAAAAAGCCCTCAGTAGAGAGCATTGTGCCAACTCATACATTAACTAAAATCCTGGCGATGTTATCCAGGTTCTAAGGAAGTGGTAAACTCGCCAGTTATCAGTAGTTGTGAACTGAAAAATCATACCCTTATTTAAAAACAAGGGCTTTTTCTTAATAAAAAAATGTAACCCCTGAAAAGAAGTGAGAGGCAGAACAATCCTGATCTCAGTGGCTAGCATGAAGCAGAAGTAACAGCAGGGAATAAATTATTTTCTAACAAGACCAACCTGGAAAATACAAATGGTCATGACTATTCTTCAAGAAACAGACTTTCCCTTACCCTTGTGTTGAACCCATCTGCATTTTGAGTAATTTTGTATAGCTGTGGAAATCTAAGCATGCTGTCTTGAGTACATGACCGTTCAAAAATTCCCAGAGTGAAGGGTGGCAGCGCTGTGAAAATCTGCAAGGAAAGCAAATACTAATTAAAAGCAGCTATTAGTTTTAAGTGGACCTCAGATAAAATTTCAGTATCTAGACAATAGCAAAATTCCCACAGACTTTAGTGAAGACTTATTACCAATTAGCCTGTTATTTGACATCATTTTCAAATGCCCAAACAAATCCAAACATGAATTTCAGCAATTCATAACTCTCAAATATTAACATATGAACAAAAGAAACATGAAAGAAAATTTGTATTTTCAACCAAATGCCTTAATCTAGAAATGGTAAAACACATCAGACTGCAAAGGAAAGACAACATCCTTTTTCAAAAAAGCCTTGTGGGAATGGGTTCAAATATAGCTGCTGTTGTAGCCATAATTAAATATGTAATGTGCTTAACCAGAGCTAAGTTTGCAGACAAAGCAAATGTGGAAATCTCATTAAAAAAAAAAAGATCTACTGAAAAACAAAGGCCATTCTGTATTACGGTACTTTGGGGATTCTCTGGGCAGGCATGAACTGATAGGAACAAATTAACTGCAGTATATGTCTGTGCTATGGGCAGACGCTTAGATGACCAAGCCTCAGAAGCTTTCCAGGAGAGACAGCAGGACACTTTGCCAGAAGCAGAGTAAATTAGTCTCTGCTGAGTCCCACATCACTGCTCTTAAAGTGTTTCCAGGATCTGAGGCAGCTCATTTAAAGCCAGCTTGGGTATCCACGTTTCTTGCAGTCTGCAGTGCAGGCACAGAGTGAGAATACCACCAGTGTGCATGTCTGAATACTAAACATTATTCATTTCCCCTTACATTAACAGTTTATATCGGAAAAATAATTTCTAATCCTATACATACATATATTTTTAAAGAGTTTGAGAAGTGTTCTCTAAGGTAAGAATCAGCTTGAAGTTCTGAGCTGTTTCTAGTGTGCAGGCATGTTTGCAAACCTTGGGCTGTGGCTCCCACCAGCAGCGAGCTGGCAGTCAAGGACTAGACAAAGGGCAACACAGAGGCCTAAGGACTAGCAAAAATCAATAATTACTGCCCTAGATCCAGCAGGGGATGTGCTTCTTTTGCTCATAAAGTGATAAAGCAGATGGTTAAAATGGCAGCGGGCTAGGGGTGGTGAACTGAAACTAAGACCACTGGTCCAATATATTCCAGAAAAGGCTATGCTCTTGCACAGCTTTAAGGTATCTCCCCAGGTTTCCTGTGTTTACTGGGGCATTTATGTTCTCAGTTGATTTAAATCTTCCAGTACTTTTGTTTCTGAAGGTAAACCTATAGTGTGAACCAGTGCAAAAGCTGGAATTACAGCGCTACTATCACTTCCTACACTTCCTATTTTAGTGAGACTACTAATGAAATAAAGGGTTAACCTGCATAGAAGAGAATGACAGAGCTAAAACAACTTGAAAATGTAGATCCTTCAAATGGTGGAAGTCCCCGGTATCCTACCAGCCCTTGACCCTTCATGAGCCCATATGACCAGTCCTAATTTCAGCAAATACCAACCTTACAAAACAAAGGTTAATTTCTACTTCACTGACTCTAGAAAATCAGTTTCATCCATGAGCTTTATGTAGGGTAGGTAGATCCACCAAATCAGGTTTAAGGATAATAGATGCAAATATCTAAACATGAATGACGGAGACTAAGCAACAGTCAGGAAATGAGGGTGAAAAGAATCAAGGCAGTGGAAAATCCTGGAATAAATATCTTCCACAACAAATATGAAAACTTGCGGAATATGAGGGTTTGTGCCATCATTTTTAGGATTAATGTGACAGGAGTTAAGTGTTCTCATTAATATTACTCAGTGATTGAGATAATTTGCTGGCTTTCTCTGTATTAGGATGTCTTTGGAATGAGTCTTCTTAAAGAAAAAAAAAATTGAAATTTCCTCCTTCGAGACAGAAATGCAAAGGATTTTTCAACACTAAGTGTCCTAATGGCTCATAAATCCAGACACCAGGCCACTCGTCAGTGGCAACACACTGTAAAGGTAACATCATTGAAACACCAGCACAGATCTATGGTATGCCATGGAATGTGGTCCCACAGATTCTCCAGACTTTAATCAGTGTTATTGATCAAATAATATTCTTGATTAAAGTGATAAAATCACACAGCACATGTGGCACTCTGCAGAGCACAATGAAAATCAAAAATCACCTCTGGACTGACACATCCTGCCCTTGCTTCAAGTGAAAAATGCCAGTGGAACAGTAATGATACTTCCTGTTCTGTACCTAATGTAGCACAAGTCAACCCAAAGCATCTGCCTGACATTTCTCTGATCAATTGTACAGGGTCTGAGAAAAACACGAACCCCCAAAGATGAAGATTTTGTATCTATTTTGAACATGATCAGTCAGCAAAATGACCATACAAAAGACTGAAGATACTTTCAAAGAGAAAATCCAATTCCATTTTAAAGCTGCCAATTTTCCATTTAAAGTTGCCAAAGGAGGAAACATTAGGCCCAATGTGTATTTTCAAGGTGTTTTCCCAAATTTAATTTTGCGATAAAAACACCATCCAAAATCTATTTTTATCTACCTTAGAGTGGATTCAAAATAGCTTTTACAAATGAACTCACCTTTCCTGACATACATCCAAGACACCTGTGAGAAAAGGGACAAAAAGTACTATAGAAGTTCAAGCACTACCGTAGCACTTACCACATTATACAGTCCAATGCACCATCGCTCAAATAAGATCTGCCCAGAAAATCCATTCACGAAAGCAAACCAAAGCTGAAACAAAGACAAGTTACAAGCAGGTTTAGATTACTGCACTGAACTGTACTATACTGAAGGTTTAGCACTACTGCAGTACATGTTTCCATTTACAGTAGAGGAGAAAGATATGGAACACAGACCACCATTTGTAGACAGCTGCCTGTCATGCTCTGAAGCTAATTATCACCAGTGATAGGCAGTTCTTCTCTTCTGAAGTCTTACATTTTAAATACTGCCAGAGCACTGCTTATTTAAAATAAAATACTCAGGTGATGGAGCAACTTGCTGTCTTTGCATCATTACTCTACAGAAATAAATGGCCTCAAACTATTCCAACATCCTTACTGCTGGCAAATTAACATGCTTGAAGCCAGAACCCAACCTCATTTGCATCATGGTTGGCAAAAACCAGAATTTTCCAGGTAAGAATATTTTGATGGATGCTCTGCTTGATTTCCATGTGCTATTTTTACAGTCCCAGAATTACAGTGATACCAACTCATCAGCAATATAATCGCAATTACATTTCAATTTTATTGTCTACATTACATTGCTATGTAATAATCCATCAATTTAACACTTAAACATTACTAAAGCCCATCTGGACAAGCCCTGAGCAACCTGGTTTGAATTTATAATTCACCCTAATTTACACAAGAGGTTGGACTAGATGGCCTCCAAGTTGCCTTTCAACCAAGGGAATTCTGTAATGCCACAATCGCAGGAAACCACTGTAAGCTGCAGTACATAGCTAACTCTTTCTGGGATTTCCTTGGACCTAGCTTCCTTAAGCCTACTTCTTGCTTTGTTTAAGCAAGAACTGCTTTTTGAAGCAAGAACTGCATTACTGGGTTGGAACAAAGCTCACTAACAGCCACTGAAGGAAGTTTGGATAAGAAAGTAAGACAGGAAAGCATTACCTTTTCCCAAGTAAATCAGAAACTGGAAGAATAATCAGCAGTTTAAGGGCAACCTTGATCAGTCTGAATTGTTGCGCTTAATAATGAAGTATTTCTTGTGAATTTGTGCCTTAGTCCCTTTTAAAATCCACACTGCACCATGGTACTTAGTTCAAAATTAATTCAACATTGTGTATGGGAACACTCTCCTTCCCAGCCCCTTTCAACATGTTTTGCCTTGCATTTACTTTACAAGTTCACATTGTGCTGGATGCACTAGGTATTGCAGAGCAGCCAAGTGATGCCCATGCATATTCCCTTTCTCACTGCCCAACAGCCCATGGCACTCACACCCAGGCATCTTTCCTGACACCATTCTGTCACTTACGTAGCAGCACTCTCCTACTAGCATCATTTATTCTCTGGCTCACTGTGCTAGCAAAATACCTCAGATGATTATTTAACTGAATGTCATCTGATCTCTTCTCTGCTCCCATTTGAAATGGATATAGAGTAATTGGGAAAGAAGACAAGAGAAGATGACAAGATTGGATCAAGACCTACAACTGTTTTCATAGATGCAATATCCAACCAGACTAGGACTCTTCAGCATGGGACAGTGGGAACTTAAGGCAAGATTAAAATACTTGTAAGATAGACAAGAACAACAAATAGCTGTTCAGATAGGCACTGCTGTCCAGTAAAAGGACAGAAGACAGACACATTCTATATCCTAACTTTTTTCATCACTTCTACTGTACAGTTACCTTGAAAGATCACTGCTCTCTAAATCTCACTTTCAGGAATCAAATGACCCAAAGCAGCATACCGACCAGTGTCACACACTTCAAATATATCTCAGCCCTTCAAATGAAAGATAATGATAGATCTTGGGTACAAAGCCCGAGATCCCCAAAAGCAACCACAATTAATTTGGGGTTGCTGGGTAAAGAGCATGAGGGTTTCTTCTAGGAAGAAACAGAACTTTAAACAAGCATATGCCCAGATATTCAGCAATGATGATCTAGGCATCTTACAATTAATTGCAACTATGAATGAGGGCAGCAATTTTAGAAAACATGAATAGCTGACAAACCAGAAGCCCAGCTGGCAACCTCAGCCTGTGCTCTGCTCAGTTTTCTCTACCCCACTGGGCAAAGCAAATGTTAAGGCCATTTATGACACTGGCTCATGCTATTTAGGAAACCACTGCTTTCTGAAACCACAGCCTCCCACAACTAGTCCTCCAGCAACAGAAACTTCTGATTTTCCACTAAGAGAGTAAAACAAAGCAGCCAGACTTTTTGTACCTGGCCCACGGCTAGAAGAAAAGCCCCAAGCCAGGCAAAGCTAACGTCTTAGATTCACACTTCCCCCAAAAAATATTAGCAGCAATGAAGACACAATCATATAAGACTTGGAAAGGACCAAAGCTGTTAAGATGCCTTGTGAAACAGCAGACAGACTGTCAAAGTAGAAGCAAAAAATCCCCACTCAACAACCTAATCCTGCCTACTCAATTCATTAAAGAACCTGCTAAAGCTACCTTGACATTAGTCAATTACTAGAGGAGAATATTGAGATGGAAGTGTCTGGCTGGTAAATGGGTATCTACATGTCACTATCTGAAGTCTTCTGTGGTGTCTTTAAACATTGGAAGATTTTTCTACCAGAAAGTTTTCTCCTTATTTCATGGCTGCTGTAAGCATTGCAAGAATTGACATCGAGAAACCTCAATGTTCTGCTATTTCAAAAGCCAAATTTGAACTATTTTTCTCTTGGCAGCATCCATACAGGTGAAAATTAGAAGTGAGAACAATCCCCGTGCTTACACAGGTCTGCCAGCACCACACACACCAGAGGACAAAGGCTGCTACAATTGGGATGCACTGACAAATGACAGTGATGCCTGTCTTTTCCAGAGATCCAGGTTCTCCAATGCCAATTTATAGGAAGTATGTTGTATACTTCCTCAGTATCTTAGTATCAACAGTAAAGTAGGTAATGTTTAATACATACATTCATTTCAAATTTAACACAAACCATAAACCGTCATGCCTGGTTTAAGGACCAGCTGCTTGTAGAGAGAATATGGTACTACTTAAGGTCAGCAAAGAAAGAAAGAAAAAAAGACCAACCAACACAAAAAAGCCTCCAACTCAACACTCCTGTTAACAAAATGTACTAAATATATTTGAATTTGCAACAACCCATGCTTGACTCAGACTTAGTAAGCTGGTAGGAAAACTTGCCAAGTCTGCCTGGCTTGCCAAGCTCCAGGGGTTCATGGGGCTCAACTCCAGTACTGCTATGAACAAATGGACCCAAAGTTATTAAACTGCTTTTCTGGCTGGAAAAAAGAAACCTTTTCACTTTAACTGTTACCTGGCTGCCAAAAAGCTGGAAAAGCTTATTTGTAACTCGGCTACAAAATACGTATTTTTCTCCCAAGGAACAAGAGATCCAATTTAAATGTAAAGAGATGCAGACCTAAGGCTGAAATCTGGCTTGGTATATCGCTGCACTTTACTATAGCAGATATTGCAAAGATCTGAATCCAGTAGGTACTGTGCACAAAGAAAGTGGAACATGGTGCAAACCGAAAACTAGTCCGTGCTCCTGCCTTGAAGCGTGGCCACGCTCTCTAAATAAGAAACTCTGGTGCTGAAGCACTCGATGCCAGCTGTGATGTGGGCACTTTGCCACCAGAGAAGGGGGGGGGGGGGGGGTGGAAATCAAACTGCTGCCTCCTTCCAGAGGTCAACAAAAGCCAACAGATGGTAATATTTGGTTAATATTGACTTCAGCTGCAGGCAAACTTGAGGATCTCTACGGAAACCAGTCCGACAGTACTGTTTTGAACCACACAGCACATCCACCTGCTCTGGAGTGTATTTTGAGAAAAGATCAACTATTATTTTCAAAAATAGTCTCACTTGAGCAAGTTGGAAGGCAAATTTTAATTGCATTATTGCTTCATGCATAATCAAGTGATAATGCAACACTGATGCCTGAAATAGTGGGAACTAATCTATTTCAGTGCTCTAAGGCACTGGGATAGCAAATCATCTACTCTAAATGTGTGTGTTTATGAAGTCTTGATAATAGACAGCTTAACGAGTACTAGAAATGTTTTCCCCATTCTGCTAAAGGGCACAAAAAGCTAATGTAGTCAGGGTATCAACAATTGCCACAGGCACCAATTATTGCCAGGCTGGATGCCTTTGCTATTCAGAAACGAGTTAAATTCTCAAAATATCCTCTCTCAGCACACACACATTTTGCATGCTCTTACCAAACAGACTCATTTACGGTTTGCCCAATGAAGCAGGTTTGTGTCTCCTGTGCAGTTCATTAATAATGTATCCTGATTAAAAAATCTCTCATTACAGATGTCTGTCTCAATGCCAGGCTCTTAGTCCTGCCCAAAAGCCCACAGCCTTTAAGTAATCCCTTCATTAGAGAAAGTACAGCACCAATTTTATAATATATGTGAAGAATCTTATTAACAAGATTTGACGGGATAGGCATGGCTGCCCAAGACTCACTTTACTTGCCAATGAATATTGCCCTTGCTCTGTTTATTCGCCCCACCATTTATTAACTCTTTGCTGAAAACAGATTGGTATTTTTCAATTGGAAAGCACTTGCTCTAGGCCTGTGCACCCCAAACAAGTGCCCATTTAAGCTTAAGATTCATCTCAAATCTTCTCCACCAGTGTTAACAAGTAATTTTAAAGTTTCTTGATTATTTTTAAAGTATTGCTTTGTCTCATTAAAAACCCCTTAATACAATGATTCAAACCTTGGTCAGATAAATAGATATCAAAGCAACCAACAGAGATTTCCTGGCTTTAAACACTAATTAAATAAACTTGAACAGCTGTTATTTCTTCTATTGCTGACTACAGATAGTTTATATTTCAGCATACTGAAGAGCACAGTTTTATCTCTGCTCATATGCAGGAAATATGATTTCTTCCTTATACATGTTGCTTCTGTGCTTCTCTATGTGACTGCTGACATCCTTCCTTCAAAGAACAGGTAAAATTCAACAGGAGAGGCAAGTGCAGAACAGCAGGGACATGAGGGGCAAGAGGAGCATCACCGCACAGTTACACAGACTGCAACTCTTACAGTTTAAATCCTCAGAATAACTCTGAAGACTTAAATAAGAATTAGTAAACCTCTGGGGTTTTTTCCTCAGGGGTTGCCATTAGAGAACAGTCATATTCCTTGCTCCAGGAGTTCTAAGCATCGTGGAAAGATACTACATCTGCAGATGACTATGTAGTATACAAAGGACCTAGCCATTAAGACACTAGAAGATTGCCTCTTCCAGCAACATTTGGCCTTGATATGCTATTAATGTGTTTTAAAAAAAGAAAAAAATGGCAACAAAACACAGTAGGCCATCCAAACTCTTCTCCTTCACAGTGCAGCGTGTTTCTCTTTATGTATGTTCCTTGAGTTACATGAACACCTCATCAGTACGCCACATTATGCATTCAATACTTATGTCACTGGTAGAATGAACATGCAGCCCATTGGAACAAATTTAACAGAGTTGCAATCTTCTGTATTTTTTTTAATCTTACAAAACCAAGTAAAGAAAGGGCAGGCTATTTCTCCAGTTCTGTGGTGTGAAGTGTCCCAGGAACTTAATATTTTTCCAGCACACTAACTGCTGCAGAAGCAAGCCTATGATAATGCAATCAGAATGGCCTTTGTTGCCAAAGGGTAGATGAACTTGCCCAAAGATGTGGTTAAACTCAGCAGTTGCTCTGAACATTTCCCTTTTACAATCAGAGCCAGCTCTTTTCTGAGTTTATTTTTCATCCTTCCTTAAGTTTCCCGAAGTATCAAGAAAGCCGACACTGCTACACTAGGATTGCCTCATCCCTTACATATGTGACACCCTAGAGGTGACAGGACTTACATACCGGCTTTTTAAAAATGAAATGAAACCCAACATGTCTCAGGACGGTTCAGTCAAGCCCCTTCAGGATGCAGAGTTTCAGCATGCCTGCATGCTCAAGGGGGTCCAAACCACAGCCAGAGCAACACTATTAAGACTGATAATGCCGAGAAGTCTCCCACCATTGTTGCACAAAGCCAGCAGTGTCCGCTCTTGCTGGAAGTGATGCTGAGATGGCTGGAAGATGCCAGCTGAGACAAAATAAGGCAGGAGCTTGTTGGCTGCATCCATCTCCCATCCCTACTTGGGGGAGCAAGGCAAGCTCAGCTGCTTGGTTGGTAAGCTGGAAACAACACGCCAGGCCACTGTCTGCTGCTGAACAATGGAAACTCATGTTATGAACTCCCAGTACCTTCTTTTACAAAACAAACACTGTTCTTAACAATCCTTTCTTTAGCAAAAAGAAACTAGCTCTAAAGAAAGGTTTCCATGGATATGGAAGACATGCTTCAGCACACTGCAGCAGTAACTGCAATGTTGGAGCCAATTTCGTGAAATTTTTTTGGGGTATGTTTTTTTTCCCCTCCCAGATTTGCCTCATCAAATTCACCTGCCCTTGAGTACAAGCACACCACTGTGGAACCAAAGTACAATATGACTATTAATAGTTTGGCATGTATTAATGAGAATTTATGGCATCTCCTCAGCATGTAATCACGACAGACTGGTCTTGATATAACTTTCACAACTATGTAATTGACCCACATCTCACATAAAGAGATAAGGACATGCTACTACACAGTTTTAAATGACCTGCTGGCTTGTCTGAAGCTAAGGGGTAACAGAAGTGCTTTGGGTTTGTTTTTCTTAATTTATTCTATTATCTATTTAATTCAGCAGTAGAGAAGAAATAAGTTTAACTATTTATACTAATAGGTGAGGATACATTAACGACTTCAGGTAACTTACTCATCTGAAATTTTGCTAAGCATTTAGAACCCACAAACAAGAATGATGTTAGAAAGCAAGAAAACCAATATTTGAAATAGAAGATTAGGGAACTGTGGAAAAAAGAATGCTATTACTGTTACCCAAGTAAGGGCAATGAAAGGAAAGGAAAGTGCAGAAACGGCTACAGAAAAGAACAACAGCCAGCAAGTCTAGTATTGGATGTACAAGCAAAAGGAAAGCCAACAAAACACACAGCACTCCATGAGTGAAGTCTGATAATGCCACAAGTCAAAAGTGAGGCTAAATCCACCGAGGCTCTTCACACTTGGGCTGTGCACTAGGGCTCACCACAGCCTGAATAAAGCACATCACCAGAGACCTGTAACAGCAAAATATTTCAACACCTCTCATACCTAGAGAAGAATACAGGTATCAGAAACTTTAACACAAACCTGGCCCAAGAAATTAGCACACAAAATGCAAAAAGCCCTGAAAACCCAACACTGCATCATTTGGGAAGGAGAGAGTGGAAATGACAAAAAAATTGTATCTAAATACCCAACACTGGGATCTTTTATCTTTGTGGAGCTGTATTTCTGTGGGACACTGGTGGAATACACCTGGTCCCGCTCAAGCTGGATCTGGCCTTACTGTGACACAGATCGTCACATACACATACGTACACTCCTTTAAGTGAATACAATCAATCCTTCTCTCTATCATCACAGTATCCTGTTTTCACATCCAGTTAGCTGAAATAAAAAAAATCCCCAACCCAGACCTCATTCATGTAGTACCCTGGGATAGTGCTGCAAGAACACAAACACACAGTAAAACATTCCTTGAACCCAGAAGCACTAACCCTGTAGGGGCAGATATTATCAGGGTACAGGAAGACAGAACTAAACTAAATATAGGACTATGGAATGCTGTTGTTCATTAAAAAATGGTACTGCTTTTGCTCTTGGTTTGCTTCTTTCCATAGCACTGTGTAGCTGGCAGTTTCCACTTCAGCTATATGTAGCTTCATGAAGCAGGCAGTTCCCAATCCACATACCAAGGCATCCACTTATATCTGCATATGGTACAAAGGGCACTAGGATGAAAAGCAATAAGGAGATCAGTATTCATTTAATGTAGCTAAAACACAGTTGTGCAGTCTTAGTTCTTGGATATGAACCTAGACAATGTCCTGAAGTGATCAAAACTATTTTAAGATTTCCGAGGACCAAATGCATTGCCAAGTACTGACTGAATAAAGCTGACGGTGACCAAGACCCTGACTATCACTATTCAGCTCCTACTTTATAGGGCGTTTCACTTCAATCCTTTCCCTTCTTACTTTTATTTGCAGAAGTCCCTTATGTTACTTATAAATGCAGGTTCACAGATTTTGCTTTTCTTGTCACCACATAAAGGAATCCTTCTGCAGAGCTGCTGAATTAAGTGTAATAGGAGCAGTTCTGTAGCAAGGTCATTTTAGGTCTGGAACTGCAGTCCCCTTAGGATCCTCTATTATGGCTACATGAACTGCCAGGTTCCCCTTGCAAGTCTGCTTTCCCCCCTTCCTCCCTATGACATAAAATTTATTCTCTGTGAGCCCTTGTGTTAAGCTACTTTTAACCAGGAAGTTTATATAAAGTTTTGTGACAGCTCGAAACTCAAGGAAAACAGCAAAATTAGCAACAGAAAAGCCAGATCACTACAGAAACTGTAGCTCATCTTCTGTTATACTCACAAGAGTAAACCTTTACTGCAGTAATCCCAGGAGCAGCCCACAGTTCTCATTACCTGCAACTCTATTAGCATTGAAGCACAGAGACAACATTATAGCCCACAACTACCAAGACACAACAATGCAATCTAAAAAGGCCTCCTAGTATTTATCTTACTTATTTTCCATTTTTATTTACTAGTACAGTAATTTTCTTGGTCAGTGGGACAATCTAAACCCAGGCAGGACTTACCATTTTCCTCTTTTTACACAGCTGCTTTTCAACATGCTACCCCTTCCCTAAAGGCTCCAAGACTAGCTCACAAAAGGTCTCTCCCCTGCTTCCCTTGCCACTCTTCTCATGTGAAAAACACAGTATTGGTAATTTCAGTCTAAATTTATTTCTTTACATGCTGGCAAAAGCTGAAAGACTTGGATGCTAAACATCTTTTGCCAAAATATGCAGCACATTGAAAGCACATGCAGTCACTTCACTGGCAAATGACTTATTAAAGTACCTCTCACTAAAGAAATAATGTTTGAACTCCTTTCAATAAGTGATTAGCTTTCTTTCACTGCAGTACATGCAAGTAAATTATTGCTGTGCCTCTAAAGCATTTGCTGTATTTTCTGATAGCGCTGATTACAAAAAAAAAAATAAAAAAATCAGAGTAGCTGGGAAAAAATACCTTGGACAGAAAAAACCTGGAAGTTCATACACAGGGGCAATGCATTCATATGATCGCTGAACTCAGTTCAAGATTTCATTACGTGCCTTTGGGATGGTATTGCACACTCACTACGCTGAGCAAGCATCAGAGAGTGTTTCTTTTTATGAATGACTCTCCTATAAAGGCTGGGTAGTAAAGGAGAGGCTGCAGTAGACAGCTGATGTTTACTACAAGCCAGTTTCTAGTTTCACAGCATTTTGCAAATGAGTTTTTAATTGACGCAAATTAAGTTGTACCGTCACCTTCCTGCTGGGAAAACCCTTCATGACCAAGGGCCACCAAATTGCCTGTGAGCTCAGGCCAAGAATAAGCCTCTGCTTCAGTTCCATTATTACCAAGTTCCACAAACACACAGTAAGACTGAGTGGTTATACACAAGGAAGATCTGAGATGGCACCCAAGGTGACACTCGCTGGAATAAGATCTACAAATGAGGTTTGAGCTTAGGCAATGTTGTTAAGTAGCAACTCTGAGAATGAAGGTGTATTTGCCATCTTTTATGCAACATGGAACAAAAATTCATGAAGAAAAACTAACCACAAGCTTACTTGAAAATTAGGCAAATTCATATAAACTGTGAAAACCCTATCTGTGTACAAGACCACAAAGCTACTCCAGAAACAAAGAGAATTTATACTGAGTAGATTTTCCACAAATTAACTACAGTAAAGAGCATGAGTGTTGCTAACTTTCAATACAGCAGACAGTGGGAAGCAGGGAAATACACACAGAAAACATCCATACCACGCTTCACTTGACCTACACAGAATAGCATGACTCCAGCTGCTGTGTAAGTCCCTTCTAGTCCTTCAACAGTAGTTGTGCTTCAGAACTAGACTCGGGTACAGAAAAGCACCAGAAGAATGCAAGAGGAGATAAATAGATTTTTGATATGATAAATTAATTGAATGCAGGGGAGATGTGTATTTACTTCCTTCTAATACATTCTCAGGACAGTGAGTTCTTCAGAACACAGCAGGGGCTCCAGAAAAAAATTCTTCTTTACCAAAGCCATGTATTGTATGAAAATTTGTCCAACTAAGTCATAGTTATGGTTTTCCCCCATTGCACTATACCCTCAGTTCTAGATAACATCAGCATACATCTTCAGGAAAGTATGCTCCCCTTGGTGCAGAACATAGCAATTTAATCAGCACAGCACACTATGTAAACTGAAGGCAACCAGGAAACAAGAAGGAGTTATCAGCTGTATAGGAAAACTTCTGATCCAATCATATACATTATCATTTCTTTTCTCCTTGGAAGCACATAGCAACCCTCCTAAGATCTTGATTACTGGAGAAAGTGCTCAGATCTCTGAAGGAGCATCACAATTCCAGAAGGAAGTGTAGATGCTGACTTTGCATAAGAGTATCAGGACAGCCATACCAATTCAGACCAATGGCTCATCCTACTTCATTGACTACCTTTAACAGTGCACGCATGCCAAGCCCAAGGGAAGAAAACGGGCCATGCAATTTCCAGGTCTCAGTATGTACAAATATCCAGATTTGTGGATATTCCAAGTCTCCTGTGCCTTGTGTATGTAGTAACCTGCAACAGCTCTATTTGTTGGTGGTTTTCTGCTCCCTCATAAGCTCCCTGTAAACATTCTGCAATACAACATCCTTTGACAAGGAGTAGGGTTCAAACAAGCACAAGTCCTTACATGAGGCAGAAAACTAGTGCAGCAGTTGACAGGTTTATTTTGTAGAACCTACCTACCTAGCAAGAAGGACACCAGTGGTGTCCCTGCCCATGGCAGGGGGGTTGAAACTAGATGATCTTAAGGTCCTGTCCAACCCTAACTATTCTATGATTCTATGAGTCGAGTAAGATTGAGGGAGTGACTCCTCAAATTTCAAGAACTCTACCAGCTGGTTAATGAGCAATATCGAACAACACTTTGGTAGAGACACATTTTTACCAAGTCTACCTACAGAATAGCGCTCGTGACCTATGAAACTGAATGGTACCCCAGATCACCTACAGATGCTTTTTCACCAGAATGGGGAAATAAGTACTTCTTCTAAACAATGCTGCTAGCAGCTTAGAGAATTAGTCTTTTTCTAGACATCGGAAAGATTTTTGCAGTAGCAAAATCATTTAGGGCTATGAAATGTCTTTTCACTGCATATAGCCCACAGCTAGTCTGAAATCTGGGACCCTCAATCTATGCAGCCCTTTGAGCTATGTTGACAGGCTTAGTACCCTCAAACATCCTCTTATCTAGTCCTATAGCCACACCATGAGACCTCAGTGATGCTATAAACACAGACCTCATTCTGTCTGGCACTTTAAAGTGTTTTAAATCCCCACACAGTTGGTCTACTCAGACTAAGGACAGAGGGTCACAAGACAGTCAACCTCCTACTCCTCCAGGTGTTAACACTGAGCAAGCCAGTCCACACCTATAGTAGGTGACTACCTATGGTAGTCAGCTCTCTGGAAGAACTGAAAACAACCCACAACATAGCTATTGCTCCCTCAAAAGACACTGGAGACCCATCTGGAATTAAACAAGGCAAACATCCCAGCCTCCAGTCTCTCAGGAGCACTTTTTCAGAAACAGTCATTTCAACTGCAAATAGGATATCACAATCGACAGCAACTTAATGTTTCATTTAAGACTACATCTTCCATACTGCAGCACAACAATCAACTCAATTAATTTAAAATGCAGGTTTTAAGTCTGTGTGGCAAACTATCCAGGCTATCATTTCAGTTTAAATCAAGCTTAGGGTGCTCACAGAACATTTGGAACCAATTTAAGTGGATTTACAATCACATTGCAGTTAAACCACTGTAACTTCCTTGTGGAGGCAAGCCCATATGGCAGGCAAGGGAACATTTGTTTATAGTTTGGATGACTATGTGAAGAAAAAGAGGATGTCAGAAATAGCCTTCACTTCACTGCTTAGGGATTTCAGCACTGAAGATTGAAAGGTGGGGGAAAAAGCTTATTATCTTGCTTGCACTACACAAATATTAGAAGAAACTTTAAACCACTTTACACTGGGATCTGTCTCAGTTGCTCAATTCTAACAACAGAGAATGTACTACCACATACAGCCACGTCCAACCACTTCAAGGGAAATACATCCAGAACTGACATGTCATATCTTCAACCCTTAGTGGCCTAGGCATTTTTCAGGTGAAATTATTGATTAGAATTAAAATTTTAGGGTTAAAAGCATTAATCTTACTTAATCCACAGAAACACTATCCAACCCATTTTCACTGCCATAATGTTAGATCTTCAGATAATTGTAAAGATGGCAAGTGGTTACTTGCACCAGTCATCTTGCAATTGGAAGTTTTGGAAGTTTTTTGCTCCAGCCTCAGATCTGTCATGTGTACGACATGGCTAATTCTTGAGCTGCAGTAGGCTGGAAGTCCCTTGTAAAGGTCAGACACACAAACCTTTGGTCCTCAATGCCTTCAGTCATTCCTGGAGAGCTATTCTCTACCTTGTCTCATTAGCATCACGTTGTAGCATGAATACATGTTACCTCTGCTCAGACATAGCAGTGTCCTAACCGAAGACTAACTGAATATTTTCTTCTCAAAGGGAAAAGTATCTGACAAGTTAGTAAGTGTTTCCTAAAGTGAAAGCTACAGCAGCTGGATTTTAATCACATCAATTACCCCACAATCAACATGCCCTCTCTGGGGTCAAAATATTTTTCATGTTACTGAAACTGAGAACAAGTGATTTCAACCTTTGGCTGAAATGACCACCCTGCCCCCAGACCTACAGCACAACCAATTTACACGTTTCCAGACTTCAGCCTCAGATACCAAGAAACAGGTGACTATATTCTATAAAAGCTTTTACCTTCTGCCAAGCGTAGGAGATGCAACCTGAGATTTAAGGAAGAGAGGAGCTGCCTGGGCTACTATTGGGTAATTTCTCATATAACAGGGCACTTTGCTCAAGAAATCAGTTTATATGAATACATGCAAAGCACTGGAAACTCAGAGTTCCCAGTGAAGAACAAACTCCAAGTGAAGAACAAAGCATCCTCACAGCACATAAAGGACATTCACTTTATACAGCAAGTTTGCAGTATGACATAGGTATGCATACTATTGGACTGTAAAATCAACTCACATTCATTCTTACGAATATGCCTGCAGTTAGATTGTATTTATAACCAAATACTGTACTCAAAACTGCTCTGTTATAGTTTCCCCAAGAATTAACAGAAGAGGAAAAATAATAATGGCAGTTACAGGTTTTATCTGCACTCAGTGTCAAGGTGTCTCAGACAAGGTATTACATGCAGCTCGTGGAAAAGTTGTTTTGCTTCATATGGAAATCTTAAAATCTTTTGAAGTTGTTCCTAATACAGCACAATGCTTCTCAACACAGCACTAGATTCAGAACCATAACCAATAACCTCTTACAAGAATGAATCGTGTATCTTGAAGCAAATCCAGTACTGCAAAATAACTTATACCTTGGCTAGTTTAAAAAAGCAACATATAAGTATGTCACAAAGCACACTGCAAGCTATTTTTCATGGCTGAAAGTGTTCCTACTTGCCCTATTATAGAGGGAAAGTAGGAACATTATTATTACTCTCTTAGCTATTACTCTTCTTAGCTTGCTCTTCATGCACTGCCATCAGCTTGCCAAAATTACAGGTATTACAAGCAAGCTTTTAGATTCCAGTGTTCCCAAAAGCTATGGAAGATAGTTGTGTAAAAGCTGAGTAGCTCACTTTTTCACTATTACATATTTAGCAATTCCTCATACACTTACACCAGATTAAGGCAAAACAGAACCCTTGTCAAACCGATGACACTTACAAAATGGTAATATACTTGAGACTACAGTATAGCAATGACTAAATTAGTTACATTTCTAGAATTCTTAGAGTAATCTGCTAACTACAAGCAGCTTAGTTGTTGGTATTTGAAGGCAAAAACCAAACCTCGCTCTTGAAGACCTTCATCTATAGAAGTAGTTAATTAGATCATCTTCCTTGCTATTGACAGGTTTTTTAGTATTAAGCTTCTAAAGAGTTACTAACATCACTACCTTCTTGTCAGCATCAATATACAAAAGACAGGGAACCAGCAAAGCATCTTCCCCTCTGAAAAGGTGTTTTCCCTGTCCTGGCACCTGCATTGTACAGAACCTCCCCTGGGATACAGAACCTCCCCTGGGATACAGGAACCAGCAAAAGGAAGGTGCTTTCCGTCTACTAGCAACAATTAGAACCCAGAATTCAGATAGGCACTTGGTGAGAACTTTGGTAAAAACACAACTGAAAAGTATGAGGTGGGGGGGAGAGGGGAAGGTTCACACTGCAAAAGGAAAAGGGCCTTGTGCTTAGCAATGGTTGCTGAAGAGTGCATGGAACTTTCTTTTCTTTGTTTTGTTTTTCAAGTAAAACTGATTTATAAGCCTTCTGCAGAGAGTTCTATAGTTTAACAATTTAGCCCATGGATGATGCTTTATTAACGGCATGCATCAGACGTTATTATCGGAAAACTGCACAGAAGCCCAGATGTCTGGTTTAAGACCATTTTTACTTCTACATTTTCAAAACATTGCATGGGGCGCTAGCTGCATGACTCAAGATGAACTTAATCAGACTCATGCAGCTACGCCTGCATATGCCGCTTTGAAAATACAGAAGCACTGTTTTGGGTTCTGTTTTCTGAAGCTCTTCCTGGAGTGATTTAAAGCTTTTTTTTTTTCCCCCTCTCAGCCTTTTCTCTAAACGTCTTCTCCACCTCACCTCACCACATCTGACAGATAAATAGCTGAAAACTTTGGACACGTCATTTTTCAAAGGCTCCAGTACTCAGTTCTCGTGTGGTACCATGAAACCAAACAGTAAACAGGCAATTAAATTCAGCCAATTGTGTGTATGTGCTCAATTTAACTGCAATAGGTTACTTCAAATCAAACTCTGCTGTGGGCACTGACTGGAGTTACCACTTGGTATCAACATATGTAATTTATTATGATTGATTACTACTTACTGTAAACCACTTTAATAGCTATATATGAACAAACTTAATATAGGTTATTCAGGTTCAAACTAAAACTTAAGCACATATATTGTATTACACACCACACAATTCCTATTGAAAAGCCATGCCAGAAATTGTAGATTAAGGCAAAAGAGAACCTTGTAAGATATGCACCATTTATAACCTATTTTAAAAAAGGATTTTGCTGTATTTCTGTTGATAAGCTGTAAGAATACTCTCACTTTATTCTCATCATTTGAGATATTTTAAAATTTAGATGTCCTTATTTTCTTTGAGCAGGAGTGCTAAATCTTCCTTTTCTGAGGCTATGAATTGCCTGTTGAAACAAGAACCACCCCCAGTCAGCTGTCAGTTTGCAAATCTGCCTTTAGGCCCGAACAGTCTAAGCCTGAGAAGGAACCAGGACTTTAATGGTCCAAATCAGCAGCAAAATTGCAGCAGAAGGCTAAAGAAGAACATTAAGATCATTACTTTTCCATTTTCAGTCCTCATATTTTATAGAAAGAGATGACACAAGACACCATGTAAATCCTTAACAACTTTATAACAAGTCCTCAAAGAAAAAGCAAGTGACACAAGCAGGATCACTTCAGGGAAGCCTATCTAGATCAGAAACACATAGATAATGTGAAGAAAAAGGACCACATGTGGCAGGCCAGTAAGAATAACTTCAGAAAATAATCAACGGCAACAGAAGGATGCCTTTCCTTCATATAGAAAAGATGGACACGTGTAACTGATTCTACTGATGCATAAGCTACACTTATGAGTAGCATTCAAAATCATTACACAAGCTATGACCTCCTGAAAACACCCTCGTGATGGTCAGAGATCCTCCTGACCAGGAGCAACATGATAGAGGCTACACAAATGAGACAGCAAGCTTCCCTTCCCACAGGTTTAGCCAGCATGACAATTTCTTCTCAAGTTTCCTGCATTACTTAAGACCCCTGGGCCCTAGAGAGACTCATTCTAAGTAAAAATACACACAGAGCGCATCCTGTGTCACCCTGGTGACAATCTGTCATCCTCCAGGCATTCTCCAGCTGTCAGTTTTGAACAGTACTGCTTATATCCTTTAATGCACTGAAACACATCATAGAATAAGACTTTCTTAGATTCAGGTGCATTAGGTTTTCATATTCTTTGCTGAAGAGACTAGATTTAGGTAAACTTTTAAAAATAGGACAGAAAGATGGGCGGGTAGCTCTGAGACATAGCATGTCACCAGTGCACAGCAATTTGGAGGAAGAAAAGAACTGCCCTGATCCTCCCCCAAACAATAAAGCTGGTATTGATGAAAATAACCCTAACCCTAGACTTGGCTTGCTCTACTTCTTAACATGGTTATTACACTTCTGGACAGAGTACGAGCAACGCCACAAGCAGCATCCTGTAGCTGCTTGTTGTAGACCCGGTAATTTTTCCTTTTGTCTATAATGCAGATGGGTCTGACTGTCATATAAAGGAGTATTCTTTTAAATTTGGAACTCAAGTTTACAGTTTTGGGGATAGATGAGAGCTGGAAAAGACGTTTCTACACATTAGTGGTGGCCACTGACATCTCATGTTCAAAGCTATTGACCTGAGAAAGTAAGACATCAGAATTTAAGAAGCTTAGCAATTTCTGATAAACTCCTGTCAAAACAACCCGAATACTCACAGCTGTATATCACTGCCAGCTGTATCCCAGTAAGAAAAAAGACTGACACCTTGCTTGCATTCCAGAGGCAACCATCCATCCAAAATAAATCTGTTAAGACCTTCCAAGAATATACTATTACCCCTGTGTGGATGCTAGGTCATCTCCAGGACATCAGAACAAATACATTTTACTACTACATGGGGATGGGACTAACGAGCTCAGTACATTCTGCACCAAAGCAGACACCATTTAGGATTCCTTTAGGGAGACATAGCACACATCAGGAGGCCAACATATAGTCTGGTCACAGTGATTAGAGTATGACCATTGTTGAACACAGTCTATTTGCCTGAGTAAATGTCCAAGGGCTAAGCCCAAACTCTCAAAATCTCAGCTCCAAAATGTTTTTGGTTCCCAGTCATCCACACCACACAGTACATCCACACACTGCACAGGGTAGCTACTACTACAGGGTAGATCAACTTTTGGAAAGAAGTGCTTGCTCCCTTTAGAGCAAAAACCAGCTATCACTTCTGTAGGGAACCTGCTTCAGCTATTGCTCTTGTTAGATAATGCAGGAAAAAACATACCAAGTTCTGCTACCTGCAGCAATGGGCTCAGAATAGCAGCACCCTTCTGCATGCAGTACATTTGTACCATCAGGGTAAAATCACTACACCGACAGCAGTGGTACAGCCATCAAGTCATCCCAGATATTTTTATATTTAAAATATCCTGAAAATAATTCAAGACTTGTTAGATGCCCAAGAGATGTGAGCACAGAACTACACACTGTCGATATAGCTGGTCTGTCCTAAGCAGTACACCTGAGTAACGTGACAAACCATGCTCATGGCAAAAACCTTTAGGTTTATAATAATAAATCTGTAATAAATCAATCTATAATAAATAGTAAATAAACAGTCAAAGTCTTGGAGTCAATCATAGCTATGTCTTCAGTATATTCAGTGGGAAGGGCCAAAGTGTGATTAATGGCAGCTAATAAACAGCATTAGCACTACAACTAGAACTACTGCTCAGGTAAGTAAAGTTTCAGGACCTGGTTTGTTTTTTTTTTTGGTTGGTTGGTTGGGTTTTCTTCCCCTCAAGATTTGTTATTGCTTCCTATCCATTTTGCTTCCAGGGCATCAGCCAGTGGAGAAGTTCACTCTCATTCCACAAAACACAAATCATTTTGAAGAAACATTAATGGCAGAATGAAAGAGTTCTTCCATGCACTAAGTATATGAGTCACACAGTATGAATCATAGAAGTTAATTTACTGTTTACAAAGCTTACACTAAAACTGGATTGTATTTAGTCAACAGTTACCTTGGTCTGCCCCATTTCTTTTAGGCAAAGTCTTGCTCCAGTGTAGACCCAGGGCTGTTAGTGTTTGCAAACGGTATTTCTGAATAATTTCTACAATTGGCTCAACCCATTTACTCTGGACTGCAAGAAAGCACCTACACTGGTGCTAAAGACAGGGACTTAAGGTATTTTATGTAAGTATGAATCAAGGCAAAGCCAACCTTTTCTTTTAAAAGGATACAGAAGAGGGTCATGGGAACAAGATGATCTGTGTCAGCTCACATTTGCTATTTCATAGCAGCAGATCCACTTCTACTCCCACCCTTACCAACCCATAGGAGATTTCTGTCTTTTCAGTCACACTCAAACATGACTGAGCCAAAGAGACCTGAATGGTAGAGATAGAAATTGGGGCACAAAAGAATGACAAACAACCTTACTGTAAGTTCAGGCCATAACTTGCATACACTACAGATATTGTTAGGTGCAGCTCCAAGTAGAGTTAAAGAGTGATTACAGAAAACAGCTAGTACCAAGGGCAGGTTTTCTTGTACATACTAATAAGATGGCCTTTCAACAAAATTGTGCCTTCCAACAACCAATCAATGTCATCTCACTCACACGCACATTCTAGCTAAAACAAAATCCAAGATCTTCAAGCTGTTGTTGACCTTTTAGAAGTCACACATAGTTTACCCCAAACTTTATATTGCTACATGAAGCAGATATCAAAATACTGGAAAAGTGACCACAAACGACTTGCTGCTTCAAGAGAAGTTGTCATTCTAGGGAAAAAGCAAACAGTGAGATGGTTTCATTTTCTACCCTTTCTTTTCAACAGCACCAAGTGTGAACATTTTACACTCATATCACAAAGGCAATTGATTTGGCTCCCTCAGAGTAATTTCCCTAAAGCTACAGATACTTTTTCAGAAGATTTTATTCATATCACAAAGTTTAGTAAAGAATTAAATTCTTGCTTCAGGTTTTGGGAAACAACCACCACCAATTCAAATGTTGAAAATATTAATCACAATACCCTTGTTCTACTCTATTCCTTTTAAATTTTCATCAGCAACTGATTTCTTTTGAAGCATGAGAGAAATTGGGCATTACCAAGCCTGACACATTCCAACTATATAGCCTCCTGCTGAACATACAATGGGGATTTCAAAATAGTTTGGGAAACTGGTTTAGGCAGGAGTAATGCAAACACAGAAATAACTCCTCTTTGAGAAATACATCAAGGATACAAGGGGATGTGTGCATCCAAGTGAGTCCATTCAAAAGGCTTGTCAGGAAATAGCTAGAACTCTGATCATTAGTAGAGTACATTAGGTCATCAATTCTCAATGGAACTATGCTGGACTTCCAGCTGTTTGAAATACTAAAGAGAAAGCTGGAAGACTTTTTATTTTGGTACTATTACAATTTTTATCCTTCCCCCCCCCCCCCCTTCCCAAACATAGTGGAACAGCTTATAAAGGTACCCTTTGTGCTTTACAGAAGACAGTAAACATTTTTATGGATGGTAAAGCAAGATAGATACCTTCAGTTGGTAAGCATGCAAGCATGCACAGTCAGTTAAGAAGGAAGCCTTTCATGGACTGGAAGCTAAAAACCTAAAGTGTTACAGAACATGTGCACTTCTAGGAATACCTTGAAACCCCTAATTCTTCTCTGATTTAGTTGCAATTAGTCTCAGATGATGCAACAGAGAGCACTTGAACAATGCTACTGTCACCCCAAATGACTTTTAGGGGATGGAACTTCCTAGAATAGTTGGGCAAAACCAGAGAGTTAATTCGTTTGGGGAACATATTAAAACAAAAACATGGAATGTAAAATGATGTTTCTCCTTTCTATACTAAATGATTTTCTGCTAATATAACTGATCAGTTAGAATATTTTTTGTCTATTGCCACAGCAACCCAATGAATGGAACATGAAATCCTGTAAGATAAATAACCACTCTCCATACTGATATCAAAGCACAATCACAACTAGAAAGCTTTTCTAAAACAAATATGTGATTTCACATAGTTGCTACAGCATGTAAACATCTACTTTTTCTTCTGCTACTATTTTTTAAAGCTGAAAGTTTCAGTGGCAAGACAGAGTTGTGGAATAAAAAGGCAATCTGTATTTTACATCTAAGCAGTGATTTGACAAAAAAAATTAAGGATTACCCACCATATGCTGTTGCAGCTCCCTGTACAGGAGCCAGACTCGTAATAGCGTGTGAGAACTTCGTATTTGCCATGGAAGCAGGAGTTATTTCAATGCAATACAAAAGCCATTTTATAGGCTATAATTCTTCATATACAATTAAGCAAGCAGTTATCTGCCAAAATTGCTTTTTGGAATGGGATACATGCTCACTGCAGAAGTTTATTGTGACTGATGCCAGTGTGGAGCGGGTGAATAACTGAAGCTCAGCAGGTGAATGTCTGTTTCTCCCCATTTACTAGAATTCTATGGTAATTACTTCTGTTCCAACAAAAGAGAACAGACATCTCCTGCCCATCAGAGTGGCTCCCAGCTATACCTCCAAATGGAGAAATATGACAATTAAAATTTCATCAATCTTCATTATTTTTAATGTGACAGTAGATGTGGGAGTACTGCTAGATTTTGTATTATAGGAGCATATGCAACAGCAACTTTCCTTGCAAATAAGAAATGTAACCTAGTGCCTGAGCACAACCCCAAGTGGAGTTTATCATACCCAGCACTTGCATCATCCACTGTTGCTGCGGGGCTGCAATAGGAACCTTAGATTTGCTTCTTCGTAAGAAAGGAATAACAGATTTAGTGATGAATCTCTGGTGAATACCAGTGCGGTTAAAGGGAACACCAGAAACTTCTCATGAGCATGATTCCCCACTGGTACACCAGTAAAACAGGTAGGAAGACAGACCCAGTGAACACGATCAGAAACCTCCCTCTCCCAGAAAACCTGTCAGTCACCAACACTCACATTACAATGCAGTCAGCTACATGAAGAGTGACAGGCAATGACCAGAGGAGTTGTGCTAAACTTCTCAAGAGCAAAGCTCTCAGGGGACCATCATTTACTGAGCTGACAACCATTGGGAATAAAGTCAGACTGGGGGGGGGGGGGTGGAAATCCAGCTTCCAGGCGGATACCTTCATGCTCATGAGCAGTCCTTCTTGAGTATAGGTATCCTGAGAGTAAGCAGAAGCAAGCCACAGAAGTGGGTGTCATCCATCAGAAACCACATAGGTACCAGCAATATATCTAAGTATCAAAATCAGCATGTTAAAAGTTGCATTATTTCTTGTGTTACCCTTTTTAAAACTCAAGCAAGGCAATGACTTCATTGCTGAAGAGACAACAGACCTCCTCAGAGAGAGAGGCGAGTCAGAAAGGGGAGACCTTTGTGCTTACCCAAATGCCACCCACCCCCAAAGTGGCCTTTACAACAGCTAGAGACCCTTCACAGGTCAGCAGCATACACTCCCTCTTTCTTCATCAAGCCCAAGACTGCAGGGCTTGCCAGGCTTACTTGCAACTTTTTATGTAGCCAGAAGCTAAACACATAGATTTCCAATCCTGATCTATATTTTAAAGTGTTCTAGCTTTACTCTCATGCCTTCCCTAGAATGCTTTCTCAGCAATATCAGGCAACTTGAAGAGAATGGTAATTCTCACGTCTCGCATCCCTTGAAGGGCTATCCTGCTTTTAGGTAACATGTTCCTGCTGCTTCCCCTAGATTTACTGCTCCCACCTTCCTACTTCAACTCAGCATAAATTAGGAACTGCTTGAAAAATAGTAGTAAATGCTTCCAGAGAAGCCCAGTCTGCCAGGACTTTCACTGCTATCATTTTATCACTCCTCCACTGCAGGAATACCTTGTATTTTAGCACAAGCCAGCTCCTCCTTGCTGCCCAGATGGCCTAATGCACATTCTTAGAGATCCTCCTTCCCCTCATGTACCACAAATCACACACCATAAAATCCAGTAATTGTGCATACATTCTATTTAAATTATGGTCTCCAATGTATTCTCAGTTTTTGAGAGATCACAGCTTCTTTGTGCACATGAACAACATGCGACTGACACAGGCAAAGGATTTTTTGTCCAGACATGCCTTTGGGATCAACTACCACTTCTCAACTTCTTTCCCTCTTCCCTAGCTCTGTGTTTGGGATGTCTTTGAGTAACAGATACACAGACAGCCCAAAAGGGAAAAATCACTTGATTATAAGTCTCCAGGCAGCTATGCCATGAGATTACTACAGATAACACAAACACCAATTCATGTCCTTCATCTGCTTTACTTCCAGAATCTTTTGTCCTTTCTGCAGATACACAAGCAAAAGCTCCCACTTCAGGTTATTAAAGTAACATGGACACTTAAGTATACTTGGCAAAAGTCTATGCTCCTATTAGAAAAACTGATCCTACCTCTCATTCAAGAACTCCTGTGCACATCAGGAACGTGATCTGGCTGAACTCTAACCTTAAAGAGCTCATCCTGCAGCTGTGCAAACACTAGTGCCTTGGCAAGCAAGTGGGAAAAGACAACACTTCTAGGGACAAATGAAGATCACCCTGTCCTTTTTAGTGTAAGTGTGCATTTATGTCAGACTAAAGCACAGCCCAGTTGTGGATTCAAGTGATGTTGAAAGCACAGCCCAGTGATGGGCACAGAAACATGCCTGACACAGTTGGAGAGACTTGGACTTTCTAAGGGAAGTGGCAAGTTGAAGGCAAGCGCTGCACAAAGCTCCCAGTGGAGAAAGCTGCTGAACCCACCGCCACACTGGTGCCACCAAAGCAGACTGCAGCAGGCGAACAGGGATTCAATGTGCCACTATGGAAATCACATCCTGAAATTTCCTCAACTTAATGAATTTACATATTCCACCACAAAACTAAATAGGAGAGAAACAGGGGAAACTAAAGGAATTCAATAGTCTATCCCCATCTCATCCATGAATCAGGATGTATTAATAGGCACAAACACATTTCCAAGCAGTACCAACCCACATGTCATTTTTAACACTAATGAATGCCAGCTGACACAAAGCACAGCCTGACTGTCATATTGTTTAGCTGCTCCAGACACCTGCCAGTCCGTGGCAACAAAAGGGAGAAAAGGTCAAGACACTGTCAGTACACCCAAAAGGGAGACTCACTTTTCTACCAAAATTGAAGTTGACAGGAGCCATCATCACAAATAATGCTGAGAGGTTCGGCTGTTACTGGTTACTGATGGCTTATGCTTCTGCTGCTACCGAGCCATCTGCATATTGCAGTCAGTTAACAGTAATAAAAACCAATCTCCACTGACCTGTATTAATAAAGATAGTGTTATGTGGGTTTGGATGAGAATATACAGTATTATATTTCTTTTCTTACACACGTAGTATTTACACAGTTTATACAAAAATACACATATTTCCAGTGAATAGCTGTAGAACTTAGATACAGCTAAGGTTAATATATTCCGTCTTCTCACTTTCCAAATCCTTAATTGCTTTTGCATGAATGCAAAGAAATCCAGCAAGAAGAAATCAACATAACATTGTCACGTTTAAAAGCTGGCAGACCACATTTTGACCTCCTTCACTTTTCTGACAGCATGAAGTCATCAGTGGTTATCCATACCTTTGTCTTAACAGGGCAG
This sequence comes from Lathamus discolor, assembly GCF_037157495.1. Taxonomy (NCBI): domain Eukaryota; kingdom Metazoa; phylum Chordata; class Aves; order Psittaciformes; family Psittacidae; genus Lathamus; species Lathamus discolor. The sequence goes on along the minus strand of NC_088887.1, from coordinate 107,641,019 downwards.
AACTGAATTGTAACACACACAACCATGCATCAAGACCACTTATCTCTTGCTTTTCCACAGAATGAGCCCCTTGCCTTTGGTGTACAGATCTGAGGATTTAGCATACGCTCACGACTACTGATAACAGTATTCAACATGCAAGTACACTCACTAACACGTGTTAAGATTACCGTGGTCTCAGCCTTTAAGTATTGCTCCTGATTCTCCTCTCCTGTCTGATATGGGCCCAGTTACACTGAACTGCTGATCCCAGTTCATAAATACCAAAACCAACAATGGTTCAGGATACCCTTACTTAAGAGCAGTTATGTTCGAAATGCAGCGGTTCAAGAAAAAAGAAAATCAGGCTCAAAGGAGTGAGGAGGAAGAGAATCAATGGAAAAAATTATGGAACGGCAAAATAATATTTGGGGTGAAATTTTATAGTTGACATTTCTGACATCTTTTCAGAAACAGACTGTGTAACTCTGAAACAAAACTATCACTAGAGAATGATGTGCATTTTATTATGTTCTAAGTGATTTTCTTGAAAAGAGCAAGGAGATATAAAAAGCAATGACATGCTGTCTAGAGCATACAAATAACCAAATGCTTATAAATAGTCCTAGCTATCTGCATTGGGCCCAGCATCTCAACACAGAGTGAAAAAACAGCCTGTTCTTGACTTCTTGTTTGGAGCTGTTACACTTGCTACATGCAAGTACATAGTCCAACACATCCTAATGCAAGCTCAATTAGGTGATGTGGGACTCCCACACAAGAAGGGAGCCTCTCAGGAGCACCGAGTGAAAACAACTCCACCTCTCCTGTCCCCAGCCACAGAGCTCTAGCTCCTTACAGGGCAGATATCCCTCGGATCGCATACAGTCAAACCACTTGTCCTGGGTTCAGCAGCAGCAGTCATTTTTCTCCTTAGTAGCTGGTGCAGTGCTGTGGTTTTGACTTAGAGCCTGGAAACAGCACTGATAACACCTATGTTTTTAGCTGCTGGTCAGAATGTTTACTCTGACCAAGGACTTTGTGAGTCTCATGCTCTGCCAGGGAGCAGGGCAAGCCAGGAGGAAGCAGAGACAGGACACCTGACCCAAACTAACTAAAGAGGTATTCCATACCACAGCACAGCATGCCCAGGATGTAGGACTGGGGGCAGTTACCTGGAAGGGCTAGATCACTGCTCAGGTCAGGCTGGGTATCGGTCGGCAGGTGGTGAGTGGTTGTATTCTCTTCCCTTGTTATTTCCCTTCTTATTATTGGTGGTAGCAGCAGTGATTTGTGTTATACCTTAGTTACTGGGCTGTTCTTATCTCTTAACCTGTGGCAGTTACATTCTTTCGATTCTCCTCCCCATCCCTCTGGGAGCGGGGAGGAGGAAGGGAGGGAGTGAGCAAGGGCTGCGCGGCTGGGCTTAAACCACGACACCACTGAAGTGGTTTTAGAGCAGGAGAGGCTGTAAAAGCACATTTGAAAGCAACACCTATGCTGCTTCAGATCTGCACTGGGGACTGGACTGATCATAGAGGATATAGTGTCTTTTTTTTACTCCTGACCCTGCTGTGCTAAAAAAAAAAAAAAAAAAAAAAAAGTGGTCCAAGACCTTGAACTTGGGCAAACAAATATTCCAAACCTATACCCCAGATTCTTCCCTTTACAAACGTAAATGTATGTATAAGATTTAAAATAAAATGCATCTTAAACTAGGTTACAGATACCTTTTATGAATCCCAGAATAAAACAATCTCCAGTGGTTAATTAGTGAAACTGGATAGAGGTATTTTTATCATTAGTGCTCATCCAAGTGAAATGGCAAAATATTTCCTAGCAGCATTTAAAAAGGTAATCTGTATTCAGTTAAATTTGTTCTCTGCCCTAGCTTCTTTGGGTCATGATCCTAAGAATCCAAGAAACCTCAAAGTAATCAGGACCAGCTCAGTTCATGAGAGAGATACTGGAAAGAAAGAAATCTTATATTCAACATATCTGGCGATACCACATTTCTGAGCTAGTGTTCAGAAGGTTTTTGTGGTTGTCTGTGAAGCAGTATTAAGACAGTAGGAGTTATGAACTCATCAACTACATCCATCTGTACTACAGAACACACTAGAAAACGTGGCCATTAGAAACATACTCCAGTGGTGCCTCTAAATATGGCTGAGAAATGCCCTTAGGTAGAAAGGAAAAATTAACAGTGAGACCAGTGTTGGACAGGAGCTCAGGTAAGGTTATCTGCTTTGCAAAGCACTAGTAAAATGCTTCAAGATGATAAAACTGAATACTGAAGCAAAATGATTCCGTGTTACAATGGAGTTACTCATGCTCAAAAAACACCAAGCTGTACAGCCTGACCTCACTGCTGGGCAAGTGGCTGGTGGCCAGGCACATCTATTCAGTCCAGACAAGCGAAATGCAGCCCACACAGACCAGCACACTTTGTTCATAAGCACACAACAACAGACAATGTCCTAGCACAGGGCTTGGAACAAATATACTCATTCCAAACAACTGCCAGGAAAGGAGAAACTGCAATTGCTATTCAGTGACTTCAGTGGACAGGTCACAGACAAGCCACCACACATTTGCAAAAGCGGGCTCCAAGTTCAATTCCAGAGTATTTTGAACTTAAATAAAAAGTTAAAGAATTACATGAAACTGCACAAAAGCATGACTCATGAATCAATACTACACCTTGTCTGCAACACTTCCAAACTCTCTGGCACTACCTAAAAGTGCTTTACAAAGAGCTGTGCAAAAAGAACTGCAAATCCCTCCTCACACCTAGGCTAAGTAGTGTTTTTAAATACCAGGATAACGTCTGAGTTTAACTGCAACAGATACAGCTAATGGAGTAAAAGTAATTCTGCTTTTCTCTCCCCTGGAAGACTAGTCTTCCAAATTGCATTAAGTGCACGCTTACAGGGTCATTTTAACACGGGTGCCTCCAAGCTTCTAAACCAGAGAATAAAATTCATTGTTCTGACTTGCAAGCAGTCTCTAGTCTATCACCAAGTCCTGGTTAGCAAAATACAGCCTCATTTGTAAGCATTTGTATCACCACCCTCAAAGCCAAGTAAGTTGCTGTAGAAAGGCATTTTGAACGTATCTATTCACAGCAATAAGGTGCAGGTAAAAATGAAGAAACCCTCACACCTCCATCATGTCAGCCCCATGATTCATGTCCAGTAAAAAGTAAAACAGATAAAACACCCCTTCTTAATACATACGATACGCATAGGACCTTACTCTGCTATCAGTTATTCCCACATAAATCAGGAATGTGGCTACTAAAGGAAGTCTATTTATAGGGGTATAGACCAGATATAAAAATACCCAGCACATACAGTGCTGGATTTTAAAAAAGCTCTATCGAAATTGACCCCCTTCAATGCAGTACAGCACACACTCCTAAATTCACCATGAATGTGCTAAGTACAAGTTATTCCCTGGTAAGGGTTATTTGAACTCTTCTAACACTGATACAAGTTTGAAATGTGGCCTTCTCTGTACCCACAACTAATGCTGTATGCACTGAACTAGCGAAGGTGAAAGTAGGATCTGCTCCCCTTTATTTTTATTAAAACAACTGGTTATCCAGTATTACTGAGTCAGAGCAGTCAATGTTCCCCAAGTCAGTATTCAAAGCTGTAAGAAGAGCTGTATTTTACATAAAAAACTTGTGTATTTTGAAAAGAAAGTAGGGATGAAATCAAGAATTATGAACTCTTGAATTTCAAAGCTGGTTTTGTTTGAAGAAAAAAAACCCTTAGGTTTGGGTTTTCCTAACTTTCAGAACACAGGCTTAGCTTCCCTCTAGAAAGCTCCTCCACATTAGGTTATCCCCCTTCTAAACACCAACTTGCATTTCCACTGGTAACATGGTTAAAACTGCAAAACCATTCACTGATGATGGGATTTTGGCTTTGATGAACACACTGATCAGGAAATAGGCAATGTTTCACATTTAATGTGCTCAAATTTAGATAACATTATTATTGCTTTGTTATAAGCCCCCCAAACATGAAATTAAGATTTTTTACACCAAAACAAAGCATGTCTATTTTACAGAGCAAAAAAATCCCCTGTGCCTGTCATACACCCCTTATGCATATAAATATATACAAAAAGTGGATCCAGGCACTCTGAACTTATCTGCCCAATAAAATATCACAACAGATCTCTTCTTGAAGTTGTCTTCTGCAGCACGTATTGAATCTATATGTTTCACCTAGAGATTTTGAGGCAACACTAAGGAACCTAATTTATCATTTACAGTATTTGGAATGTTGAAAAATTACAAGCTGTGTGGGTTGTAGGATGCAATCAAGGCAGTGTTCATAAAAAGTCAGAGCAACGCTGGTTCTCATTCCATCAATTTGGAAAATGGCTGGAAAAAATTCAAAACCAGCTGGTTTATAGTTGAGTCAATCTGGTTTCCAGGGAAGATGGACTGCTCTCAAATGATTCACTATGTAGCACACAGCAATAAAAAAGAACGGAAAATTAGCATGGATTTATCTTTGCGACTGATTCCTTGAACCCTCTTGGGATTAACATACTCAATTACAAGCCCCAAAACCAAGAAGTCAATCATGGATGAAAGTTGGCAAGACCAGCCTATATGCGATTCTCAATTTCTTCAGACAACAGGGGGTTGAAATACAGAATAAATTGTCAGTGGTAGCAATACAAACTAGGCACTGTAAATCAGTCAGAAAGAATTGGGATATATTTTTAAGAACAAAAAGAAAAGCACTATCTGGACAATTTTGGATTAGCTTGGCCAGCTGTATTTTATGACATTCCAAGAAGCTTGGCAGGCTATTTGTTGGATCTGTTTTCTTTAAGTATTGCTACTAAAGAATGTGTTCTTGAATTGAAGCCTACGATTAGCCTTTTTGGATGGTGGGAAGGGGATAATGTTCTGTGCTGCCCTAGGTCTTCTGCGTCTTAAACCTGTGTACGAGGCTGATATGAAGCAGTGCAAAAGAAAAATAAGCACACATGTAAGACTTGGTTTTCCAAAAATCATCAAGAGACAGTGGTGAGTTTCATACACCTTGCTCCTCAGACTGCCACTACCAAGCTTTCCAGGTCTGCAAGTTCTGCACTGTAACTTCCATAAATACGCTGCACTTCTTGAACTTTTTAAACATTACCCAAGCCAAGGGATGTGGATTCCTCTTTTTTTACATGCTTGAAAAACAAATAAATAAATAATGTACTAATAATGCTGCTGCTTCAGACAGGTGAAAGTCTCTGGCAGGTCCTGTGACACACCCAACAGTCCCATACTGCTTCCCATGACCCCAGAGCATCCATAAAGGCCACCTACATAGGCTCCAGATAGGCTTCTCTCAGGCACATATGTTTACACCCAATATCAATTTCAGGACACTCAATCCCACCTTTTGCCTATTGACAAGCTCCTGCCCATAGAAAGAAAGATGCTTATTCAGGATATGCACACAATTTGTGAGAATTCAAAAGCCACATTTCCAAACTATGAAATAGAAATCACACACACCACACCGAGTATATGCACACAGAACTAAGGACTATTAAATGCCTACTGGCATCTCAAGTATTTCACCAGGCAACTGAATAATAGGAATACATAAGCATGACAAGACAGCTAGCTGCCTGTATTATTGTCATGCCTGTTAGAGAAGTTTACAACTTTATTATTCTTAACGCTAAGGGAAACTGCTCTTATCTTTTAACAAAGTTGCTATTTATAACAATAGTTACTGGGCTCCAGTCCTCAACTCAATGCAAAAATCCCCATGCTTAAGGTTTTCTATTGCCTGGCTGTACCTTCAGAGTTGCAAAGTCAATTGGAAACAGAAAGCACAGGGATGTAGGTAAAGTCAGATTACATAAATCAGGGATAAGCGCACAGAAGCATTACGGCTGTGTATTTTTTAGTATCAGATCAGATACACTCAATTCCGCAAGCCACTTGGACAAGAGGGTTAAAAATCCCATGTCTGCTGTCTGCATTTTTAAAATTGTGCTTCACAGGAAAGCACGAAAACAGGAAAAAACAACTGAAAGGGCTCATGCAGCAGCAATTCGTGTTTGCTTTCACAGCTCATGCTCTTGGCTACTCTGACATGCTGACCAAGACCACGTGGATCACTTCACAGCACTCACTGCCAGACCCAATGGATTCACAAAAACCATGATTTATTTTAAAGCATGTTTATCTAGGCATTGTGTTTACTCAGAGCTTTTAAGACTTGAAAATTCAGCTCTGAAAGAGAAACTATGATCCTGGTGTTTTGTTCTTCAGTACATTTATGTTACTTGTTTAACAGTGCTCACATATAGCACCTTCCTCTCAGCCTCCACAAAGAAACAGCTTTCCAGTCTGGGCTTACAAATTATCTCTTGATTCTTAAAGCAGAAAAGGAAATAAGGCAGTGTTAGGATATGTACATTACGCTCTCCCCTTCCCGCTTGCCATACAATTTTCTGTCATGGCCCTACACTACCAAACCTTGACACAGAGACTATCTATTTTCCTCCCCTCAACTCATTCTGGTATGGATAATAAAGGAGCATTTAACATTTAGTACATTTCAGACAAACATGTTCCAATGAAGTACTGAGCACATTTTTCCTTCACACTGAGTTGGCCTGAAAGCCATCTTCCATGCTACTGTTTCAACAAAACCATCCCAAACGCCTTGAACTCTTACCTGTTATTTCTGATATTGCCTTTGATCTTGCTGTGTTTTGACTTCTCCAGGCATGACACAAAAGCAACATTCCTGTATTCTTTTACATTTGAAATAGGCTATATTTCAAAGCTTGATGTCATCAGGACAACCTTATATCATCTCCAGTGAAATATATCTGCTCAACAGATGTGAAACAGATCTTGTGTTTCACTACTCAGTTAAAGCCAGCTACATAAATAATTGTATGAGATGGTGTTTTGTAATGATGCCCAGGTATCTGTCTGTGTAGGCTTTAAAAGCCAAACCGCTGTCAACGACCTTCTGCTTCAGGATGATGCCGAATTATTTGCTTTCCTCAGTAATTACTTCAACGCACAATGCTACTGCAGCCAGACCTGGGAAATGCAGAATGGACACCAAAAAGGGAGGGTTGTATTTGCATTTCATCCCTGCAGCAATGTTAGTAGCTTTCTATATTGATTCCTTGCCAGTGTTAGGCCAGACCCAGCAGGGCCAGTCAGAGGATGGAACTGGCAGCAACTCATCTATCAATCACCTCTGTGGATGGAAAGGCTTAATTCTGCACCCCTCTGCTGCTAAGCGAGGCCATAAGTGAAGGAACCCTAACTTCACACCCTGAAGCACCTTGGCAGCAGTGATACACAAGGGATCAAGAATGAGGCTCCGAATCACACCAAAAGGGCTTGGATTTCCAGGCACCATTTGTTTTCCTGCTTTTGATTTATATTTCATTGTGCTTTGAATTTTCAAAAATCAAGGGGGGAAATTAAGAGAATAGCAGGAGGAGAATGACAAAGAAATGCAAAAGGAAAGAGAAATCAGGTCAGAGAAAGGAAAGTGACCCAGAGGTTTTGGCTGTTAAGCAAAACAACAGTCTTCTCAGACTTCACTGAGCTTCATCACTTTGAAAAGTTAAAATTCACCTCCTAAAATACTAGGAAATTCTAAGCAAGGGAGAGGGAAAATACTGTCACCTCCATTTCCCCTGTAATAACTAGACTTCAAGGACTGCCTTCTGCTACGTTAGCTCTCTAGCTGCATTAAATTGTCCCAGTATGAGTGCACATTTTAGTTATTGTCAAAGGAGCTGGAAACTCAGGTCCTGAGGCCTGTCTCCCCACAAAAAATCAGCCATTGCAGGAATGTAAGTACCAGTCTTCACCCAGCAGCATCTCTTTGGAGTGAAGCCCATGATGCCAGTCACCTGAACATATTTCCCACCAAATCCCAAATCCTGTATTTTCATTACCACTTCTCCCAGCAGCTGAAGAAAATCTCATGAAATTTAATGTCTCATAGTTTGGATCTTCCTGGTATAAGAGTCACTGGTATCAAGATGAACTAAATGTATTATGGGTTTTAATATACAAATACTAGGATGCTAGGAAAGGAGACAGCAGTATGTTCTCGTCAAGAATTTACAAAGGTTTAGCTAAATTAAGTTTAATCATAATGCATGCTTCTGCAAGCTGCGTCCACATGTTGTGTGCTAAGCCCAAGTACAAACTCTTATTTCTCTCTGATATTTAGAAAGTATCAGGGAATAAAAACCATGAGCCCAATGCTTCACTGCTGCAAAACCCATTTACATAAGACTTACCACAGTTATTCCTCAGGTGTTAAAGCTTCGTTGAAATAAAACAGACTAACTAAGGTATAACTGACAGTCATTCACTGATCCAGTTTTTGATTCAACTCTATAAATATTTACTTAGTACAATCCTTTAGAAGATTAACTTCGAAAGTAGTTCAAGTTCAAATCCCTGTTTCACCACAACGCTAGAAGAATATTCCCCATACACCACACGTCCCAGCAGGAAATACAGGTAAATGTTAAACTTGTCCAGAGCACTGGGAAACAATCAGTAACATACCATATGCACAAGCAACAGTGCAGGAGTGCTGGGCACTCAACTACCATTCTCTCAAGTTGAAGTATTTATTCCCTTGTGGAGCTTCTCTTTCATGAGCATCATCATACCACTAACCGATCAGTGCTCCCAAGTCTCACAACAGAAATACGGAACAACTCAGCTTTCTTTATATAAAGCTAAGAATGGAATTAGAGACGTCTTCCCTCGCTCCCCTGCATCCCTAGGTTACCAAAACTGGTGTCTCTTTGGTTTCCAGGCAATTTGCTTAGTTTTATACAGATTTTAGAGAGGAAGTTTCTTAAGGCCACTAGTAAAGCAAAGTCACCGGGGAACTAAAACCAAGTTGAGCTCTTCCGATTGCTGCAGGTCTACTTCACCTTCCTTAAGGTTTAACCTTTCTCCCAACTTCTATACAGCATGAGCACAGAGGGATAACCAAAGGGCAGGGCTGAAACTTGTTACACGTTTTTTCAGTGCTCAGGCGTTAGGTGGAATTGATTCCAACCCTTAGTCATGGGCACCAGGAGACGACAGCTCATTTGCTCAGTTCAGTATACAGAAAGAACATAGAGTAATACAGTGACAAGAACATCTGATCTCACATTCCTTCTCAGAGCAGACTTGCATTTTGTGTATCATATAGCGGTATTTCTGGTTAACAGCATTCCTCCTTATGGTAAAGTAAGCTACCTCAGGCTGGAGGTCCCAGAGGCCTTTACCTGTCTTCAACACCTCTCACAGGTGCTCACTGGGGCAGAACCGAATTTACTTGCCAGACTATCAGAATTTACTATCAGAAATGAAGCAAAGACACACAATGTTGCAATGGGTGAGAATAAGGAACTTTTGAAAGTAATCTTCAAATGAAGAAAAGAATCCTAGAAGGCAATCATGAAGCTGTTGATTTCCCGACCAGCTCAGGGAAAACCCCAGCAACTCCCATGTTCAGTAAGAAACCCACTAAAAAAGTTATTTTAAAAATTATTCCAATTTCTTTTGCACAATAATAATATTACTGACATCACCACCAACACTTAGAAACCCATACTGAAAACACGAATTATGATCAGCCCAAGTCAAATTAAGGACTCTTTCGGAAACAAAAACATAAACCAAATCTTGGATATCTAAGCATGCTAAATTCATTTCAGATCTGTAAAGGTGGCTTCTACAATAGGAAAAGAACTCAACTGTGAAATCTCAGCAACATGAATGTGAATTTGCAGAGAACCTGGTTAAAGAGCTGGACCACAGCCAAGATTTGGATGCTTAAACTTTAGAAAAAAAATCATCTCCTTATCTTATTTCACAAGTCTAACAATGTATAACACTCAACCACCCTGCTCCCACCCACTACAGCCAAGCACTCGTTATTTTGATGGCATAGGGTAATTCTCTTGTAGCAAACAGAATAATCCATGTTGAAATTATAAAAACCAACAGCTAATTCAGAAATAGAAGAAAACTAGAGCAAGTTAGTGGAAAATAGTTGTTCTTTAAGAGCCTAAATCATGCATAAAAGATGATTAGACCCTGAGGTAGTCAGGTATAGACACTGACCATGACATGATTCACTACGTAGTAAAACATTACTTACCCACTGTCCCCTGCAATCACTATAACTAGCTGCCTAATTATAAGTGCTCCAGTTTTCGGATCTGTTAACCTCATTCATGTCTGCTTAATTGCAGAAAGAAACAGAAAACCTCATATATACACATAAGCATATAGAAATAAAACTGATGAACAATGTGGAAATTGCTGTACCAAGTGACCACCTGAGTATCAAGTGGCCAACCCACTGAGTTCAAGTTCCTCGTCTGTTTCTAACAAGGCAACCACACATAATAAAAATGCTTTCCCTCTCATCCTTCTTAATTCAAGACTATATCCTGAAGCATAAGAACTATACTCCTATCTAAGAAGGTTGAAATGCAATGTATTAAAGTTCATAACAGTATGTAGCCTCTTTAAAATCCAGTTTCACTACTTGACACCTTCAGGAAAATAATTTTTCAAAACACAATCAGTTACATTTTAAATATTAAATAAAACATCCTGAATCATTTTATAATTTCAGTGGCATCATAGGGCAAAATTATGCCCTCTTTTTCCAAAACCAAAGTAAAATGAATGTCAATTCCAACTAAGCTATCGTCTTTATAATTTAGAAACAACAGCTGTAGTTTTTGCCTACTTTATTATTTGGTTATAGAGTTCTCCCTGATTCTATTAAAAAGACTTTTGATTTAATTTTAGCCCCAAATTAAAGTTGAGTAAATATGAGCTGTAACTGAAATATTTCCATGAACACAGAGAAGCTTTCAATAAGAACATTTGCATAGAAGGAATGAACTTCATCTCCAACATCACATATCCAAGGCTTCAGTGTACCAAAGCCTTCAGTTTTCCTTTTGCAAATATTAAAACATTCAAGTGAATTAACTTAATCTGAGGAAGGAAACAGAATTTTAACTTGTTAAACATTGAAAAAAAAGTCACTCTTTTTAGCTCAATCCATTTGGATGAGTTTTGCTTTTTACAAGAGATGATTTGAGCAGTAAGCAGCAGTAAGTCAAATCCATTTCATTACTCTTACCTCAATAATATATAAAACCACATTCTTGTAGAAGCAATACAGTATGCACTTGGTAACTCGATTGTAACTCCAAGCTCCATGGACCAACAACAGCTTCTCCAAGTAGGAAAACTGAAAGAGAGAAAACAAGTTTTTAAATACACAGAGAATCGTTGTAAGCAACTGCGCACAAAAAAACCCAACAACAAACCCGAACAAACACCAACCCTCAGAGCAGCTACGAAAGTTGTTCTTCAAGCACAGTATTTAAATTGCTCAGCAGAATACACCTACAAAAACCCAGTACTTCAAATCTCTAGAGGAAAACTTAAAAAAAAAAAAAAAACCACACAAAAAAACCACCCTCTTTGTTTTTGTTTTTTGTTTGGTTTTTTTTTTGTTTGGTTGGTTTTTTTTTTTTATATTCTTGACTAGCTTCAAACTGCAAGATGACTTCAGCTGGTATTCCTATCTTGATAGCAAAATCAAGCAAAGTTAACATGATTTAGCCCTGCAGATTGAATATAAATGTGAACTTCTCATTTCATGGTGAAAGAAGATTCCTGTGTTTGAGGGCTTAACAAGGTTCAGAATTTCCCTTCTCTATGTTAAACAAACAGTCTGCTCATTAGAACTGTCTTGAGCTGAAATCAAATGCAAAGGAGGGGGGAACACAAGTCAAAAAATAGATGCATAGTCTTTTATAGAGAAGGAATATGTACATGAACATTCCCAGCCCACAAAGCATATGCAATCGTGTTAAATAAAGCACCCAAAATATTGTATAAAGAAGAAACATTTGCCAAAAAGGGCAAGCAAATGAATATTGTAAAAATGGCCACATCCTAATGCTAGTCTGAACCACAGATACAGCTCAGATTCAGCTTGTCAATTCAGCAGTTTTGAAAATGGACTTTTATGGAAGCAGTCTCACAGTGCAGCCTAGGAAAAGCATTATTTCCTACTTTGTCAGTGAACTTTGCTATGGCCTGCAGCATTCCTCTTTTGTCCAATTAGAGACAGCTCAAACTGGTGACTAGATTTACTGTTCAGCACACACATATCTGAAGGGTTCTTGGACACTAAGGTGGGACCATCATTTGTTTTCCTTCCTTTTCCATGAAGTGACTTGATAGGAAAAGACTGACTTCCTAAATTTAGATTCTAGATCATTTATTTTAACCAAAACATATTTGAAATCGAAAGCTACAGTAATGAATCAGGACTGTTGAGAGACAGCCCACATGCTCACATGACTTAGAGCAAATCACTGAATCACAAGTCCCGTAACAACAGCCTCTCTCCCATGCACCAGCAATTCAGATCTGTTAGGATATGCCAGCAACAAAAAAGGAGAGAAAAGATTTACAGTTCAGCCTCTGCCAACCTTGAGTCAGGACTGAAAGCGGGACACTCACAAGTTAACCTATTAGACACCTATGCCTCTGTTAATATGCATCACAGCTACAACTTGCCTCATCAAAATTCACTAACAGAATTCACTAACAAAAACTATCAGCACTGATGGGAAACTTGCTGCCACATCCTGACAAGTCACCCCAAACACACACCCTAAAAGCTTCTCCCTGCTGAGTTTCATGAGTGATGGCTGTAGTCTTCTCTGGAGCTCAAGGTAGGGAAAAATCCTGCCACTTGCTGCTCTCTTGACTGTATTCTCACAAAAATGAGTTTGCTGCATAGCACAGCAAGGGAGCTATTAGTAACCTAAATAACACAGTTCTGAGCCTGTTCACACTGGTGAAAAGTCCCATGAAGACATAGCAGGGAATTAAATTTGTTTTCATGCTGGTCACTGAAATGATGCAAATGCACAGCAACCTCTGCATTTGAGCAACTGTAGGGATAGGGCTGTACTAAGACATCACCTTTGTTTGGACACTACTGTATTTAGAGAGCTTTAAATCAGAAGAGAACATTATGACCATCTGGCCAGCCTACCAGTGAAATAGCTCTAAGCTTTCACAGTCATCTCAGTATCAAGCCCAGCAGAACTTTTTTTCATATAGAAATTATCTTTTAGATAGATACCCCCCATCTTGACTAAAGGACGAGGCAGTGCCATGTTGTGGGGCAGGGGGAGATTAAAACAGTGAAAATGCACCCAAAATGCAAGCCAAATTTTCCAAAGAAAACTGAAACATGAACATTTGTTTAAGAAAGAAGTTTCCCTAGTTAAGACACCAGATGCTCTCTGGATTAAGACGATAAAGCCTTTCACTGAGGAAAAGTTATTAAATTGTACTACTGTCTCTCCGAACAGTTAGGTCATTTGATTTGGGAATTCTCTAAATATGGATCACTGGTGTACAATCATTTCAAGGGAAAAGGATGATTCAAACAGATGCTCCTTGCACCTGTGGAAGCTATTTGGAGTAGAGTCAGACACAAGTTGCCTTTTTATTTTTGTTTGGTTTGTGCTTTGATTCTTCCTGGAATCCTGAATGAGCCTATATAGAGACTTTCTCCTCCATAAGTGCCTACTTCTGGCACCACTGCATTTGAAATACCATTTGAACATGAGATGCTACCATTATAGCGGTAGTCTTAAATTACTCAATAAGAACACACTCTGCCTTCAAGGCATGCACATACAGTAATGCTTTAGTGGGAGTTATATGTCTTTGCTGAAAGAAATATACCCCACGGAGATCAAGTTTTTCTTTTGAACACTTTGAAACACACATTACCATACACTATTAGTCTCCTTCACAGGAGGGATTCCTTTATATGTTTTCTAATCAGCACAAAGCTCTTAAACACAATCTCAAGAAGTACAGTTCCACAGTGTTTTACAATTTTTGAAAGTCAAAGGTCTGTGCTGGTGTGACCAGCTTTTACTTCATCTTGAAAGAAGAAGACTCATTCCTATTGTCAGTAACTCCCTGACTGGAATTTAAAGCAACAGCAACTTACTTACACATTCTAACACTAAATTCAAAGAGAAGAGATTTTGTTAATGCAAAAGCAACACATGAACATGGAACTACTTCTTCAGATTCAACATTATTGCAGCTAACACAAAAGGAACTGTGTGTGTAGGGCTCTCTATGGACAAATCTCTCACTGCTAATGCTTACTTATTAAAATGGAAGTAATAAATGATCTGAGGAAGTATAAGTAAAAAGCATTCAATTATGTTATACACCAGAAGCAAAATACAGTCTACAGAAGTTAAAAATGAGAAAGTCATTACAAGAGACCATGGACTTTATGATTATGGTAGTTCCTATAGCATTTGGAATATGTTACTATTTATGCTAGAATAATCCCTTGTTACTAATAGCATAAATGTTACTATTTATGCCAGAAACAGACTAAAATTTTCAAGATAAATTTGGTGAAAGGTCTCAGTTACACAAGCTCGAAACCCAGAGCACTTCATCAGGCTGCAAAGGAATGCAGCAATACAACACTGCCACTTTGCTTCCCAGCAGGGTTAACACAATAAACATAATGTGTGCAAATAGCAGCATTACCCATGCCTTTTCAAAACCTCACCTTCCACTGAAGCCATTAAAAGATGATAATATTTCACATCACTTGGTAGAGCAAATCTGCCTTCACCCTGCCAGAAGGGACCATCAACTGGTGTTCACAGATCCCTGAAGAGATAGCAGCACATCTCTGCTTCCTGTCAGCTGTTCTTGCCCTGCTATCAGTCTCAAACACAGACAGAACACCTCAACTGTAAACAGTACTCAGAGGATGTCCAGCAACTGTCCTTCCTTTCTTACATTTCTTTTTAAATCTTTAGTCTACATCTCTGTTTCTTCAGTAAAACAAAAGAGGCTTTTTAGTCTCCTCTTTAGCTGAAGTAATTGGTGCTGAATTTAATGGGATTAGGTGAAAGCACCCACCCAAATAACATCCAGAATAACACGCCTAGAGTGAAAACACAGGCCAGCTCTAAACTTGTGACCAATTCTTGGGTAAACCAGGGGGTGGGAAGAATTTAAAAAGAAGAGACACACCTCAAAGTAAGAATTTCCAAACAGCCAAACTCTTACACACGTGGTTATAACACCTACTCATAGTAAGAGAAAAGGGCTTGCACCAAAGGAGCTTACTGAAGGACCAAGACATTGCACAGCTGTCAGAAGGAAACAAACATTGAGGGAAGGTGGAGCTCTGCCCTGAATAATACAAAATCATAATAATGAATCCCAAAAACACATCCAAGATACTTGCTGCAGACAGCTGTCTCTAAAAGGAAACAAGTAGAGATGTTCCTATAGCTTGAGGGCTAGAAGCCACCAAGCACTACATGGCTGCACAATGTATTTCTGAAAACAGGATATGGCAGTTGCTGTTTTTGCCTCTGACCTGTGCAATAGCGTAATCCGAGCAATTGGTTGCCTGCATGCCCTCATTGCCACTGATGCCCACTCCAACGTGAGCTGTCTGGATCATTCCCACGTCATTGGCACCATCCCCAATGGCAAGTGTTATGGCATTGACGTGTTTCTTGACCATGTCTACTATTTCGGACTTCTGTAGAGGAGATACTCTGAAAAGGAGAGAAAAAGGTGTCAGTTTCTCACATGCAGAGCTATATGCCCAAAAGGACAGCTGTAATCTACATTTAGAAGTAATCAAAGGGCAGTTGCTGGGAAGTTTCTTTATTCAACAACTAAGCTTCAGAAGCTGTGCCAAACTATTTCAAAAGAAGAAAGTAGCTTTAAAAATAGTTTCACATTTATCTATTTGCTCTTATTTTATGCAAAAGAGACCAGATATGAAAGGTTTTAAAGCTTTGTTTTGCTCTCTCAGCCCCACCCGATGCACTTCAACATAACCAGTGATGTTATACTGGGAGCACTGGAGAAGGGAGTTTGTGTACAACAGTTTATGGATTAGCAGTGTAAGCACTTCCCTGTCTGCTGTCAACAGTGCTTCTTCATCCAGGAGAAGACTGACCACAATTACATTCAGAGAGTAAACCAGAGACATTCTCAGTGGTTTGGCAAGAGGAACTGCAGGTTTACCTTATTCCCCACTCCAGTTTACCTCTCCATTTGCCAGTCCATCTTTCCAATCTCAGACTATGCAGTTAAGATCAAAAAGAGTAAGACCTCTCTCTGATCTCATGCTCGCCCTGCACACTGGTGCAGCTCTGACTTCAGTGATGATATTACTTAATTCCAATTCAAAGTCAAAAGGCTGACTTAATGACATCTGGGTATTCCTATCAGTTTTATTGGTAATTAACCCGATCATTCCCTCATTATGCATCAGTTCCAATTCAATAAAAATTCATGGAATTCAATAAAGCTCAGCTTAGTCTAAATCAGGGAGAAGTGGAAAAATACTCAGGACCAGGTTACAAAATTGGATAAGACACCCAAAATGCCCTTTTTTTTTTTCCATGGGAAAGGTGGATCAGCTTACCAAATCACATGAGGTCTTTTGGAAATACCTACATGTAGATTAAATATTTCCATTCTAACCCCATCTGTACAAACAACCGTAATTCCTTTCCCCATCAGTTTTAGTTAAAGTTTCAAATTATTTCATATTTCCTTAAACAAAGCTTTAGACAAAACTTTTCCACATCTCAAGTCAGACACATAGCACTCAACAAAAAGAATGTAACTGATATCTAAAAGCTTTACTATTGAAATAGGGGGAGAATAGGGAGCTTGGGGAATGGGCGAGACAGAGAGTTTTTTTACATGGCATTTTTTCCAGAGTCCATATCCTGTGGGAGCAACTTACAGAGCCTTTAATACACCCAGCTGCATTACTACTGATCAAAAAGAGCAGAGTTGTCTTGTTTAACATTTTGGTTTATGGCCTTGATTTTGTTTAGTGCTGATCACCTCAAAATAACTTGATGAGTAACTGGGGGAGAAAGAGCTCCTAAGAAAAAAATTGCTGGGCTCAAAATCCACATGTGAACTAAACCACCTGAGCTGCCCTGTTCCTAAAAGCTGAAAGCAGGAAAAAGTTAACTGAGCCATAAAATTTACTTAAAACCATTGGATAAATTTATTAAGCACTCGGCTACCTGGCAAGAAAACGCTGCTTGGCACTGTAGGGGCCCAGTTAAATTACCAACACAAAACCCTAACACATTAACGAACCTATGGTGCATAAAAGGTGTTGGTTTGTAATTGTAACTTACACACAATACACATTTGATGCAGAATACAGTCTGCACCAGATTTTCTCTCACACGTACATACCTGCACACACCTCCCTTTCTCCCCACCCCTTCACATAATAAAATACTAACGTATGAAGAAAGGAGTCAACAAGGACTTCAAGCCATAAAATGGGAACTCCAGAGGGATTCGGAGACAGTTCTGGAGGGATGGATTGACTGTGCACAGACCCCCGTTACCAGCCCCAGGGGCATCTCCAGTGCACAGGACCATATACTTTTACCAGTCCCCTCATGCAGTTATTTCATTTCAGCTGAGCGCTGTGTGTATCTGCTAACATCCTCCTTGGGCATGAACATCTCTCAGAAGTCCAGTTTGTGTTCATTTAGTTTTCAGTTACATGGCAACAGAAATAGCTAACAGGTTCCCTGGTTTCAAATATGCTTAAAGTAATACAGTGAAAAGAGACAGACTGCAAACAGCATCTCTGATTCTGTAGTTTAAACTAGCAGCTTGTCTACAGACATTTCAGACATGACCAGAATGTGGCAGAGATGCTCAAGCTTGTTCTAGTGCAATTTACCTGCAACATGTCAGGCAAGCTAACATAGCTTGTATTGACTTCTGCGCCTGCAAGAGTAGCTGTGGCTTCAGATTTAAAGTCAACTTTGCCATTAATGACCCATTATTTGTCAAATCAATGGAATGCCTCAATATAAACACATTTATCAAATACTATATAATGTACACTTTTACTGTCATGACCGAATAAGGTTAATTATACCCAGTTATTTAACACCCAGTTAATGACTAACATCTTTATATGCCTAGTAAGGCTAAACAAGCTACAGAAAACATTAGATATGGACTTTACGCACCAAAAAGATTTCTGCACTTGGTTTAAGATGAAATGTAAAACAGGATTCCAGAATAGTGTTACTTGATTATAGTTGTCAGTTCTAAACAGAAGCTTTGTAGCAAGCATCTTCTGTGACACCCCCCCCCCCCCCCCCCCCCATCAAGTACGGTCCCAAACATGTTTTGCTGCACACAGTATATTAACTACAAGTTGCAAATTGAGATGGCTAGTGGTTTCCTGAGGGGTTTTACTCCCCTCCTCTCCCAACTCACTGTGCCTCCAAACCTCTTCTGCTTCTTAGAATCTCTTTGGTACCAACACATTGCATTAGATGACATTAATCCCCTCTGTCAGATGATCAGAGCTGCAGTCTATTTCGGCACATTTGATAGGCTGCCTACATGACTAACTGGAAGATTATAGTACATGACACTATTAACCTGCAGCTTCCCCCAGGTGATATCTTGGAGGGGAAAAAGGAATAGCCAAGTTCACAAAGATTCCTGGACAAATGAGTAAGTTCAAAGCGAAAAGCATAAGGAAAGAACTATCTACTTTGGAGAAAATTTTTGCAGACACAGGCAATTAGCTACTGGTAATTGTCATCTGGTGGAACATCCCTGGCTTTCACTGCAGAGCTCACTGCAGCAATATGAGGATGTAACCGTGCCCTTGACAGACACACAAATAAGAGTTAAGATGTGTAACTTACATTTTGCTCATCTAAATCGTCTGTTTGCTCATGTATTCATTCACTGGTCAGACAGCAGCACTTCTTCGAAAGGTTCTTAGAATGCAACTCAAAAGAATTGCAAATGTTTGTTTATACCTAAGTTATTTTAATTGTCTCTGTTCAAAAGCACCTTTGACAACAGATACAATCAGCTTCATCTAGACCGATTCTTACACATACTCCCTGAAAAAATACCCCTCAGGTTTCAAATACCATGATTACAGCTACCAGATCAAATCTGCAGATCCTTGCTCGAACTGCTTCCCCAAGAATGTCAATTTAACCTACCCATGCTGCAGAGAGCCTGAGGTCAAGGCTGTGCCTTTATAAAGTGTTTAGTGTTCAATATTTGTTTGCTTAATATGAAGTGCTCATGAATGATGGAAGGAAAGCACGAAGTTTCAGGCATACAGCAGACATGTTACTTGCCCAGCTCTGGGACTTCCTTCCAGTAGCCTTGCTCTTGAGAGAGTAAAAGCTGGTATAATAAAAGGGGAGGCTCCCCCTAGTCTCAAACTTGATTAGCCTTTATCAGCACCTTTAACAGATTAATACAGAAAGCAGTTTGAATCCTGAATGAGAGGACTGATGCCTTGGTATCACATTGCTTCCCCTTTAATGGGATGGGTAGAAGCAAGAGAGGGCACAAAACACTATACCTTGGGAAGAATATGGGAACCTAAAGCCCAAGATCATCTGGAAGAAATGGACCTAATTATTCTCACGTCACTTAAATCCATAAGGAAACTGTGGACAGAGGCGGAAGTAAGTAGTTTTCAGATAACGTAGTACTTTATTGTTAACTATCAGTAAATACTTTAAGGTCCTTCTTCTACTTAGAGGAAGCTAATGTAATAAATGGCACAGCACACAGCACAGAGAAGTGACACAGCTGTTTTACACAGAGGATGTTATTCTAAGTGGCTTCCCACTGACTTCTGCAGATCATCTCCCAGTGGCTTTAAACCTTGATTTTGTGTTCACTTCTTTAGGCTGGGTACACGCATTTATGAGCAAACTTCTTTGTGATAAATTCTGCCTGTCCAGAAAGATTCTACTCTTGTGGTTTAGGTTTCAGGCAGTCCTGCAAGGAGCAGGAAGCTGAGCTCTATGATCATTATGGGTCCCATCCTGTTTGAGATATTTTGAGATTCTACTCAGCATTTTGCTGGAAGGTTTGCTCAGACTTACTTTATTTCTTTAAGAAGGGAATCAAAGCACAGATAGGGGATCTCCCAGTTCAATTTTTCTTTATCAGGAATACTTACAGGATAACCAGAGCTATTCACAAATATCAGCTCTGTCATCACAAAAAACCAACAGTGATGATGTTTTCAAAACTAAGTATCAGACATTTAGAAACCCATTTTGTTTGGTAGAAAATTTTTTAAAATGTAGAAAATAAATAGAAAATCAAATATTCATTTTAACCAAGCAAAGCAATGCAATAGAGCTTTAACTTCAATTTTTTTTTTATGTACTGCAACTGATTTTAAATCAATTAATTCCCTTACTGCACTCAATCTGGCAAGGCAACTATCCCTCTTATTCCCAGCCTCCAGCTAATATATCAAGATGGATACAGTCACAGATGAGATAGGAAAAACACAATCAGCACAACTAGTCCTAAGTCACATAGGTCAGCTACACTCAGCAAGATACTATCAGCAGGAAGTGAAAAACAGTTTCTTAATTCTGTCCTCCACATCTGTATTTATTGCACAGTTACAGATGCATGAAAGCAATTGATGGCAACTGTAAATACTACTTCTCACACAGCCCTAAAACTACAGTTGCATCATTGAAGATGCTTCAAAGTATACAAACATAAACCACAGATGGGAAATAAAAGTATTTCACAGAATTATTAGTTTCATTTATTGCATTCAAGTCTAAAGGACCCAATGAAGAGAGGGTTCTGCTAGAGAACCACCAGCTGAACTGCCCAGCTATATGTAAAGACAGCATGATTAATACAAAAAAAGATAAGTAAACTTGATTGAAGTTCTTTTATAAGACATAGGCAGAAAAAGATTAGGTAATTTCTAATATACCAGTTTATATCCAGGCCGTCCTACAAAGCCATGAAGAGAAGGCAGCCCCACAAGCTTCCACATCTGAGCAAGGTACAGCTTGATACTGAGCTTATTCTCTGTTCTGTCTACATGTGTTAGGTTTTGTAGGGATTTTTTTGTTTGCAGATGCCCTCCCCAAAATCAAGGAGATGAGAGCATTTCTGTTGAAGACCACACACTTACTCCCCCCCCCCATTTGATATAAAATACTCTTAAGACATTCTTACCCACACTTTAAAATCTTTAATGTTCATTTGTGAGAAGAGGAAGGCAAGGAAGGAAGCTGTTTAAAGCTCCTTCTGCTTCCATGCTGTAACAGGGATTAAGCACAAAGACATTGATGTATTTAACATTAAGCATTAATTTAATATTCTACTTCCTTGAAAGGCCTTGTTAATGCAACAGAGACCCTTAAGAGCACACCTTTACTGCAGTGAACATTATTTTACCCTGTCCTATCATAAAATACACTAGTACTTCAAAATGCTCAGTGACCTCATGCTCAGAAATGGCAGAGATGGGAGACAGCCCGGAAAGAGCCAAGAGCTATCAATAATATTGACATTTAAGTGTATGCATTGGTCCCCAGAAGAAGCAGCAAGATAAATTACCCACTAAAAGTAATGCTCAGAAAGCAAGGAATGTAACCATGACATCATATTTAGCAGTTTTTAATTACACATTGATTTCTCCTGACACACATGAGGGTACAGATTTCAGCCATGTGTCATGCAAACAAGGGCTAGTCTTAAATTACAGTCATGATGCTCCAAGATATCTCAAGTAGACTTACAATGGTACAGTAACCCACACAGAACCCAGACTGAACAAAAGCACATGCACTTCTTAAATCAAAATGATGTGTGTTACATTGAACGCTTTTCATTTACCAAGTGCTCTGAATCTCCTTCACCTGCTGACAACCACAATTTCACAGGGACTGGCTCTGGTGCAGTACTTACAACTTTGGAGACAGCACTGAGTGAACTGATGGATAGTTTAGTGTTCATAAAAAGCACCAAAGGAATTCCTCCAACTAAATACAAGTACCTCCAGTGGAGACATCTCTATCTTCGCTAACCGCACCCGCTCCTTTTATAGTCAGTGGAGAGAAACAGGCACTTCTGCAGCACAATCCATCTGGCTTATTTTAGACATGTACTTTAAGGGTACAGTTCATTTCCTCTAGTAAGTGCTCTTTTCTCTCCACCACAGTAAAGAGGGCTCAAGGTAACTAGTTCACATGAAAAAGCCTACTACTGATGAAAAATGACACAGCATGAAACCCATCTTGCATTACTGCAGTGCTAAATACCTTCAAATTAATCAGGTGCATAAGCTTTTTCTCTCTTGCTTTCTGATAAGGTACAATGTCTGCTTTCTCCCAACACAGGCACCCAATGCCGAAACGACAGACCATGTCCTCCTTCCCTTCTCACAATTGTCACTTCTTCATTGTGCTTGTAGCTCTTGTTAATTCTTTCCTACAGTAACCTCCTAGTCCTATCTCTTCTGAAGATGGTCAACCATAAATCTTACCAAACCTCCGCTGGCTTCTGTAAGAATCACCACAGCTCCACCCCCTGGGTCATTTCAGCTGCAATCTCACTTCGCCATACTTACTTTTTCTGCCCCTAGACAGATCATGCTCCAAACTGCTTCACCGCTTAACTCATCCAAATTGAACAGATTTGTTTCAAGCCTATTTTTTAATTTTAAAGAGTTTTAATCCTATTTCACTTATGAGAAGTCTCATTTAATCTTATTATAGCTAAAACAAAAAAAATACTTCAGTTCTTTTTCAGCCTGACATGTCAGTTACACACTTCCTGAGCAGTATATATATTACTTCTAAATTTCAGGTTATCCAGAATAGGGATATGATGCCTACCATGGCTCTGTCAAAATGCATGCACACACCCCCACATACAGGCTCACAGAACATGTGAACGGCGATTCTCTTTAATGGTTACCAAAATAGTTCGTCCTGCATCACTTTAGGCATAATAGAAATACCCTCTTAATATAAAGCTCTCTTTGTAGTTATGAAGCCACCAAATCATAGACAGCCTTCTGAAGAGGAAGAACTCAAAACTCATTTAGTATCTTTTTACCACAAAAACAAAGACTGCTTTTTTTCCTAATTCTATATATTTTTTTATGTATATATCACTAAAAAATTTCTCACTTGCATTCCATATTTTGACAACTCATTTGCCATTCACAGTTGCCACTGAAATGATTTCCAGAGGACAAGGACTATGAAATAATCTCTTTATAAGCTCGATTCAATGAATTGAGCAGCACGATAATACACAGTGCCCCAGTGAACACAGGGTTAAGTTTCAAGTCAGCATCTTCTTCCACTTTGATATCCCTGCTTGCATGTTTCTGTCTCAATTGCCCTTCCCCCAACCTTCTTTATGGGGCACAGATTAAATAGGGAAAATCTATTTTGGAAAACGAATGATCTGCAAAGTGATGAGTAGGCATAAACATGGTGCTGAATGGAAGACTATTTTGCATTTTTAACTATAATGGTCACTAGTGGCAACAGCTATAATACATTTTTAAAGTGAAACTAATGTATCAAATTAATTTTGAGCTTCCCTCAGCCCAAGCTGATTAAAGCACATCCATTTCCATGCTAATGAGCCTGAGCAGTTCTCATGCAACAGAAAAATCAGCCTTTTCTAATGACAGAGCAAAAAAATTTTAGCCTGTTAAACATACAGATTAGTGCCTTTGTAACCTCGAGGACATGCAGAGAGCAAGCACCCACGTGTTCCACAGAGATGTTTATAGACTTTTGCAACACATGGGGAAATTAAGTGCCTATGGGCACTGATAAGCACATTGGCCCATTTAGCAGGCTCTACCCTGCAATTAAGTCAACAGATGACTTAGTAGAGCCAAGGAGAGAGCCTGCCCCTAGAAGCAGAGCAGCAATGCTGTGGCAGCATCAGCCACGCCATGTGGGCAGCATTGTTTGCTTTGCACTCGCTACAGCTCAGAAAAACAAATTGCAACAGCCTCAGACAGCATTACCTGTGTAAACTACTGCTTCTTTCAGGATCATACACCTAAGAAACAAACCACAAACACTGACATGGTAGGAAGATGAAGGCAGACATAGATAGCAGGTAGCTTGCCATTCCAACAGCACTACAAGCATTGACTATTTCTTCATTCCAAACTCTAATAACTATGTGTGATTTGTTTTCGCTCCTTCTACAGAAAAAGTCTCCTGGAATTTAAAATGAGAACGCGTATCAACTTGCAACTATATGCTATTGTGTGAAAGCCCACGATCCCCCTATTACATGGTCCTGGAACAGAGACAGTGTGAAGCCAGGTATCTTACCCAGTAATTATCAGAGTAATTATCAGCAATGTAGCAGTATCACGTTGAGGACCCACTACCCAAAATCAAAGTACCACCTATTTATAAAAAGAGAAATGTTCAATTTTAGAATTACCAGTGTACTTCAGAAGTCAGGGTCAAGTTGCATCAGCTAAATAAGGTAAGCTCCCCCTTTTTCTTTTCCCCTGATAACAGCACACAAATACAAGTTATTCTCCAGCCTTCCTTGAATCCCAGTCTCTATTTAACAAGAACAAAATGCTAGCAGTGAATTCACTAAATCTTCAGACATTTAGGAAAAAAAAAAAAAAGAACTGAACTTCTGGCTTTCACAATCTCACCACAGGCAGGGAAGTTGAGCATCAGGGAGTTGCAACAAAGATTAAAAATATTCAGACCACTTTCAGATAGAAAAGACATTGACAACAAGAAGTCAGCCTGGGACCAGATCACTCCTGGTCAGCTATCAAACCTGCACTCTGTTCAAAGCCAGGTTAAGTATTAACTTAGAGAAAAACATTCTCAGCACGCTCACTACTCCCACACTCAAGCTGCAAGAAAGGATTTTTACATCAATCTAAGTGGGGAAGGGAAGGAGGAAAAAGAAATCAGTAATATTCTAGAGCAAAGGCAGCTATACACAAAGCACATAATTAAATTGAAGCATTAAAACATGGCATCTAGAATGAGGGGGTGCTCTTGTCATGTTCAGTCACCACTTACACTAGAAGTTAATATGACCAAGTTTACATCAAGAAGGTTTAGCAACAGCATCTCTGCCCCTGGCCGGCCACTAGCATGGCCATCTTGCTAACTCTGTTCCAGCACAGCTATATCTTGGTGAATGGTTCTGCATTCAGGTTTAACATACAGAAATGCCCTGTGGCTTGTGAGAACAATGTTGACTGATATCAGCTGCTTCTGTAAGAGCAAACCAGAAACACACAGACTGCAGAGTGAACACAACAACCCTGATTTTCAAGCACCTTTCAAGTGCGAGGACGCCGTTGCAGAGAAGAGCACGTCAAACCAAAGCTGCACATCAGAGGCCGTCACACAGGACATTAGCACACTTAATAGCTAGGGCAGCTGTTGGACAAGAAGCAGCTGACCATGTCCAGTCTCAGCCTGCCAAAGCTGGGGAGCAATTGCTTGAACTGACTGTCCCCAGAAGCTTGTCCAAGCATTTTGGAGCCATTCAGGAAGAGGCAGGGAGCTCTTTAACAGTATGGGATGGACAATCACAGTCCAGTGTCCATGCTTACCCCTTAGCACTCTTATTGAGAGTGCACGCACAGCCAGAAGTGCTTAACACAGAGCAAATGCCTTACAAAACACAACTTCTGTTTCTTCCAGACTTGCATTGACTTCAGAATTATGCCTCTTTGAAAGCCCCATTTTGCTACCATTGAAAGGAATCTGCAGGGGTTTTGAAGAAAATGCAAAGAAACTGCAGTTTTCATTTCCTGCGTGTCACCTCTCGGAGCTGATTCTTTTGCACATATGATTTTTAGTTTTAGTCTCACCCATGTTTCTGACCACAAGATCAGTCAGAGCTCTGCACAGAACAGCACTCCATGGAGTACTGACAGCCAAAAAACAAAGTAAAAGTGATAGCTCAAACTAGGCCAACAATTTTGCTTCCTGAATTAGACTAAGAATATAGAACTAGTAGCCAAGCCTTGACAATGTCAAACCTTTTCACCTTTTGGACACAAAACACTGCAGTTCCAGTCTTGTTACATACACACTCATGGTTTCACAGGACACACTTAGTGCTACATAACAGATGCCAGTACAGGTTGTCCCTTCCATCACCCCTTTTACTGAAGGGGAATAAAGAGACACCCAGACAATTATACATCAGGATGTTTAGAACAGGAGAGAAAAACGCAGGTGCATTTAAGTAAACCTTTTCCAGAAAGCAAGCAGAGGGATGCTGCCTGAAGGACCTTCTTTCCTGGAGAGAAAACCAGCTTTGAAGCATCTCAACAGGCATTATAATGAGCCTTTTTCTATTAACTTAAAATTTATCTTTTAAGGTGAACTGCTGGGCAACTCAGTACCTGCATGAAGTACCAGCCCATTACTAGGGGCAGAGAAAAGCAAATTTTTTCCATGTCCACCCTTACACCAGATGGGTCTTAGGAGAGAAGTGTCCACTGCTACAGTTATTTTAATCACTGGGCTGCTTCAGACCATCAGAAGCACAGTAAGGTTGAATTGGGTCATGTCCAAGTCATTAGTGCTAATAAAATGTGAATTATCAGACTGAGCTACCTTACTGTTGCTAAGGCAACTCAAACCACCCATAGCCTAGGCTACGACTGGAAGAGCTATTTGAGCCAGACTACCTGAAACATCTTAAAAAGATAACATGGAAATTGAGACAAAAAAGGAATTCCCAGAAGCTGAACTGCATTCACTGGCACTTCACTCAAGCAAGATCAGAAGTAAAAAAATATTGGGAGGAAAAATGATGACTTGTCCAGTGCTGAAAAATTGATGGGCTCTATAGGAAGCAGGAAAGCAGCTTTTGCGAGTTAGATGGGATACTCTTCCATGTGTACCGGAGTACAGCAGTAAGGCTAAATTGATGCCACCTTTTATAAATCCAGTTACAAAAAGCAAGTCAGCTTACAGGGCTTTCTGTCTAGAGAAAGGGTTGGAGTCTATGCATGCTCACCTGACTTAATAAAATGGCTTTTGCAGCAGCACATAGTCTAATCGAATTGAATTTTATTTTAGTTACAAACTAAGACTTGGAAACCTAAGTTCACACAAACCTGCTCACTATATATCAGAAGTTTATAAGTTTAAATATTTAACACACTGGTAAAATTCAAGTAACAGTAATTGATATTGAAATTACAATGCACTGAAAAATTGCATAGCCAAACAGGCTACTGATGGAAAAAGTGAGCCCCACTTTCAAACATAACCTGAAAACTGGAAAGCTTTTATGACACATTGCAGAAGCTGGATATAAATGTCTTATTGTGAAAAGCCGTACTTTTTGAAGGACTCAGTAGACATACGGTGCCTTCTACAAGCTGCTACTAGCTCTACAGCTACTCTACGCAGCAGGATACAAAGCATAGTAATGTACATACTATCTTTAAATAAACTGTGCCCAAGAGAGCCTAGAGAAAGGAGGGGGGGAAGATGGGGAAGATGGAGACAATAAACAAGAGGCTGTTCACAAGTCTTCAAAAATCAGATGTGCCAATAGTTTTGGTAATGACAACTGTGTTTGGGAATTCATTGTCAGAATTCACATGGCAGAGCTTGCTCTCCAACCACCAAAGCAGCAGGCCCTCTTGCTGGGCTGCCAGAATTCATTTTTAGGGCACTATATTTTCTTAAACTAAGTTTTGAAAAGCCACTTCACTTCGTATACATCTATACAATTCTCTGTACTGTCTTTGTCCAAATAGGGTCAGAGCAGCCTTGCTAAAAGACTGCTGGCAGAGATGTGCAAGGCAGTCAAAAGATTACTACCACACAGTTTCCAGGAGAACTCTGCAGCTCTAATCAAACATGAAGGTGGTCAAAACACTCAGTTCATGAAGATGGAGAGATTGTATGAGCAGCTCTCCCGTGAGTATAATGGAAAACCATAAAGACTACAGACTGCTAATAGTCTTAGATTCACACTTGATCATGACTTCAAAATCAAAGCTACCACTTCGAATTAAAAAACCTCTGTAAAACAGACCAAATGACAAAAAAAGTAAATCGCTAAGTCTTCTACATGTGAAAAAAAACCCAAAATTTACATGGAACAGAAAACCTGCTTATTCTCTAAATTTACTTGGCTATAACAATACTGTAGATGTCCTGCTGTTTAATTTTTAGATCCACAGATTTTATGGTCATTCACATCGCTTATATCCGGTATAAATAACAGCCCAAATGAAAGCCAGCATGTTGGAGCAGGGCAATTACTAGCCCAAGTGAGGATCTGTTTTAATGGATTTGAGACATAAGTAATACATCATTCTTTGTATAAAATATAGTTCACAGGAATAAGGTCAAACATTAAGTGTTCAACTGGCAACAAAGTACCATGAGAGTCCATCCTGCTCAGAACTATCAGTAACCCAGATGCTGACAAAAAGGATACCCCTCAGCACATCTGCAGATGACACTGAACTAGGAAAACTAGCTTACAAAGAATTGCAGGGCTTTTAGTCACAGAAACCTTGAGAAATGCAGAGAATGAGCCCAAGTACACTGTTAGGGTGATCAAAGCACATGATGCAGGGTAGTGACCCAGCACACAGATGTGACCAGGACAAAGACAGAAGTTACTATCAGCTCTCAGCATATGTGAGGCAACATCTCCTCCTCATCCAGGTTTAGACTGAAAGTTGAGCAAAGAAACTATAAAGACACCAGCAGAGAATTACTAAGATGGTCAGGGGTCTAAAAATACACAACCTGTAAGAAGAGGTGTCACCTGGGCTTGTGCAGATAAGGGGTATTTTGACAACAACAGTCTACTACTGCCAAGTTATTTGAACTCTCCTGACATATCAAACAATGTAATAATGGACAACAGCCACAGACTGCAAACTGGGAGGTTCAGGCTGGATACTATGGATGTCTTCACAAAGCTGTTAAGCAATGGAACAGAGCTGACAGAGAGGTTGGGGAATCTTTGCCCATAAGCATTTTCTACAGCTCAGCTACAGAAAATCACGGCTGACACATTCTAGTGTGGATGATAACCCTACACTGAGCAAGAGGTTGGACTAGGCCTTCAGAGGTCCCTTCCATCTACACTGTTCTACACCCCAAGTCTCAGTTTAGTGACAGTGGAGGTGCAACCGTACTAAAGGGCTAATATGGTCCCTGGAGAGAGTTCCCATGTGGTTCTATCACACAGCAAGGCCTGAATTTCACACAAGGATGCTTAGAACACATGCTGCCTTGTGTGCTAAAGGTCTCCAGTGAGGCACAGTATAACTGGGCACTGCAGTGGAGAAGTGACCTCATCTCCTTCCCCTACATGTAGTCATCATCCCATGTTATTGGAGCACTTTCTGCAGGTAAACAGTCTTCTCCTTCCAGCCTTGCCTTTTCCTCATCCATCAGCACTTCAGACTCTTCTCACCATCACATCATCCCCTTTCTTTTGCCTGAATAACCCACCGGTGTTTAAGTTATTTATATAACTTTGTGCATCATTACCTTAACTTCAAGGCTTTTTTAACAGTGGATACATTAGAGTTGGCAACTTTCAGTTAACAACGCTTTGGGTAGACACTATAAAATGTCTTGGTTATTTTTATGCCACAGGCTCCTCAGAAAAGAAAAAAAAAATACATCTGGTATAAAAGCCAATCCATCAAAAGAAATAAACAGATCTCTTGAGAAAGCTAGACAGCCAGCACAGACTCAACAGAAACTGCTCTGATCCGGCAAAAAAGTTCCACATGGGAAAGATTCCTTCCAAAAGGGTCCGTTCTCAAAGACTTACATTTTTTGGATGCACTCTCCATATTAAAATGTTAATTTTTGCTAGATTTAGCAATAGTAATCTCATCAGTGTATAATGCCTGACCATAACTCAGTTTTCAGAGGAAGTCAGACCTTGTAGTAACAGATATTTCGAGGGTTCCCCCCCCACACCTCTGCTAGATAAAAGGATATTGAGAACTAGATCTAAGTCTTAATTTTAGACAACTCATCAGGAATAAATAGTCGAACTGAAAACTGACCAGACTCACTTCTGTATAACAGTTGGATGAAACTTTAGCATGCGTATTACAGTTAGAATCTTCTCAAATGCTACATATTTGTGTTTCACTGTTAAGAAGAAAAGGTTTGACTGAAGACACAAAGGTTCTAAGAAAAACAAAACCCTCTTCAATTGCATTGTGCCATAATTACCATGGCCACTGCTAAATTTGATATTAAGATTTCCCAGCCTTTTATATGAGACATACTTTTATTCTTCTTTATCCCTTCCTATGTTTGACTACATATCTATGACATCTATAAAACAGCATAAATAAGACTATTAGGAAAGGCACAGATGCATTTTAAGTGGCTCTTTACTCAATTTAATAGCTGACAGTAATCACTATGAGCCCAGTCTAAACCTAATCCTTCTATGGATGTTATTATGCTGAATAAGGTCCAGATGATCAGACAGTCCTCTATAGACCTGGTTTCTCCCAAGAAGTTCATCTGAAGTTTCCAAGCCAAGTTACATCCACATGCCATGCAGAAATTCTGAGTGTTTAGCGCTTGCATTATGGAACGCAGCAGTAAAGGATATCTACTCAATTGTGCATGCTAACCCATGAATGAAGCAAAGCATCACAAGAGTCACCAAGACTCCTCTTCCCATCTGAAGCATTTGCCTGGTTGCTAGAGAGACTGAAGAATTAATTTTTTTTAAGAAAGAGGAGGGGGAGGAGGGAACCTTTCCCAACCATGTAACTCGAACTGGAATAACTGCTATTTCAAATATACATGGGTCAGAAATAGCAGCACAGCTCAAAGCTGCTGTGGTCATACTGTTTACTCTCCTTTCTGACATAAAAGCCCCTTTTCCTCTGCGAACAGTTCTTAATGTAGAAACATCTAAATGTATGCTAATGCCCAACAGAGCTGTAACTTCCTTTGATTGATTCAACAGTACTGAAAGTACCAGGGAAAAAGATCAAACCAAGTATTATACAAACAACGACTGTCTTCAGTATGGTATGTGTCAGTATGAAAGCTGAAAGGATCTGAACAAGCCAGCTACTAATGTCTTACATGGCTCTGAAAGTGGCAGCGTTCTTAAGTGCTTGCAGATAAAAGTGTTTTTCTTAAGTTGTGACACCAATTTATAGAGCTCTGTAATATAACAAAAGTGCTTTGATTTAACATGATTTATGAAGCAAAAGCCCTTCTGGTGGCTTCAGGAAAAGCACAGGAGTTTACAATAAACACAAGATAATTAAGTAATTTTGCAGCCAGTTACTCTCCTGAAACCATAATTAGGAAAATAAACATGGCCTCCCTCTTTCCTTTGTATGCTGTTTAAAAATCCTTCTTCTGTCTTCCATTCCACTGACTCGCCTTTCTATCAACAGCCTCTCACTGGAGAGCTTCCAGCGACAAACTTCTCTGGCATTACTTTAGCGAAGACATTTTCATCTTACAACTAGTCCCAGTAACCTGTT
Organism: Lathamus discolor; assembly: GCF_037157495.1. Taxonomy (NCBI): domain Eukaryota; kingdom Metazoa; phylum Chordata; class Aves; order Psittaciformes; family Psittacidae; genus Lathamus; species Lathamus discolor. Next base: position 107,609,529 of record NC_088887.1, on the reverse strand, counting down.
TTTCTACAAGGCTGCTATACTGTTTACAGAAGAACACTCTCTCACACACACACACACACACACACACACACACAAATAAATCTGAACAAACGGTCTATAACTCCTTCAAGTGTGTCACAAGCAGTACAAACTGGGGTGTAGTGTGTTACATCTCACCCTCCCAGGGTTCAGCATGATCTTGTTTTGGGGTTTTTTTTCTGATGGTTACTCTGTAATTGGAAATTATTCAATTGCTAGGAATACAAATCCCTGGACTGACCATGTCTCATATGTGCAAAACATAAGGATAAATTAATTGTTCCTTCAGGTATAGACAGATGACTAAGTCCATTTCAGCAGGCAGGGATAAAGCTAGAGCAGATGGAGGCATTTTGTCCTCTGGGTAACTGGTAGAAGCATCAACAGGAATAGGATTTAGAAATCAGAATCCACTGTTCCATCCTCAAGTAGCCCAACAGGAGATGGGTAGCGTACCTTACCTAAATCTGATCTCCCACAGTCTAAAGAGGACACTTAAACTAAGCCTGCTTCATGGGGTACCTTCAGTATGCATAACAAAGCTAGCCCATGAAAGCTTCTTAGACAAATTCAAGATAGGTACTTGTCAGGCTTAGTCTTTCTGGCCCTGCCTAGTACATGACAAGCTAGAAGTCATTTGTTCACAGACCTTCAGCACACCAGTTGTTAGGCAAGGCTTTGGAGCAAATCGTATTTCTGGACCTAGGAATCTCAGCTCCATGTAAGGAAATTGCTCTGCTATGTCCAAAAAGACAGCACCTTTAGAAACCTGCTAAACAAATTACAACCCTGATGGAACCCAATGAAATCACCCGGATATAAAAGCAAAAGGAGATACTTTCACTGCCCAGTAAATAACACCTCTGTCCAGGGTGAGATTATAGACTCATCTCTAATTTGCATTAGGGTTTAAATACATACAGAGAGAAAGACTTAAAATCTAAAGAAAAAAAAATAAAGCAAGCATCATGCAAACAAGATGCAGACACAGCTGCTGGCAATGGATCTCGCATTCACTAATCATATACACATTCCCAAGGCAGCTACTACTGGTCACTGCTCAAAACAAAAACTGGATTAGATTGGGTCTGGTCCATTCTAGACACGCATATATGGAACCAGGCATAAGATCATTACCTGACAACTACAGCAAATGTAAGTTTATATATATATATTTATCACAAGCCAAAGACCAGCTAACATGCAGTATTCTCCACTAAGTTTGGAGATATCATACTAAAAACTTCTTGGAAAAGGTTAGGTATTACACTCCTGCACCGCAGGCCTCCTTCTGCTCTTGTTCTGTTCTAAGCTTAACTAACTCCTCCATTTTTGTAAGCCATATATCTGAAGGGCGTAGTAATCTTAAAAATCAAATCTAGATCTTCACAATCTAATTCCATTTCACTGCATGCATACCACAGCTCCTCCTCTTTTACTTCAGCAGTAAGAGACAAAACTAAGAACATACAACAGCAATGGAATGTTTTAAAAACAATATTCAGGCTTTGACAGACTATTACTGCGAAGGAAATCCTCTCGAATAATAGGCAGCATAGGAAAAAAAGAAAATAGCACACCTACCACTATTCCTAAGATGTCAGACAGCTAAAAAGGAGAATTATATTCTTCATCCACATAATTCAGTATTTACTGATATTTTTCTTACTTCAGTGGCAGTTGTCTTACATGCCTGATTGAGCTAACATACTTCCAGAAGGCAAAGCACATGGGTAAGACAAAGGGATACAAAGCAAAATCCCAAAAAGCTCTCACCAGGAGAGAATGACAAAGACCTTATTACCCCAAGGTACACCTTATTACCCTCTGCAAGGGCTCACACAAGGCCTGCAAGCGTCTCAGTACTAACTGTACTACGTGTTCCATGACAAAATGTTGGGCACCACTACATAACTGAAAGACTTGGAGATCAATTTACCTACCTTGGTTTACATAATCGCATCCATTCGTTACTCCATTTGGATAGATGTTGGAGAGTGCTTCAATCCATACACAGTACAACAAAATTTGCATCAGGCAAACTGATTTTTCCTGCTATAGAAAATTTCCTGTTTGTCTCCTGATAGTCTGCTTGACTGTAGCTCCTCAGTTTTACTACCAAAGTATCTTCTAAACAGAAAATGCTTAGTGAAAACAGCCAATTGCTCCACTGAAGAATATTTTTTCTTCTGCCGCACAGACTTCTAAGTGGCAAAAGAACCTGTGTGAAGCTTGGCTTTCAGCACAGCACTATAAAAAGCAGAGAAAAAGCTTACTGCTTCCTCAACACAGGAAATAAATACTCCTCTCAGTGTTCCAGAATCCCAAGGAAGCTTCCAGATGTGCAATAAGGCAACTTGATGATTTCTGCAAGAAATGCACCAACTAACACTGTATTTTAGGAAACACACAGTAAGATGCTGAGGATCAGTTTTGTCCAGATTGTTATTTCTCTCCTATTCCTGAAAGAGAACTGTAATGCTTCCTCAATCCAACTTGTTGACACAAATGAAGACTTTTTAGAAGGCCAATACACCTAATGCCACAGTGAGCCTGGAAGCTGCTCTGGCACACCCATGTACCACTGATGTTTGCTGTGTCTGCTGAAATCTCACTCCACTCCCACTAAAAGTCCTGGCTTATGAAAACAAAGAAATTGATAGAAATCAAAGTTTCTCTGAAAGTTTAAGTAAAGGAAACCACACTGGCCCCCAAAGGGATTAACATTTGGAAAGACCAGTTTGATCCAGAGGATTGAGTGATCACGAAAGAAAGTGATTATTCCCATTGTAATATGTTTACACCAGACTTTGGCCAGATTCCCACTCACATTTCTGTAATTATGCCTGCATAAACAGAACTATTACACATCTGATTCAGTACCATCTACAGTTAGGGAAGAGATGTCTGTAAAACAGTTTCATTAATGAAACAGTATTTTACAAAGGGTCACTGAAAGAATGCAAAGTCATCTCCACCAAGCAGTTGAACCTCACAGAGCTGCAGGGTTCGGTGAGAATGACCTAAGCTGCAAGCACGTTAATACACAGCCAGCATCCTGTTAATACCACCAGGGGCTGGTCTTATTTCATTTACATATGCCATAAAAATCTTTCCTGGAGAAGAATATTGCATTACCGTATGCAGATTTTCAACCAGGAAACTGAACTTGAGGACAGCACTCATGAGACCTGGCTCTTGAAAAAATAAAACTGTGGAGACAAGGAAAAGGAATAAAGCAGCCAGTAAACTAGCATGCATTTCTTCTGCACTTTAACTTTCCTGTTCAAAAAGACATTAAATATCTGCACCAAATGGAAAGGAAATATGCAGCAGCCTAGCAGTGCCATCTGTTTATTCTGGTACATGAATGGATAAATTAACACCAGCATTCCTCACCGCACCAGCATCCCGTCAGACAGCTGCCCTGCCAAGTGCCTCTGCTCTCAATGTCTGCAAAAGTTAAGCATGATATTCTGGCCAGTGTAGTCCTGGGCCACCTCCTAGAAGATTCTGTTAATTAGGCCAAGGTCTGTTAAAATTACGTACAGGGTTCTCTTGATGTGTGTCTCCTCAGCTAAGTCTAATAGCTCTCTAACACTTTTGGCTTGTCAGGTCTCCAAATGAAACAAATGAAAGCCAGTGGAGAGATACTAAGTGTCCCCATACCCCTTCAGGAACGGATTTAACACTACTGAATTACTGAACAGAATGCCACAAAGAAATATAGGCTTTCCATTTCTTAATGTACAGTATCACTGGATGCCTATACTGCTATTTGGACAGCAGGATTAGCCTCCTGTATGCTCCTACCTACTTGACACTACCATCTACAACAGTGATTTATGCACCTGGTGTCAAGAAGTCCATTAACTCCACAGATGGAGCAGAGGGTTTTAAGACTACCAGAAGCATTCACTCCAGGGCTGAAGTGGGTGCAAGAAGCTGAAGAGTTGGGAAAAATACAGCATGATATGAAAAGGAAAGGAAAGCAAAGGGAAAGGCCAAAGAAGCTGAGAAAAATCAGTGCTGGAAGCCTGTAAGACTGAAGTACCCAAAGCAGGAACTGAAATAGCTCCAGCTCCAACTATTCAGGAAAAACCAAAAGAGAGGCTGAGGGGCCTTTGTGAGAAGGAAAAGAAGGAAAAACGGGAAGGGGGAGAAAAGGAACAAACTACTAAAAGGTCACGACATGAGACGTTGCAGGGTTTAAACACAGACTGAAGCTATTTCCTGTTTTAAAACTGAGAGAAAGTATTGATTAATATCAAGGAGACTGATTTAGGATAACGTAAATCAAACTTTTCAAGAGGTAAAACACCAAGAATGTTTTAGCTTTCAGAAAAAGGTGGAGTTTGGGGTTTTTGTCCTGTCCCCATCTCCAATAACAGCTCTGTGTAAACATATTCAGCCTAAAATAGAAGTAGAAAAAAAGTGAGTGGATTTCTTCCCTCCCCAGCACCGCACACACCCCCCCCCCCGCCCCGAGGGCAAAGCAGGGATCTTGGTGGCAAAGAAAGTTAAGAGATTTGTGCATCACAGAAAGCTCAAATACGGTCTCCACTAAAATGAAATAAAACCTCAAACACACACCTTTTCCAAGCAAGCAGCTCTCTGCTTCTATGTTCGGTGTTGCTTCATCTGGTTCTTAAATTTAGGTACATTTGGTATATTAAAAAAAAAAAAAGAAAAAAAGAAACAAAGAAACACAAATAGCTTAGCACTGAAAGTTTTCTAAACACTTCTTTGCCCCTACACTGAGTTCATACAGTTGTTTGATTTGTGCCAGCCACCCCCCCCCCCAAGAGTTCTTAAAAGAATGTGTTACCTATTGTGCACCTCATCTCAGCCAGTCATAGAATCATAGAATAGTTAGGTTTGGAAAGGGCTTCAAGATCATCTAGTCCCAACCCCCCTGTCATGGGCAGGGACACCTCACACCAAACCTTGTCACCCTTGTCACCCAAGGCTCAGTCCTCTCCATAAAGTAACACTAGTGCCCATTAATTCCAGCATACATGATTTCCTTCAAGTGCACTGTAGTATTTAAAGTTTCCTCAGTCGCTACAATTCACCACCACAATTGACAACAGCATCCTTTTAGCCTCATGCATTTGTCACATTACCCCCACCCGTACCTATATGAGTTTTCTATACTGACTATGGCTACTCCAGTTTAAGAGGAACGCGATCATATTAACTCTCAAATTTTGACATAACTACAAAAGAAGCTCAGAGTCTAGCTACATGACCTGCTAATAAAAAGTTAAAGAATCATACAACTGAAATGTCCAAAAGTAATCCTAGGTTTGAGCAATAGCTAGTGCTGAAAGAGATAGCAAAACTATGCTTTCATATTCTAGCACGGTCTCCACTCTGATACGTAATAGCCCTTAGCTCTCTCAGACAAGTGCTTCCTCTGTTATTTGCACAGTGTAAAACAACGGCCGCAGGGCAAATTACGTCAGTGTGTTCACAGGCCTCCTTGCAGCTGATTGAAGTGTCTTCTGTTCTCTGCAGCTCATGGCTTGACACACAACACTTTCATCAATGCATATGTGACTATCTCAGCCTTTTTATCTTTCAATGCTTTAACATCACATGCCTCAAGCTGTTACCTGCTACCAGCCAACAGACTATCAGACGGTACTCTGGCTAATGGGCTTCATCTCAGCCTCTATGAACTCCCCAAGAGTCACAAATAGAGGCAACTTCCTAAAAGAGTTCTGCTTTCCCCTGACACTACCTCATTTTGTTAAGCCAAGTGACATTTATGAACATACTTGATGAGAATACTTCTCAGACACATAGATTAAAGGCTCTTGGCCTTTAATCCCTGCCACACATTCAACCCACTCATGTTGCCTTCTGATCTATTGCACCTACAACACAATTCGTCTTAGCTTCATAGCAAAGAGAAATCTAGTTGTAGAAGCACCTTCCTGCATTGTGCTGCACACTTACCCTGGATACTATAAACCCCACATGTAGAAAATGGGCATGCCTGACCTGCCTATCACCTCTTCCATCCTGTGGGCTGTTTTCCCTCTCATTTGCTTCTAAGACTTCATGGCACAGAAGTCTGAGCTCAGCAAGCTTTACAGACCCAAACCAAGCTACAGGCAAAAGCGCATAGCTTATGGACACTGTGGATCCACACATCTTAAAAACTGCATGGCGAGAAATCCATTCTGCAGTGATTTGCACATTCAGGGGAGTTGGGAAAAAGGCAGGAATTCCATCCAACTGAACTCTCCCTTGGCTAATATAAGTTCCCTTAGAACAGACACATTACAAATCCTGGAGACCTAAAAAGGGCATGTTTCCAACTCCTCAAGTACTTTCCTTTCAGAAGCCTTCACACCTTCACTTTCCATCCCAGAAAACAACAAGTTCTCGTAAAGCAATGTTTGTTCCTCACAAAAATTATTTTTGCCCCTTAATAATAAAAATACTCTAACAAAAGCCCCACAACCATTTATGATCCTCATCTCCCCATCTGAAATATCCTTCCTGTATTTTTATACAAATAAATTACAACCCATAAAACACATGATCTTTGTTCTTCAGTTCTCGGACAGATATTTTTCACACTCATCTCAATGTACTCAGACATTTTAATGTGTCAACCAGACTTTCGGTTCTCTTGACTAAAGGAGTTTTGTTTGCAAAAAAAAAAAAAAAAAAAATTAATGCTCTATTAGAAATCTTTACACACAGATTTCAGGGTCATGGAAATGTCTTGAAGCAAGTCATCTTCCAGCCTGATGTCCAACTTTCTTTTTAACTTAAATACAACAGGGAATCCAAAGCAACTGCTTTACTGCAACACTGCTTGATTCAACAGAGCCTGATGTTTCATCCAGCCCATCACCCAGGCTTGATGTCCTCAGACTGTGGCAAACCAAATACACCCTTTCCCCTGCCTTGCTGATATCCTTCTGTGTTAATTTATTTGTTTTATCAACTAGGTTGCTCCACAACTCCTGCCCTCCATGTTTGTGAAAGGCTTTGAAGCACCAGCTGGAAGGACACTGCCCCAGTGGTCTGAAATTTATCTCATTTGCAGTGTCTTTGCCCAATTACATGAACTATTATCAGCAACATTCAATAGCAATAACTAATATCAGCTGGAGGCAGCTCCAGGGCCTTTGATGAAACAGTCCCTCAAGAAGTTCATTGCATGGCTACCTAGTCTACCCTTACGTTATCCCAAAGCACCCAAGTGCACAGCAGAATCATCTGGTGAAGCCACATCTATCTTAAGACTTACCCTAGTTGGATAGGAACAAGACCTAGTGAAGATTTGGCAGGGACCCACTTTGTTTCCTGCACACACACACCACCTCTTACATGTGGTATAAAAAAACCCCACAAGCTAGAAACTGGCATGTCCTGGGTTCAGCAGTAGCACTCATTTTTCCCCTTCTTAGTAGCTGGTGCAGCACTGTGGTTTTGACTTTCAGCCTGGGAACAGTGCTGATAACACTGGTACTTTTAGTTGCTGCTCAGTAATGTTTAATCTGACCAAGGACTTCTCTGAGTCTCATGCTCTGCTAGGGAGCAGGGGAAGCCGGGAGGAAGCAGAGACAGGACACCTGACCCAAACTAGCCAAACATACAACAGCACGGCATGCCCAGTACATAAACTGGGGGCAGTTACCCTGAAGGGCTAGATCACTGCTCGGGTCAGGCTGGGTATCGGTCAGCGGGTGGTGAGCGGTTGTATCCTCTTCTCTTGTTATTTCCCTTATCATTATTATCATTGGTGGTAGCAGTAGTGGCTTGTGTTACACCTTAGTTGCTGGGCTGTTCTTATCTCAACCTGTGGGAGTTACATTCTTTCGATTCTCCCCATCCCTCTGGGAGCCACAGGGAGGAAGGGGGGGAGTTGAGAGAGCAACTACATAGTTTTGAGTTACTGACTGCACTTAAACCATGACACTAGTGGTAAATGTGTTCTACAGTTTCTGGTTCTATGCTGTAAAACTTCGCCCCAGACTGGGTTCATGGTGTCCCTGATATGCTTCCTTCCTTCTCCAAGGAGTTTTTCACACAGTGCATCCTGGGTAGTAAACCAGCTCAGCATTTTGGCCATAAGAAACACAACATGAAAATTCACAGGACCAATGCTTCTCAGAGCCCTAAGAGATGCACCAGGTATCTCCCCACACTACCTCCTGGTTTAACATTGTCCTCTAGCATTTTATTCAAGTGCATCTAATACAATGTAAGTCTTCACTTTCGACATGGACAAAGTCATTTCCACTGTTCTTGAAACAGCTCTTTTCCAGACTGAACCATCTCACAAGTTGTTCTGCATTCATATTTCTAGTATCAAAGTTGTCCTTACTACCACTCTTTTTTTTCTACTGGTACCCATCTGCATGCACTAATTCCATGAGCATATCCATGTTTCTGCAAAAGCACAACCAGTGACTGTTATCATGCAAAATACAGTTTTCCGTTAAAAAAAAAAAACCAACAACTATTAAGTGCCTTTTTTTTAATAACCCATAGTATTCAAAGCTGTTATTCATGCTCAAGGAAGACAACTAGTTAAAATGACAGAATAGAGAATTGCACAAGGCAAGAATAAGCCAAAACATTATCTGACAACAAAATATTTACACTAATCTTTCAATGCCTTCCCAGCTCCGAAGCATATTATCTTTTAACTGGTTACATCTGTCTTGATCTTCAACAATCAATCAATCTAGTTATCACAGCACAAAGACTGAATATATTCTTTCCTTCCTCTATTTTGACCGGCATGGGTTTTCTTTTGTTTATGTTTTCAGGCCTGCTATCCGTATTTGTAGCCAGCTGTTACTACACCATGACACATTCCCCCTGCTAAATCCCCCAGAGCACTGCACTGTATGCCACAGTATTTGAGGAGAATTGTCTCAGACAGATGTCAGCTCTCACATTTCTCAGTATCTGAAGCTGGCACCGAGATTCCCTCCCCTTGCCCGGCTGCTTTCCCTCCCCTCACTGGTGGGACCTTCTGTGTCTGAGACTGCAAGTGTCACAGCAAGGGCAAAAGACACAAATTGCTTTGTGTAAATTGGTCAAATTAGGAAGCAAAACATTTCTGCTGAGGATTATTTCCCTCAAGGTAACAGAACAATGTTTATACTCTAGTAATAATTACATCTTGGCCATCGCAAACACAGATATTGTTTTGTTTTCACTATTTAAGCCAGACTTGCAATGCAGAGGTGAAGGGGGGCTTTTGGGTTTTGCTGTGGGTTGGATTTTTTGGAGGCTGAGCACAGTGGAAGAGAGGAAGGGTGTGTACAGTTTTAGCTTGTCCTTTGAATTCACTGTTTTCTACTGTGATCTAATTGCAACTTCCAGGTGAAAGAAAACAGAACCCCCAGTATTCCTTCTCAGTGCTGCAATAATATTCAAGCAAGCGCTCTGCATTTCATTCTGTAGCATGCAGCTGCCCTACTGCTTATAAATGGGATTCAGTGTCTTCCTTCCCCAAAAATCCAGGCAGACTTTACGACAGCTTTTTCTTCTCATGGGTACAAGAAGAGCCATAAGCTTTCTCATTAGACTATAAGCAAAAGAACAGGCAAAAGCATGACTGCTTACACCGAACTATAAATAACTGCTAGCAATTTTTTTTATTATGCTCTTGTAACTCAATACAATATGAGAGCCAATTCCAGTAACAAGTAACCAACAGTAGAAAGGCAGGAATTTCATGTCACATTCTACCTTATTAATTTACACAGGTTTTCATAACAACATTATTAATCTGCAATGAATAAAGCTGCAGCAACAAAGTGATTCCATTATTGGAACCCACAAAGCAAAATCATCTTTGACAACTCTCAAATCACTTGTACACAAACAGTTTCAGGAACGCAGCCAGTTTTACAAGAGAACATGCTTAATTCATCATCATCTTTCATTGAAGAGAAAAATATGAAGTCCTGAAAGTCTATTTACACTGAAAAATCAGCCAGATCCATTTATTTTGATTCCCAGATGTAATGGAATAGTTGTATGGTTAAATCTGGAACACAAAATGCGAGTAATTCTGCTAATATCTAAAAACCAAGTACTCTCAAACAAGACAATTTCTTGGAGTTTATACAATGTTGCCTACAACAGGATGCTGAAGAGACCTCACCAAAAAGCAATGCAAAATATTTGATACTTGTGTATCAGCAAAGGTTTTGCTTTTGAAAAATAGATAAAAGATCCTATCAAAACCCACGCTTATATCACACTTTGGTAATCAAGTCTTCTACTGATGTTTTCCATATTCATTAAAAACATCTAATGACGAGATATATTGAAAAACTTAGAACAAGAAACTGTGCCTACCAGAACTACTTCATAACTCTTTCATTAACAGGTTTTTTCCATTGAAGGTATGTCCTAATCTGAAGTACAAAATAATGCCATGCTGAATCTGACCTCACAAATCACATTTTATCATCATCTGAAAATATTCCTGTTTTGTATGCTTATGTTTCAAATGGTGCCTCAATTTTCTTCAGTAACATATTTTGGTTGCTCTTAAACACTTATAGAGAGATCCATTCTTCACTGCTTTGGCACTTCAGTCCAGGGTGTCTCATCACCTTAAACTTTAGTGTACATTTGCAAACCATCCCAGAAATCATAACCAAACCTAATGCACATACTTCTGCCTTTAGGGAGTAAGGCAAGAACAAACACACTGGTCCTAGTGCTCAATATATCCACAAAGTATAAAAAGTTACATAAATCTCTGCCAATTTAATTGTTATCCCCATTCTGACTTCTATTTAAGAAACAAAGTAACCCTTTAGATGGTCAATAACTTTTTACAATACCTCCACAGATTTGAAGTCAAATCTAATTTTCACCATTGTAAATGCCTTTGAAATGACATCCAAATTTCAGTAGTCTGTCCCTTGAATACCACCATCTTGCCATTTCAAACACTCCACCAAACCTTCTACCATTATTTGTTATTAACAAAAGCATTACAGGACCACAAGCTTGATTTAAAATCCTTATCCCACATTGTGTCAAGCACTTAGCATCTAATAGGAATCATTTAGCACCTCACAGAATCAAGCTGTAAAGAGACTTGCATTAGAGAGTCTTTAAACCACATCTACAGCCAAACTTATACCCCAGAAGACACAACTTGGCACCTGATAGAAAAAGTTGAATTAAGCAGAAAATGCTGAAAATTACTGGGGAGAACAAGGAAGGGCAGGCACCGCATGTACCCACCAGGCAATTTCTGCCTTTTCCTTCCTTCTTCTGTTGACTTGGTTTAAAACAGGAAGGCGTTTTACTGCTCTGTAATACCCCAGCTCCCTTGCTAGACCACCACTCATGTAGCCTTTTCTCCAACATATTATACCACCCAAACAGAGCACTGCTCCGATGTCGTCAACTGGAAGTAAGTGAAGGGCAAAGCCTCAGATGTTTCCAACAGCTTTATTATCCCAAAGATCAAGGAAATTTGAAACATCTCCATACAGAACACAACTGCCCTTCCCTGTGCAGACATTTCACTCTGCTTGTAGCATCAGAGAAGAAAGAAAAACAAATGCTCACCTGCTGGTCATATTTGTGTGTATATCAGTTACCTTTAGGAGATCACGTCATTCAATGCCTTCTAGACCCTGGCAGCTGTAGGTAGCATCTGCAAATCCACGTCTGATGTTATGTATCAGGGGTGGCATTCACACCAGGATGCAGGCTAGTTCTCTTTAGTTTACGAAAAGCTACCTCATCTCCGCAGTATCCTTAAGCTACATGTGGCGAAGGCAAACCTTAATAAAGCAAGAATTCCTTTGCAGCCTTTCAAATCAGTTTGGAAAACCAGAGTTCTGATATTAAACCTCTGGAGGTACAGCCTTGCGAAAGTTCCAAAATTGAGTATCCACTCTTGTTAAAGTACATTTGGAAAATACAGCTACTTTGTTGGGGCTAAACAACAAGAACATGGATGAACAATTTGAGTGATTTTATTTTAAGTGATTAATCATCAGGGTTGATTTCACGACCGATTCACATTTGCTTCTTCTACAAAGCTGTTTAGTACCTAAATATCCACAGTACTTAGGATTGCTGAGCTAAAGCCACCTTTTTCTTCTTTTTTTTTTTCCCCCAAGAAAATGAAGAAATAAAAGCCAGGACACAGCCACCAGGAGAGGAAAGATTAATTCCCACCTGTAAAACCACTTTCAGATAAATACTGTGCCTGCTAATTCACTACACATGATGAGACTGCCATCCTCAGGGGACTGCAAAGCTATTGCAACTGACTTCCAGGAAGGATTTATGCCTGGATCTCCAGAGTTTAACTCATGTAAACTAATTCCTCAAGACTTGGCTAAGAAGGCAAATATTAGGATGCCTTAAATGGTCTTCAGTGTTACCTTCTTTAATCATAGTCGTTTTCAAACTTTAGTCATTAAACTAGATTACAGGGTCATTCGAACCTTCCAGTCATGGAAGTTCTCCAGTACATTTCAGAACAAAACATTTCTTCAACATGTTGTCTGACAGCTATGCACACAACTCGATTAGGAATAAAATCAAAAGGATGAAACAGAAACTTCTTAACTTCTAAAAGGTAAACTTAATTATTTCAACTGCCACAAACAGTACCATCTGTATGTACCCTGATACATCGTACTGTATCCCAGTTTAAAATGTTACAGAAAAGCGAGAGACAGAACACAAGAAATAAGATCGTTCCACCCATTTTTGATACTCTGTCACAATTGGGATCAGCCATCTGGGAAGAACCACTCCTCCCTTTAACTTTCAGCTATTCATCCAGTTTCTTGCACAACAGAGCTGCTTCCCCCAAAGGCTGTGCACCCCAACTGTGGTGCCAGCTGTGAGAAGTACTTCTGACCTTCTACTGGCAATTTCATGCCCTGTTCCTATATTTACTATCTTACACAGAAGCCATTAATTGCTTTTCTAAACTAACTACTCCCCATATAGTATATCCTTCACCCTACAGATGCTTTGAATTAGTTATTTCTTTACAAAAGAACATTTATAGTTTTTCTATTTCAGGATACAGAGACAGTCTCTCTGCCATTTTAACTATTGCTTCTTTTGGTGCAGGAGAGGGGAAACCAGAGACCCCATGAGCTTGATTTAAGAATTCTGTTATGCTACTTTTCTTCATGCTACTTGTGTAGCATGGAAGTCTGTGAAAAAAACATAAATAAAGCAAAACCCCTTATGTAAGCTGCTTACAGGAATAAAAGATGTGCTAATACACATAGCAACAGATATGCTGTTCAGCAGTATTCAACTTCCTGAATTCGAGACAATGATACCATTTGTTAAACACTTCGGGAAATCAGGTTAAAAAAAGACATTCACCACTGGACTGCTGCCAAGGCTACTCAGTTTAATCAACAATAGGCCTGGGTTAAATGAGTTTGGAACTTAGTTCAGGTTGCAAGTTTAAGAGAAAGATTACTATAAAAAACCCAGTATTTTTCCTCCATCTCCTGTGATAAGTTCTGAAGCTATTGGTATTCAACAATTATCTACTGACACACCAAAAACCCTATCACCACTAAAACAAACCGACCCCAATTTACAACTTGTGATTTACTAGCCAGCAAAACCCAGCCAACAGATCTAAATGTAGTCACAGAAGTGATAATCTGTTTACTGAGGGCAGAGTACTTCCATCTAGCCTTCCAAAGATATCTGTTGTTGAGCTAAAAGGAATTAAGAATACAGGAGAAAACACAAAAGTCACTGCAGAGGTGAGAGTCTGTGGAGAACTTTCCCTACTGTGAGATACTTGAGGAGCTCAGTAATTTTAATGCATCAAGGTTCATTCAGTTACAGGCTTTATACAACACGACAAGTTCTCTTTACTATTGTATAAGATGACCACTTTCTTATCTAGGCAGATAGAGGTCACAGGAGAGTCACTGTCTAGCTGGTAAAGTTGGATAAGGTGGCTTTTTTCTAGGAACAGTAAGCATAAGGAGCCAACAAAGACTTGTTTAAGGTTGCAGTAGATCTGCAATATCAAACTAAACTTTCTGCAAGAGGCTTTCATAGTCAGTTACCCAAGTCAGTAATTACCTGTCACCTGGATATTGTTGCATGAAGAGAATGGACAATATTTTGAGCATAAATCCACATTTACACCTCTTCCCCCCTATTTTTGATACCCCTCATTCCCTCCACCCCCCTCCCCAACTTACCAGGAATGCTTTTTGGGACAAAAAAGTCTCATCGTACAAATCAAGAAAATTGTGTTGTCTGTTCTCCATGTGCCTTGTCAGAGAAAAGGCATGTCTGCTACACAACTCGCGCTTCACATCTCCCCCGTCACTTCCTGTAACTGGTGCCAAGCACATCTATGACAGGCCCCAGACTATGGAATTGGACCACCCCTATAGATCCCAGGCACCAGAAATACTCCATGCCACTGTACGGGATTCTTCATGTATTCTACTAATCCCCTGCGCCCTGTAAGAGCTACATACAGAACTGTGGAAACTTATTAAAGAAACACCTGGTCATCATGAAGAGGTTTTTAAGCAGTAATGTGGGATTCTTCAGTTCAAATCTACTCTGGAATTCCCAAGCAGGTGCCATACTTGACACCTGCAGGACTGAAAACAAAACAGGAACCCCTAACCCAACCCTCATCATCTTCTATCAGCTACCCGAATCCTTTTCATTTCTACAAACTCTGCCTTCCCACACAGTAGTATTAAATGCTGCTTCTAAATAGATCATTATGATCAAACTCTGATCTCAATTAGCTCTCATTTTATTTTCAATATTCTTCCTGTCTTGCCTATTACATCTCGCCTACAAACTAAGTGGCCTACCCTTTACCTCAGCTGTCCATCGCTAGTCTCTTGAGTTCCCCCAAAATCCCTTTCCCAGAGGTTATTTCCTTTTTGCTCTCTGTATTCCCATAAGCATCTCTGTAGGCACTCCATCCTCCAGATTTTTTCTTTCAGTGCAACGACTGCTCTGTGGCAAAATGCACAGAAAATTTTAGCGATCAAACATCCAGTACAGAGTCATCCTGTAACTGCAAGCAGCACAAAACCCATCACACCCACTGGCTGTCTCTTTTCAAGGACTGGCTTCTTGGCAGAAGTTTCTGAACTGCCTGATGCAAAGTTTCCTGCTGGAGCCCACCAAGGTTCTATCCTTCGTTAGCTGAAGCATTTTTCCCCTTTTCAGGACTGGCAAACTCAGTATCACAAATCTATTATGAAAATTATTGGACAGTTTTTCAAATGCAAGACAACCAGAAATATTCTGAAGACGCTCTGATCCAATGGTAAGGTACACTGACGATATTAGGACTTAAGTCAAACCAGGAATTTGAGGTGTTTAAAAGGAATATGTCCTCAAAGTACTTCAATTATTTGATAGGAAGAGTGGAAGGTTTTGGAAAAAAGAATTATATAAAGTAATTTTTTTAAAGAGTAATGACAAATGTTAAGAATCACAGAATCACAGAATCCCAAGGGTTGGAAGGGACCTAAAAAGATCATCTAGTCCAACCCCCCTGCAAGAGCAGGGTAACCTACAGTACATCACACAGGAACTTGTCCAGGCGGGCCTTGAATATCTCCAGTGTAGGAGACTCCACAACCCCCCTGGGCAACCTGTTCCAGTGCTCTGTCACTCTTACAGTAAAGAAGTTCTTCCTGATGTTAACGTGGAACTTCCTATGTTCCAGTTTACACCCATTGCCCCTTGTCCTATCACTGGATATCACTGAAAAAAGCCTAGCTCCATCATCCTGACACCTACCCTTCACATATTTGTAAACATTGATGAGGTCACCCCTCAGTCTCCTCTTTTGCAAGCTAAAGAGACCCAGCTCCCTCAGCCTCTCCTCATAAGGGAGATGTTCCACTCCCTTAATCATCTTTGTGGCTCTGCGCTGGACTCCTTCAAGCAATTCCCTGTCCTTCTTGAACAGAGGGGCCCAGAACTGGACGCAATATTCCAGATGCGGCCTCACCAAGGCTGAGTAGAGGGGGAGGAAGAATTTTGTTTCATGTTTGTCTGTTTTATCAATGTTAAATCAAGCAGAATATATCAGTGGACGTTATGGAGAAAACTACCCAATGTTTTCTATTAGGGAGTTTAAACTTTTCTTTATAATGAGCATGACCAATTTAAAAACTAACATTGGATTTCCTCAGTATTACATGTTTCATTAATGTCATTTATAAAGTAATGCATTCCCCAAGTTGTAATAATATTAAGCATCAGTTACAACAGCATCTAATAAAACATTTTTGGCAAGACTGAAAAGTATAGCACTATTAGATCGAGAATTGCTCTGCTCCCTGAAAGCTTATGAAGTTCTGAGCAGGGGATCTATTGAAAGCGTATCAGTGCTCTTAACTATACACAGCACAGCACGGAAAAGGACGTTGATGTCACCTACTTCTTGCCTATGCAGCTCAAGTGTGTTGTAATGTAAAATACACTGGAGATCATTCACTTGCTACTCTGAAATACCCCTCAGGCACCAGACACACCCCACACACATGGATTTGGGGAAGAGGGGGTATGGTACATGACAACACAACTGGCCTCTCCCTTTCTGTGCCCTACAGACTGTGCCCTCCCAAACTGTGCCCTACAACCAGAATAGGAGAAAACTTATGTAATAGTAAGTGACTTGATGAAACATTTTGAAAGAGAGTAGTTTGCATAAACATCAAGTAACAATAGGCTGAACTGCAGTTTAGCTCAGAGCATAAACTACGATAACTACCTCTTTGTGAGAGAAACTTTGAAAAATGAGATTGATTTCTAAAGTATTAAATGTCCTCATTTGTTCTAAGTCCTAGGGGACACAGCCCCTCAGCATCTTTGCGTAGTCAGGCTGTTGTTTAGAGAAGCATGGTCTGAGGAACAATAGCCTCTGATTTGCTACAGTACTTACGATCCAATTATAATTCTTACCCATGGTGTTCAGCATGAATAAGAATTTAACACTAATTACAGTTGCCAAAGCATGTATCTGAACTAGTACAGCAGAGGCATACATTCAGCCAGGTAAAACATGCTGAACAAACTTCTCACATGCAAAAATATGCTAGTTCTCTCTCCCTCCCCCCTAAAGCACACACATCTTTTTCAGCTTGTTTTTATACTGTCTCCTAAGATCTAACCACTCCATACTTTGTGCTCCATGTTTTCTCTCCAGCTGAGCTTCCAAAAATTCCCTATTTAGTATGAAGCTGTGAATTTAATTGATGAACTGTTCAGCATCCTCCTTTAAATCAATAATAAAGACATGCAATATAACTGAGCCTGATACTTATCCTACAAGCACTGTTTCCTGCCCTGCAGCTCAAATTACTGCCACATCTACTATTTTTGCTTAAGGTCCTTCAGCAAGTTTCCAGTCCATGCAATATCTAGGCCAATAAAGGTTTTTTTCCAAGCTTTATGAAGAATTTCTTCCAAATGGCTTGCTGAAGTATTCACTGCATAAAGTATTCCTCTATCTGCAAAACACCGACTCAATTATTTTATTCTTTTTAGAAGGAAAGAGCACAGTTGTTTTTATCTACCTATTCCAGTAATTTATTGGGCACAGATCTATTATTTTCAAGTTGATTAGAGATGCACCTTCCAGTGTTGACAGTATTACTTTATGTAAGGATAGATGGATGCAGAATTCACAACAAGGACTCTTACTGTTGCTATAAATATGCAGAGCCAATTGAATGACAGCAGACACTCTGGTAAGCACACAGCAAGGCTACAGAATCCTAGACTTCACACTATGCAGTTTGTCCTGTTCAAGAAGCTGGTGGCAGCTGCAGCTAAACTATTCTGAGCACCTAAACCAGTTTTGCATATTTAATTAACTCCACAGCCAAGCAACAGCTGGCTCTTGTACTTTAAGATGTGTTTCTTTTTCTTATCTGTTACTACCACCAGCCTTCCAAAACCCACTTGGTAATTTTGTTAATTTGGTAGCTAATCCCTAATCCCAGTATGCTTAAAAATAAGGCTACTCTTCATTTACAGATGTCCATTCACTATTAACTGTGATTCCCACCACACATCTGCAGAACTACTCCACTGCTGAAGCCATCCTGGAACAAAACAACATGTTACCACAGCCCCTCTACAGTGCAAAGCCTTCAGGAACAAGCATCATCACATACATGATCCCATTTATTGACAGATGAGCTATAGGAAGGTCAGGTGTCTCAAGTCTCCATAGCAAATTGGGAACACAAATCAAGTATTCAGACTTTAAAGACAAGCATCAGAGATGCAAAGCCATCTAGTTACTTCACTATTCCTTGAAAAGTCTTCAGAATGTGAAAGGCAAGAACCTGAAACCGATTTTCTCAGCCTGTCTCCTTTGAGAGAAGCCCTTTCTGCCTCAATATCTGTGCCCCTGCAGCCTGCCTTTTCAGCATTACAATTTGTCCCTCTCATCATTGCCGAGATTCACATTATACGTCCTTTCACATGCAGCCTCCACCTTTGCAAGTTTGCATTAACCTGGAAGAGACATGCCAATGGGCATTCACTTAAGTGTCAAATACATATGATTCACAGGTCTATATAATGCATTACACTCAAATCCAGCCTTCATGCTGCTACCATTTCACGTTCAACATTCCAACAGTATCTTCTCATACTGGAGGTACCAGACCTCCCATTTCATTGCTCAAGAGTCCAAGGCAGAATATTCATTCATTCATGTCACTGGCACCACTGCATGAGTGGTAGGATAAAAGCTCACGGTACAGAAATTCCTAACAAAACATACTACAGCCCATCTTTGAAATTACTTGGCCCTCAAACTTCTTCCCACAAACACACCTTTCCCCTGGTTTTTTAAGCAGCTGAAAGAGTTATCAACAGTTAAGTAAATCCTGGGTTCATAGCTGGTTATCAAAATGGATAAAGGCATAAATCAAACAACAAAAAAATGATCCCTACAATACTATCCAAGCTGTAACTCTTAAGAGCCTGAAGGTCAGACAATTAATTTCTTTACAATCACTAGAATGTACAGGAACAGAAGTCCTCTTTTGTTCAGCAGCTTTCCACTTAATAAAATTCCCCATTTGTCTTTCCTTTCCTAGACTTCTTTCTTCCTGCTAATCAGTGCCAGCCGCCAATTAGGACTGACAATAGAAAAAAGTCTTTTTATGATCTTCAGCCATCACTACATAAAACACCATGCTACACTCCATTCTGCACTCAGTCTCTTCTTTTTCTCTGAAAGAAAAGTTAAAACAAGTTCCTGGTGTTTTAATCCTTTTCTTGTTCTCAGGCCAAAACCAAAATTCTTTCCAATCCTCCCATTTTGGACTTGGACTGGGAATACTGAGCATGCACACCAGGCTTGTTTGCTGCACCTTCAGCTAAATTGCTGCTGCCGCCGCTATTCCTGCTCTCCATCATCTCATAAAGTATTGATTTCTGCAGTACATACTCAGTAAAGAAAAAAAATAAAATCAATTTTCCCCTAGACACAGCAAATCAGCAACAACATAACAGATCAGCCTGTCAGCCTGGTATGCAACACTAGCATCCAAAAATGAGCCACAGAGACAAGGCAGGAAGGTGCATGGGGAAAAAGGGAATGCAAACAGCGGTTATAGCAGAGTCAGACAAGAAGAGGAGACTGAGGCTGTGAAAGATGCAGTTTGTTACATCTTTGAAATTCTTATTACAATGGTGTAACAAGAAAGCAGCATCCTGCATCAGTATTTCTACAGGATGGATAGCCAGTGATGGCATGCAGGATTCCACCACACTCATCTGCCCTATTTTGGTATAAGCTCCAAAATAGTCTAATAGTTACAAATACAACCAAAATTAACAACAGGATGAGAAAGCAGTTGTGTGTATAAGATGGCTGCAGACACTAAAGCATCATCATGAATTTAGAGAAGTCATGCTGGAATCCACAATAAAACGCTTTTGCTCCTTAAACATAAAACCACAGGCAAAGGCTGATGACTAGCAGAGAGAAATAAGGTGTCATGCATTAATCAAATCTATTTGAAATCGTACAAAAACTGAGCAAAACACATCTCCCAGGTGGGCTGAAGGAATCCCTTTCTCTTCTGTATTCCTCACTCTCAAAGCTCCCTGCTGTGATCCTAGCAACTTCTATTTTTCAGCAAAGCTCTCCAGGCTTTCTACAACTTCCTCTACATTAAAAGGGCCCAGGAAAATTCACACTGAAATGACACACCTGCCTCCACCACACCGTGGGGCATCCGGGACCGAAAGAAAATGTTCTACCTCTTCCCTGCCCTCACATATTAACTTCACCTCACCCTAGTGTGCCCAGGTACAGAAAACATTGCTGTGCTTTACAGATTTTAAATATGACCTCTTCCAATCTGCCATCCACTTCACAAGCAACATGTCTGATCCCTTGTACCACTTGCGGTGCTTCACATAAGACACCGTTTAAGCGAGGAACTGCAGGACCCAAGCACTGGCTTTACCCCAAGAGATGCCTGTGAAATAGCCAGAGCTCCTGCAATGCTGCTTCCCCTTTCAGCACAGCCATGAGCTGCACATCAGGAGCCAACCTTTGGTAACAGGCACAAGTACACATAAAAACAGAGCTCCAAATCAGTGGAGCTTTTTATATACTCTAATAGATCCCAACTGTATCAAAACATTAATATTGAGCTCTCTGGACTAAGGATATGGTATTGGGTCCAGGATACATGCTTTTAAAAGGTCCCTAAATGCTTATTCATATAATAAACCACAAAAGCTCCAAAGAGGCTGTTGCCATCTGTTTTCCGGACTCTAACATTCCTATACTACCCTCTCCCTACCCCCACCAACTGATATATTCTAGAAGACCATATAAAGGAAACAAAAGTAAACTGAAACATGAAAATTAAAACTAGGACTGTATTGTTTGGACACAACTCCCTTCCTGAGTATTGTAAAGATCTCCAAAACTTTGCAACACATAGTACAGTAAGAAACTGAGTTATGGACACAGTCTGAACTATAACTCCGCATTTCCTTTTGTTGTGTAAATCAGACTCTATTTCTTTCACACATGATTACTTTCCAGTTTAATGTTAATTAATTTACTACTTGCAATTTGAAGTAGATATATTTCTGTTTTAGGTCTCCTTTGATCCTCAGGTCTTCACTAGGACAGTTGAGATGGGCAAGAACCCCACTAACTACACTATAGATTAGGTACTGAACACATTTTGTCCATACCATATAACACAATAGTTTTCTGGATGAGCAAAACAATTAATTCAAAGATACCAGCAGTAATTATACAGATTAGGTTTATAGAAACCTGAATAACTGTTTAAGCAGTTTGCTTTTCTACTTCAAATTTAAATCAGGTGCAGTACTTGTTTTGGGGAGGGCTACAACTACTGTGCTTTACTTAAGGAGGCCCAATCACTGGCTATTGTTTACAAAAATGTCCTCCACCTACCCTGCCTACCATTTAATTTAGATTACCATTATGAGAAAGGTACTTTACACTCTCCAATTCAGTCAGGACATCATATTAAGGGGAGACATAGCAGTCTCCCAGTATCTAAAGGGGGTGTACAGGAAAGCTAGAGAGGGCCTTTTTACACGGGCATGTAGTAACAGGACAAGAAGGAATGGGTTTAAGACGACAGAGGAGATTTAGATTACATATTAAGAAGAAATTCTTCACTGGGAGGGCAGTGAGACACTGGAACAGGTGGCCCAGGAAAGTTGTGGCTGCCCCATCCCCGTCAGTGTTCAAGGCCAGGCTGGATAGGCTTGGAGTAACCTGGTCTAGTGCAAGGTGTCAATGCCTATGGCAGAGAGATTGAAATGGATAACCTCCAAGGTCCATTCCAACACAAATCAGTCTATGATTCTATAATTCTGATTCTTTAAAAGCCCAGGTAAAGACCTAGAAAGTGGGAGTAGGCACTGATGCCCAAGGAGCACACACGTAACTTAAAAGGCAGCTCTTCCCCAGCCAAGGAAATGAGTTAAGCAGTCTCTTCCCTGCAGGAAATATCTTGTTAGCTGATCAGGAACCACACTACTACAGATTCAGATGCTTCATCAAAATAACTGGTTAAATATCAGATACAGTGCAGAAAGGCAGAGATGGAATTCAATTTCTTAATGCACCTATTTCCTCAGCCCAGAGCCTCCACAAGCACAGCAGGCTTACTGCCACAGCTGTACACTGGAGACAGAGGAGCTGCTGGATCCACCAGCCTCCACTGAAACGCACTCCGCTCTTCCGAGGTGTGCCAGTTCAAATGGGATTCCCGTGTTCTGTCCCTATTGCTCTCCAAGTTAGCCACAGCATTTCAAAAACACATTAAGTGGTCACAGGAAGAAAAATTATCTGCAGCTTCTTGTCCATGCAACCTGCATGAGCCTTGCATATAGTTCTATATACACACCAGGTTCTTATAAATCAGAGAAGCATGTGTAGTCATCTGTATTTAAACGGACATGCAATATTTAAATCTCCCTAAATGTGAAGGCACATGACAATTTTAAACTCTAAAAACTGAAGACCAAAACGTGAATAATAGTCACGAGAAGAAAGAAAACCTAAAGTTTCTAAGCAGTGCCATACAGTCAGGTCCTGAACCTTTCATAAAAGCAGCATGCTGTTTTCAGAATAGCTACTCAGTAGTTTGAAATTGCTTCACTGTATCTCTGACTTAGCAAAGTGTAAAAAAGTCAGTGGCAGCAACAGACAATTAAAAGAAAGCAAGTCACCAGGGTCCATCCCAAGGCCATCGTTAGAAGCAGACATGGCCAAAACAGTTGAATAGGGTTCTAGCTGACTAGGTACAGTCTCCCACAACAGCTCTATTGTTGTAAACGGACATGAAGTGGGCTATATAGGCTATACAGGCACTTTCTCTATAACTGTTTACTTCATCGATTCACCTAGCCAGACAAAACCAACAAATCCCATGAATGTGCTAAGAACTCCTGAGCTCAGCAATTAAAATAAAAACATTCATTAGATTCTTACACTTGGGCAGGATAAAACTTAGTTCTATGTTGCCTTTTAAAGCCTACCCTAACAAAATATCCCTGAACAGCTTGGATTTCCAGCCCACACATGTTGGTTATCAAAAGAAACAGACATGAGGAATGATGAGGGAGAAAACTTGCACACGTTTTTTCCTTCAACTCCTAAACCCAGTTGTATTGAATACAACAAAGCAAAACTAGTCACTCAGCACCAGCACAGGGACAGCAGGTTAACAGCAACGGGGTCAGATACCTTGAAGAGAACTGCTTACATGATCCAATTAGAACTTCTCAACCAACAGAAATGCAGCTACAAACGGTATCTTGCAGAGTATCAAAATAATGAAGTAGTTGCTTGTTCTGGATGTTGTCCTCAACTCTATGTATAACTTAGTCACATTCTGGCTCCTGCTATATGAACCACTATTCAGTATATAAAAAGCCAACCTGAACAGCAAAAACCAAAAGATCTAATAGTACAGCTACTTTTTATTTATAAAAATTATAGAACTAGATCTTGCCTGAAAGTAGATCTACACAAACCCTTATGATTTTATGAATGAGTTGCTACTTTTGTCAGCTTTAAGGATACTTGTTGGGCAATAAGAGGGAGACCACCACCACTCAAGTGTCACACAAACACCCCCCAACAGAGCAGAGATATGCATTCATCTGATCCCTGGGCAGTGATCCCAGTGGCATCACAGTTACCACTCATACCACTAAGGCAGCGTACAGTCATTCAATCTCTTGGACAAAATGTCTGACTCACAGTTCCAAGAGACCCATCAAACAACTCAGACTTAATATAGATCTGTTCATACATCCCAGTACCAAGGCATATAGAAGTGCCTCACCTGCAGGATGAGGAATGTAGAGGTAGAAAGTTTTGGAGAAACTTGGCACTGACTGACACTGAATATACCTTGCACAAAAGAAGACCCTTCACCTTCTGAGTACAGACAGTTCTGATGAACCACATGAGAGACTAAAGCTAAGTGAGAGACCACAAAGTCATGAACTACAGCAGAATGGCTCTACATATATACCAGAACAACCTTTCCTGAACTGCAGAGAAGTTGTTCTGACCTTCCAATCCTCACAGAGATTGCCAAATCCTGCCTCTCCACTCAGGATGACCAGTTCCTTCAGCCAGCAACCTCTGAATGCTCAGCACATTTTTCTGGAGAACAAGATGCTGTTTTGCAGAAAGACAAACAGCATTTGAGTTCTCAAACACATTTTGATTTCACCTGCACCCCATTAGTAGCTTGTCCTTATTTTGAGACACAAACACACTTATTATGTCATGGGTTCTTTTCTTGGTTTTCAAGACTTTTAGGTTCTTCCTCACTAGGGTCTACAAGTAATAATTCTTTCAAGATCACATGCAGGCAAATAACCACAGATAACAGCCTAGACAGGTTTAAAAGCTCTGAACAAAGAGCTCCCTGTCAAAACTTGACATTTTGTGCTGTATAAAAAAGGTATATAGAGAGCATAAATAAAACAAGACTAGAAATGCACAAAAACAACATTTTATAAAGTGAAACACTTGACATAAGACCTGTGAGATGGAGCAATTTAAAGTTTAAGTGTGTGCCATGACATGGAAAATGGCAAGAGAAGGGGGATATGAAGAAGCAAGACCATAAAAAGATTGATTTTTTAATGCCTATTACTGTATCATCTGCTCTTAACACTTGGAAGAGGCAAGTTTAAAAGAGTAGAAGAAAACCTAACAGAAGACAGTGGTATCAAAGCAGTCTTCCCAGAATAGGGTGGAGCTACCCAAACCTGATTTTCCACAGAAAGCACTAGAAAAGGCTACAGATGAACACAGAATACAAGTTTTTACCATTTGAACCATACTGGTGGTGTTCATAACAGTGACTTTTCTTAAAAGCTGAATGGTACTTCAACTACAGCACAAAATTAGTTTTTCCTCAAGTTTTGGAGTATGTCTATGCAAGTCCAAGTACTACCCACGTATTTGTTAGCTTGCCATTTCTTAGAAGCACTAAGAAGAATTACTGGCATGGAGAGAAAAGATTTTCTTTTTTGAAGGATGAGTTCAATATTGCTCTTCACAAGCAGGTAAGCATCACTTACAGAGTACTCTCAGCAAATAGACCACAATACGTACGAGAACCTACAAACACTCATTTCTACTGTCTATAGGTAGCAGTCTAAAATCCCCAAAAGCTAATCACACCATCAATTATGGATGGCTATTTTGCCCAACTGTATGCAATTGGGTAGCCTTGATTTTCTTGACCTGCAGAATACAGTGCAATTTACTCACAGTTATAGAAAAGGCAAGACTACAGATCTTGCCACATTTCAGGCACATCAGCATGTCAAAACCTGCATAACCAACTGGAGCCAGTGCCTCTTCTCTGCTCACATGAAGAAACCCAAGAGTTTGCTTCTTATTCTACTGAATCCAATCAGGTCTGCTACACTTACCTCACGCATACTTTTGTTTTTAATTAGCACGAATTCAGAGATAGCGTTAATTACCATGAACAGCAGAGAAGTAAGTTTAAGCCTAGCCATTCTACCTACTGCAAGGTCAGAGTTTTCCAAGTACATGGGTTCAGCTACGCTCCCACCAAACTCAGTCATACTCTGGTCAGCTTCCACCAACACCAAGCACTTTCAGAAACTTCAGCCAGAGCCATTTTACCAGTTCAGTGTCCTGCATATTACTACAGTGCACTAAAGCCCAAAGTTCTCAACAAGTTAATTCCCTGCAGTACTAAGAAGCTTGCAGAACTCACAGTTCCTGCCTCTGTAATTTTATATCCGGTACTTTTAACAATGGAAAATACAATATTTGAGCTGGTCCTGCGGGATAGAGCACAAGACTTTGCTGGATCTGATGAAAGGAGTGATATCGCAGTTGTTTTGAATGTCACATTTCTGAATGCAGCGCAGCATCACATATTAGAGGCCTTTGTCTTCTGTACATTCATGCATTGGGGTATTAGTGAAACTGAAATATTAAATTTGGAAGACAAAAATATTTCTGTAAGATATTTCAATAAAAGCAATGAGTATCCTCAAGTCCTCTTCTAGTAGGAAAAGTTTTGAGATCTTTTATAGCCAAATATTCAGACAAGGAAATTCATAACAATAAGCAATGATCAAGATGAGGAAAGCTAACTATTCCCCCATAACCTTCCCCAAACCATTGGTAGAACACAGAAAAGGAAACTTATTTCCTTGTAGCTGCAACTTGGTAAGGAAGGAATTAAAGACCTTTTCAGTCAGAAACCTTTACAACCAACTGCAAGGTTGCAGCAAAGGCACCAGACCTTTGGCCTCCATCCAGCCTGATGGACCAGCAGGGAATTCCATAAGAGGAAACATTCAGTCACCCCCTGGCTGTTGACATACTGTTCCAGGAACTCAGGAAAGAGGCATTTGGTGCAACAAATGAGAAGCAATAAGAAATAGGAGGACTATATCAAGAGTCTAATTGGGCCAGAATGCCTGAACAGGAAGAATTCTGTATTACTGAGGTCAAATAGAGAGTTAGAGTGCCTGACACAAACTTTGCTTTTGGAAGAAGCTCCACCTGAAACAGGACAGTTAGCTGCAGTGAGCCTACACATTATATCATATTAAGAAACTGTCCTCGCCAAATACAGAAGTCCATACCACAGGTACGACACAAGCCATTTTCATAGATCCACAGAACAGTTTGGGTTGGAAGGGACCTTAAAGATCATCTGGTTTGAACCCATCTGCCATGGGCAGGGACACCTTCCATTAGACCAGGCTGCTCCAAGCCCCATCCAACCTGGCCTTAGATACTGCCAGGGATGCGGCACTCATAGCTTTGCTGGGCAACCTGTGCCCACTGTTTCACCTTCAAAGAGCAAAAACATTTTGCCGATGATTTTGTTTTAAAACACTGGTGGTAACATTTGTGTTTCCAAAATTACTTTTACCAGATAGAAGGCTAAAAACAAGGCTCACCAATAATTACAGCTGGGTTTCATAAGCATGACCTTGTCGTAGTACTCCTGGGTTAAGACCTGGCAACTGTTAGCTATCACACTGACACCCACAGAACATCTTTGAATAGGAAGTGAAGAATATTATATTCAATAGAGAAGGCAGGAGAATTTCAATGAGAAAAAAGTAATTGTTAAAGTTGGAACTTGACCAGAATATAGGGGTTAACACACTAACACTTATGGAAAGAAAAATATACCAGGAATATGAATTTCTCATGGAACAGAAGGTATTTCAAACCACAGTTTTATCTTTCTTCTAAAACAGCATACATTCCAGCAGCACAGCGTTTTCTCATGTGGAGTATCTATGGAATGTTTATTTTCCAATCTGGGAAGTGTAGCATTGAACATAGCACTGCTAGCTGCTCCTGCTCAGAAACTGAAAAGACTAGTAGCAATTTGGACAAAGTAATATAGTCTGGCGAAGAAACTGATACCATTTGGAACTGTTGGTGAGAGCTATCACACCACTGCTCAAGACAGAAATTTCACTTGCATTTTATGAAATACATCAAGTGAAATACTAAGAATTTGGTCACCTAAATAGTGGCCTCGCAACGCAAAAAGGCAACACACGAACTTTTAAAATAACAGCTAGGGTAAACAGCATCTGGAAAAGCAACTGATTCATTTCCAGTGGGGACACAGTATTTTTTCAACAAAACTGTTTCCAAAGAAAAACAACAAATCAGCTGCTTTTAGAGGTATTTATCCCTTTCGGCCAACTCCTTCCAAATACATGCTAGTAAGTGAATTTGCTAGTAGCAATGGTTACAGAAATAGAGCATTCAGGTGAATGTAGTAGAACATTTAGGGAATAAATTTTTAATTCATAATCACAGTTATGGGCATGAGAAGTCACTCAATTGCTCATTCAATGTAAAAACAAATCCAAGACCAAACCAGCTGCCTGGTCTGAAGCACGCAAGTTCCAAAACCACAAATTAAGTATTTTTCATGAATATCTTCAAAAAAAGCTAACTTTTTGCCAAATTGTGAATAACAATGGAAACCGGATTAGCGATTCCACTTCCAGCTTACTTTGAATTCCTTCCTCATCTCAGATACAGAAGAAAAGGAAAAGTAATTTTAAGTATAGTCACGGTCATAGTAAGGTGATGAAGTTAAGCAAAATAAGTGTTTTGGCCACATAGCAGGAATCATTTAAGTTCAGACTGTTAGGCAATTGAATAATTCCCTAGGGGAAAGAGTGAAACACGTTTCAGCCCTGTCAATTTAAAAACCTAACAATACCAGTAAAACAGTATCCTTAAGCACTTTTTTAGTATAAAAAAAGAAATAATCCTAGGAAAGTGAACGAGTGATTCACAGATGTCTCTGACTCCGTAAGTTATGTATTTCCTTGCAAGAAGACTACCCCAGAGTCTGGGATTTTTACCTTGGTTTGTGTATTTAATTGATACAGCAACCTTTTGGAGAAACATTAATGTACCTAGGATTAGAGTCAAGTCTTTGCCTTTTGGGTTCTCAGTTCACCAGACAAATGACAGGAATTAACAGCCATTTCCCCTTTAAATCCCAGGTATGTGTTTGAATAATATGAACTATAAGAGTGAGGCTCAGGAACTGTCATAGCTCAGGACACTGCTTCACAAGAACAAACAGAAGCCAGAGCATTCAGCAGAAACTCACTGCCACTCAAAGGACAAGCTAATTACCAATAACTTACAAGACCAGCCTTCCCCTAAAGTTTGCCCATAATGGCTGTCCAACACAAAATTGGTGGCATTATGCAAGTTCACTTACTTCTTGCAAACCAGCCAATAAGCTTCTAAGAAAAGTAATCATAAGTCCCAAGATAGCTTTACACATACCTACATACACACTGGACAGTTTAGGCAGTCATTTCTAATCATCTGTGAGTATTCTTTATTCAAGAGTGCAGAGAGCACATCATGCTGCAAACCCAAACATTCCTCCCACTTCAATTATCTACAAACATTAAAGCTGCCAGAATGATTCCTCCCTTATGGTTTTACAAAGTCATGAGATGACTACTGCTGTCATGAGTTGTCAGAAATAGAACAGGAGAATGAGCATTGATAATTTAGTAGGTGACAGATGAGGGAAAACATAATATGTACATACAGGAAGATGTAACACAGACATAATTTTCTTTGGGACCAATTAATGTTAGAATTGGTTTGCATACTCTTAGACAGAATTGTGCTGCAATTTTCTGTCAAAAGATTTGAGATGTTTCCTAATGAAAGCCAACAAGACTGTATTTTGATTTAATAGATACATTCTCAACTACAGAACACTTTGTCAAATACTAACACCAGCAACAACGTGAGTCTTAGTGGCATAAATATTTAAGAGGTATTCCAGATGTTCATTTTGTGAGCTATATTATTAATGTCTCCTCCAAATGATGATGGAAGACCAGAAGCATCTAAGCTGTGGAAGCCTTACAACTCGGAGTAGAGAGACAACTTTTCTCATCTCTTCATCCCTCTTCTCATTACCTGGCTGACGAAGTGACACAAACAATTAGCAACAGATACTCTTCACAGGCTGCTTTCTTCCTTCTTTTCTCCCACCTTCTGCTTTCAGTTCATTAAATCCCTGCCTTTTCAACACTAGGGCAGACGGACTCTAGTCAATGGGCATGTTCATTCCAGAACATTTAGTGTCTGTTCTCAGAGGAATGTTTATGGCTCATGTTCTCACCCAACCCACTCTGCATACTATTTGAATTAGCAAAACAAGGGGGAAAATAGT
Organism: Lathamus discolor; assembly: GCF_037157495.1. Taxonomy (NCBI): domain Eukaryota; kingdom Metazoa; phylum Chordata; class Aves; order Psittaciformes; family Psittacidae; genus Lathamus; species Lathamus discolor. The sequence goes on along the minus strand of NC_088887.1, from coordinate 107,579,710 downwards.
CGGGGGGGGGGGTGTGTGGGGGGGGTGTGTGTGTGATATTTTTGGAAGGTTGCTTAAAGTTGCATTTTCTGAACTTTACTTCTTTCCTTAGCTCCCAACCATTACCACCACAGCTCCAGTACTGCTTAAAGCACTGAAAGCAGGTTCGTGCCACTATCACCTAACAAACTCAGTTGGTAAGGTTGAGCAGAAGTCCTGCAGTCAATGTTCAGGCACTGCACAACAACTGCATACCTTCTGTACCTAAAAGCTAGCAAAATGATGCTGACACAGTAGCCATGAAATAACAAGCACCCCTGTGACAGCCCATAGAAATTACTGTTGCTATATTTCCTCAATTTCTGTTCATGCTGTACCACAGGACATTCCATAGAAGCAGGGCAGAAAAGCAGATATTGTACAGCAATTGAGATATTTTTCTTCGTATTCCTGCTGCCTGAACATTGTCACGAACTAAGACCCATCAACAAGATAAAACCTCAGGAAAAATAAATTGCTCAAAACAGACACTATGACGTATTTTACTAATAGAGCAGGCTGCATGCTGATGAAGTTTTAGCTTCATTGAATACCCCATGGCTATACTGGTTTCCACCAGCACAAGAGGAGCAGCAGAAGCAGATGAATACTGCATCAAAAAAAACCACACATAATGAAGGGAAGATGTGTTGAAATAGGGATTGTCTCATGCAAGAAGAAAAGAGAGGCTGGTAAAAACAACTTCATTGCCTTTAAGCACAACATATGTAATCAGATCCAGTGAAACATCAGTGGAGGGACAGGACAGACCCACAAAATTTTCCTGTACAAGCAACTCTTCAGAACTTGCTATCAAATAGCCAAATAGTGAGCATCAACTGACTGTGCACTCGGCTGAAAAGGGCTGCAGATCTAAGTATAAAAGCTCAGTTTAACATTCTTGCTCTGAAGACAAATGTGTCAAATAGAATAATGCTCCACTCAAACAACATCCCAACACCATCACCTCAAGCAGTATTGCAGAAATCGTCAGTAATACAACCAAAAGAACAAAACACCACCCTGAGGCAGCCCAGTGAAGGACGTGGTCCCAGCCTCATGCCACACATCTCTCTGGAGATGCTTGCTTTATTGTGCTTACATCTGTGAGAGGAATTAAGGGAAGGACTACTTCTGTTGTCCAATAATTAGTTATAAGTACTGAAGAACTTACAAACTTCTTGGAATTATCTTATCTGTAAAATGACAGTGAACAGCTTCTTCCTGGTGCAAATCTTGTTAATGAAGTATTAAACCCAAAGGCAGAGTCACTGTCACCTGCAGAAAAGTTTTATTCAACAACAAAATTGCTCCCGAAGTGTACTGTGTCACAGAAGAATATTTCTGAAACACCACATATTTCAATATAAGTATTTAAAATCAAGACAGGCTCTTCAGTAGAGAATTAAATATGCTGCGGTAACATGCCAATTACATACTTCCCTGCTACTTGTATATTCAAAGCAAAACACAGCAATCTGCTGTACAAACCAGCTTTCTAAGGGGTATAAGCAATAGATGAATGATAAAAGTCTATTTTGTTATTAAAAAATATAATCTCACTTCTACCTAAGCATTAACATTTTGCTGCTCTCACAAAACATCAACACAGGTCTTCCAAAGGAACATGTGAAAAACAGAGACAGGCAATCAACAGCTCAGATCTCAAATGAAGCAGTAAATTCAACTGCCTTCCAAACAACATTCACTTCCCCTGAAAAGCAAGATTTGCTTGCTTTTAACATACCGACACGCCAGTCAGTGTGAGGCAGGAGAATAAGATCTGTCAGCCTCTAGAAAAAAAATAATTTAACAAACAAGGCTTTTTTCTTGAATTGTTTGGTTTGATTTTGCAAGCTTCACCAAGTCTCCCGAGGCACGTATTTTTCTCCACTGAGCCCGTGGCCTGTTAAAGATACTGTAACAGTGGAAGACTAACCCCAACAGAAGATACAATCTTTCCATCTTAATGCAAAATGGGGCCAAGTTTACTATAGTTCCATTTCAAGAGATTACCCCTGAGAACCAAGTTCAACTACAGTTTATGCCTAATGCCCAGCAAATGAATTTGTAGTAGATCTTCAGTATAAAAAGAAAAAATTTGAATGGCAAATGCAGCTGAAACTCCCAAAAGATTAAAATGTTGTAGTAACTTTATGAAATACAAAGTCCCACAAATCTATGCTGTGGTGAGAAGAGCAACACAGCTCCTCCTAGAAGTGGTTAAACATCACACCACTAAGCCAACGACCCAAATCCCCCTCCAATTAACATGTTTGAAGACTAACTCTATTTAATTTGAAATTTCCTCTTGCTACGCCAATTGCATTTTAAAACCTTTTTCCTGTGAAGTTTAAGCATACTGTCTTATTTGACACACCAAGCACTATTAAAACCAACACAGAGTAGAAAAAAAAATGCTTTTCTTTCTTCAGTATCAAGCACCTGGCAAGTAAATGGAAGGTTCCTGCAAAGCCTTAGAGGTTATTAAAGGCATTCCTCTTTTTCCCTGGGGATTTAAAACTCAGCTATTTCTACTCCTCTTTTTAAGCCTACAAAATTACATCATCTTTCCCCCTTTGATTTACAATTTTCAATATTTTTTCGCATTGTTCCTCAGTTCGCTAATGCACTAATAATTACAACTGCTGTTGGCTCAGTCAAGAAATAACGAGAGGAAGTGTCCAGTGTTACACATCTCTTTGCAAAACAGGACCATTATCTTCAGTTAATTACACGCATTACTGTAGTATAGTTTTCATTATTTGAAATTTATGATTTGTTTCACCTTCACAGGCCTTTGACATAGCTCATCAAATCTTGGGGCAATTAAGTAACAAACTGCCTTGGAAGGATCTCTACCAAAGTACTATGAGAGTATATTGAAAGCAAAAGCTTTCTATTTACATAATGTTTGTTATCTTCCCCACAAATACAATAGCGTAAGTCTACAACACAAGGTCAGTTCCCTTCCTGGGCACTTGGTGCTCTCCAAGCCCAAGGTAACTGCTCAAAGAAGAGAAGACCAACTTTCTTAATATAAGAAATAAGACTGTATCAGGCCTGTTCCATTCAAGAGAAGATGACTGCAACTATGTGAGCTCCCTCTCGTAAAATCCTTGCTCACTCCCCATGAAACAGCTGTACAACCAAGACCCCACCTCTAGCACCTCATGCCCTCTCCCTCCCTAGTAAAACAGTGAGGTGGTTGTGAGCAGACATTCACGTGTTTTAATTTGTCTGTTGCATCTTGTCCTGTCGCTGGACACTACAGAAAAGAGCTGGGCTCCCTCATCTTGATTCACTCCTATTACATAGTTATACAAATTGCTAAGAACCACCCTGAGCCTTCTCTCCTTTAGGTTGAACACACTCAGCTCTCTCAGCCTCCCCTTGTATGAAAGACACTCTATCCCCTTAATAATCTTCCTGGCCTTGCATAGACTCTAGTAAACCTATTTCTATTTTATACTGAGGAATCCAGCACTGGACACACCAGTGACCTCACCAGTGCTGAGTGGGGAAGAAGGATCACATCCCTCAACCTGCTGTCAATGCTCTTCATACTGCATTCCAGGATACTGCTGGCCTTTTCTCTATCTTGCTGACAGGGTGGATTGCTGACTCACGGTCATCTTGTCCACCAGGACCCCATGATCCTTCTGGACAAAACTGTTTTCTAGCCTGGCAAATCCCAGCGTTCCCTGGTGCACTGGCCTGTAACTCCCCAGGCACAGCACTTTGCATTTCATCTTCTTGAACTTCATGAGATTTCCCTCTGCTCAATTCTTCAGCCTGTCAAGGTCCTTCAGAACGGCAGCACAGCTATCTGGTGTATCGGCCATTCCTTCCAGTTTTGCATCATCTGTAAACATTCTGAGGGCGTACTCCATCTAATCATTGCGTCATTAAGGAAGATACTGACCAGCATTAGCCCCAGTACTGCTCCCTGCAGTACCAAGTCCAAGAGTCTCAACACGTGGAAAGACATTAATCAGAGATGGGAAAAGGCAATGGGTTCAACTGCTTCAAATGCACGGACTGCAATTGCTTTTGCCACACAATATTTTTGTGCCAGTGCACACATAAATAAAGATAAATACAACTGCAAAACAGTAGCACAAGAAAAGTTAACAGACTAAATTTTTCTCAGGCTTTCTCCCATTCTGTTGTCAGAATAAGTCCCATAATTTCTTACCTGCAACAAATGACTGCTTTACAGGAGAGTGCCAAGTCCAGAAAGCTCTGCCTGACCTCAAATGAAAGGGCATACTTCAGTGTGTGGCCATCAATAATCAGAGCAATATCATTTTCCTTGCCCAGCGACTCCCCCAGACTGGTACAATGTTGAGTCAGAGAGGCTCTTGTTGCCTGAAGAATAAACAGAAAGAAATCATGTCTCTTCTTAATATAAGAAAGCTGCATCCAAACCACAGCACAGCATCTGTGGACTGTATAACGGAGCACAGTATACACACACTCAAACTATCACTGACACAAGTTAGTGTTTTAACAGGATCTCGTGCAGACAGTTTGTGTCACAAATCGGCAAGAGCTGCATCTGCTTGCCTAGGAACGCATGCCTTGTTTCAGTGCAGATTTTGGCATCTCCACTGCATATACCTGCACAACACATGTGCCCACAGTCGTCACGATACATCCTTTTTAACTGCAGGGCAGGTATAATCTAATCATGGCTTTTGACACCACTCAAAGTATTACTATGTATTCAAACAGTATTCCCTACCCTAAAAAACATTTTCATTGACAGCTACTGCTGGGGAAAAAAAAAAAATATAAATAAATCAAGCATTCATGTTCCACTGTCATCCCAAATATTTCAACCTTTCTACGGCAGTGAAACTCGCACTTAAAGCAATCTGTTCTATTCTAAACTGATAGTTTAACTAGCAGTTCCAGCTGAGTTAACCACTGCTAAATGGTTCAAGAAGCTGGTCATGATCTGAAGTGTACGTGCACTTTTTGACAGAGAAGCTCTTGACATACAGGACATAGGATGGCAGAACATGAAAAGCAAAGACCTCAGAGCTAGTCAAACATTGCTTTTAAGTGACAAATGACCATTAACTGCTGGACTGTATATTTTTTCCAGTTTTCCCCTTTGTTCAAAAAATAGTATGTGTGGCATACACAAAAATAACTCGTTTCTGGTTTAATAAATCCTCCCCCAGTTTCCACACATGTGTTCTCTCCACTCAAACAAAAACCAACCAAACAGAAAAACCAACAAACCAAAAACAACCCATGAAAACAAAGAAAATGTGTGTGCATCTATGAGCCCAAACATCTCCCCCTCCTCCAGCTTTTCAGCTCTCCTTACCAAATTTCCCTTCTCTCCTTTCAAACACTGCTCCTTTTCCACCATGCAGTGGAGCCAGTTTAACAGACATTTAAGAACAAACAAACAAACAAACACACACAAAGAAAACCCAAAACCCAAGCAAATGAACAAACAAACAAAAAAATCCCCTCCAAAACCTAAATGAAAACAAACCCAAAACCACTTAGGGTAGCTAAAGTAGTGACTCTCGACTACACATCTGCTGGTCCTACGGAACAAATGACCTCAGTGAAGGCCAGCAGTGATGTAGAGTCTGGATTTCTCTCTACATTCAACTGAGAGCAGGAGTTAGGGTTTTGCCCGTGGTTGAGGAAACCACCACAGATGCACAGAAACCTGCACACATGAACAGCCCCTTACAAAAATGACAAAAGATCTATTTAAAGTTGCATCTCTTTCACAAAGATCTGAGCCAAAACACTCCAGTCCCATACCACACTACTAAAATAGCAGGAAACAAGTTTATATTCCTAAAATACTTTCTTCAGTGATTTCTCCAGCATCCATTCATAACAGGAAGGGATGAGAGAAAAAAAAAACCAACACAAAGAGCTTCCTAATATCGGGGCTTCTTAATTTTGTGATCTAAGCTACCACAAGGTGTTTCTGTGCCCTCCAAACAACAAAAAAGTCACACTAAGGTGTGTCTTCTGTAAATGAAGTAATGAAAAACTCAAAGGAGTTTCTCACCTTTTTCCCCCTCACTCCTCACCACCTGGGTAGTGTTTTACCCTTTCTTAAGCACACTTTACCAGCGGGGTCATGATCTTGGCTGTAGGGGCTCAGCTGCGTGCTGCAGAATTCTGTCTGGCATGGGGCAGCCCCAACATCTCCTCACCAAGGACCCTGCAGCCCCCAACACCTTGCCACAGACACCCAGGACACCCAACCTGGGCACTACTACAGTGCTCTGAGAGAAGCTGAGGTAAATCAATTCAGTATGTCAAACTACTGGAGACCGAGAGCTACTCTTCACCCTCCAGAATGAAGAGCCAGCGCTTGTGGCTTACAGTAGAAGACCTCTCCCATTGCCCTCCCTCCTACCTCCTTTTCTTTTTCTTATTACTATACTTCACTAAGGCCACACTAATGCAAGGCATCTCACACTTGCTAAAGGCCAAGCACCAATACAGTTACAGCTGCTCAGATGTTATACAGCCCGTTGGTGCTTTCCAGCCTCCCAACAACCACAGTTCCATGAATTTTTTTTACAAGTATTTCTATACAGGATTACATCCATGATGTTTAAATGCCCATGTTCATAAGATGACAGTAAAGGATTAGTTCCTTTTTATTTCTAGCTCAAGTAAGAATCACTTTATTTCATAAAAAAACCCCACAAGCTTCCCAAATTACTTATTTTTTGAAATGTCTTCCATGCATAATACTGAGTGAACTTGACTTCTGTCCAAACAGCCAGACACCACAGTACACCAAGCAGCAAGACCAAGCATATAGATTTTCGCTTGCCTTGAATCATGTTTCTCATACAAAACTTGATAAATATGTTCAAATCTAAAATGTGTCACAAAACTGCTAAACATGGCAGCACTTTCAGCCATCTGCAGCATAAAGGTCCAAAGTTTGCCTGGATCAGTTTTCACAAAGCCAGTAAAATAAAAGCCAAAGATAGCTGCTCTCCCGTCAAACCAGTCCACAGCCACAGCCAAAAGCAATCAGGGGGGAGTGAGTGCAGAAACACAGCAAGCATGTATCAGCAGAACCAGAAGACCCTCTGGGCCCCTATGGCTGGCATCAGGGACCTCCTGATCCAAGAGCAGTGTCTGTTATGGAAAAGCCCTTGATCCCCAGTTACCATCAGGAACTGTGGGAAATGGATCAGAATGCTACCAAGGGGAGAAAGGTAACCTCTCCTCTGGAGTAAAGCAGGATGCATAACAGCATGTAGGCAAAACAGGAAACTCCAGGAAATTCCAAGAAACACTGGAGATGAAATGAATTTTGGCTGGTGAAGTTGAGGACATGACAGCAAAGATAGCATTATGAACAGAAGGATGAGGTAGCAAGAATAACTTTCACACAAAAGGGAGAAAGAAAGGGAAGTTGCTTTGCAATTTATTTTCTCTCACCCCACTCATCAGTAAGGTAGTCAAAACAAACTCACTCTGATTCACTAAGAAACTAGCCCCAAACTGGAAGCAAATTTACAGATTAACTTAATGAATATGACAGATCACACAATTAAGCCATTTCAGACACAGATTACATTTCATACGTTCTTCATTATAAGAATGACTACATCATTCCCTGCTTCCCTGTTAAACTGTGAGGGATTGGATTTATGACGTCATGCAATGCTTTATTTACACTACACCTGAAAATCCAACACAAAGTAGATGACTGATTAAACCATTATAGACTGGTGCCAGGAAAACAAGGGCATATCTTGGGGGAAGAAAGATGCTTTATCTAGTTCAACAGTACTATGCAGCAACAACATTTGCAGAAGTCCCAAGGTTGGTGTAGGGGATATATAGTTTGGGTAATGTCATCAAAAAATTCAATCCAAGAAACCTTGTGCCTGCAATCTTGGAGTAACTATTTTTCTATTTCTTTACTGCTTCTTCTCAGTCTTGCTCAAATCCTTTTCTTTCTCTCAAATGCAGAATTGCCCCCCTGCCCTCCAGAATCCTTCCACAATACGGAAAGGTTCTCTGACTACATGAAACCAAGGGAGACAATCCCTGCCCTTATTCTCTATCAACCCCTTCTGGCACTTTAGCAGAAATGGCAACAGAAGACTTACAAAGTGTGATGTTTCTCATCAGCTGACATCACTAGTTTCTCCATAGCTCATCATCATGGCTGTGCATAAGATTCATCCAATTCTGGTCACTGAATTTACTCATCTTATATACAGGATGTCACAGAATTAGTTACAGGGTTAAGAGCCCAAAAAGCTAGAAATCAAGATTTACAGATCAGGCACCTCATTTAAACAGCATTTTGCAAAGCTCAATATACTTGTCCATATGCATGTCTAACTTACAAGCTAATATACAGTAAGAGAGCACAAGTTATTTCTGTTTCCTCCAACTATTTACAAATGCTGTTCCAAAAAAGAAAAACCAAACTATTACTCCTGTAAGCCAGTGCAACTAAACAAAAAAAAAAAAAAAAAAAAAAAAGGCCTATATCCCCAAAAAAAAGGGTATATAACAAAGGCTTCCTAAATAAGCAGAGGAACAAACATTTGGAAACCATGGTGAACTAGACCCTTCAATGCTCAACTCACTCCTGATAATCAGAGTAGAAATTTCTACTCCGATACCTAGCTTTTACTCTGTGTTTGACATCAAGGGGTAGGTTTCTTCTTTCAGTCACATCAAGCAAGAATAAATCAATCTTTTACTAGAAAAAGTGTGATGGAGTGGAAATCAATAGTAGTCCTAAGTAAGTATCTAGATAAACTCAGACTGGTGGAATACCCCAGCCGTTTTTACTTAGTACCCATCAAGAGTAAATGGGAAGTTTGTCAGGAGTTCTGACAAAAATGGAATATTACAGAGGAAAATAACACAAGCATTTTGCTTATTCATAATCAACTTGATTTTCCCTCCCTCAAGACATTTAGACACACAGAGCATCCAGCTGCTCTAGGGAAACCTGGAGAGATGCCTGCTAACCAGACCTTACTGTAATGGCCTATCAGATAAATTTCCACCAAATATTGAAAATACAGATACTGTTTTACTTGAAGGTCAGAAGGTACATCAACGGAAAAGGCCATTGGTTTAGTAGCCCTGATTCAGTGGTCTATTCAAATAAACATGGACACTTCATTAACCAAGACAGGATGTGCACGTTTAAGCTATGTGTTGAATCAGAGCAACATTATCAGTTCAATTAGGCCTTCACAAGGGCTTAAGAACTCATATAACACCAAGTGAATCAACACTTCAAAGCACAAACATTAAACATAAGAGATCAATTAAATGCAAAAAGTCAACCAGATCAAACTGTGGATGCTAAGGAAATTGTGCGTTCCTTCATTTTTTACTCTCCTTTTGCACATTTTACATGGTTGGGGGAGTTGATTCTAAATATATGAATAATTCTGCCTCTCACAGATACATTTAAGAGTTAATGTTATGGTCTCTACGCTTGAGTTAAATTCAAAAGCACATGGTGGTATATTCCAGAATAAACCTACCCCACCTGCTTTTTCTGTTTGCTTTCCCATTTCCATTTGAAGAAGTCACAACCACAAATACAAACCTTGAGCAGAGCACTTACTTGGATTACTGGCCTAAAACAAGCTTTCAGATTTTATCGTTCTGTGTGTGCATAGTTTCCCTCAGAACACTGAGTAACATTATTCAGACACTATTAGAAATCACCATAGCAAAATATAATCTGTTGACAGGCAAAAAATAAAAGCATCCTGAAGCAAAGTTTGTGTGGTCTTCTCTCGACTGCATTCTCAGGATCTTCAACAAGCCTTTTAACAGCATATTTGTATATTCTCGCTTTCTAAAGCACCACAAAAATACCCTGCTATGCCCAACTTTACATACCAAAACTAACAAATTTGGGGATTTCCCAGGCTATTACTTTGTAGTTTAACACAACAAAACCTAATAATTTTCACATGATGCTTACAGTGAATGTGGAAGTCAATGCAATCAGAACTCTGCTGACTTCACTGAAAACAAGGGTTGACTCCTCATTGTCATAACATTACTACACAGGCTATTACAAGACTGTAAGGGGTTTTTCTGTGTGTGTATGCACACATGCACACCTTTGGGTATTTGGGTTTATTTGGTTTGGGATTTTTATTGCTGTTTTTCAACAGCAGCACAATATAAACCCCATTCCCTCCCACAATAGCTCGGGAAGTTTCAATGCTACAGCGAAATGTAGTGTGTAAGGCAATATGTTATCTAGCTCAGAACAAGAGTGTCAGATATGTGCCAAGGAAAAAAGTCAGTAGGACTTGCAAAAACTTTGGTGCAAAGAACTTCAGCAGGATAACAACCTTCCCTGAATTTATCTGACAAGCCAATACCCAGAGAAAAATAGGACAATTACTATAAGACAGTGAACTCAAAACCTCCTCTCCCCTGCTGCTCCCTGGAAAGGTTCACAAAGTCACTGAGATGATAGCAGGACAAAAACGAAGCCTCATTGGGGCAGCAATCACACTCATGTTTCATTCTAAGCAGAGTGATACATGGCATACCAGGCAAAACGTCTTGGAAGAACGCTAAAGGGCAAGTAACATCACACAGACAAGGGCTCTTTAGCTGAAGAGATACTCACCCTTGAATCTGTGACCTGAGACACACGCGCTCCTTAAACCTAAATCTGCTTTGTGTTATGGCCTTCTTGGGCATCTATATTTCATGCACCCTTCTTACATAGCCTTTCCTCTATCTCCGAAGAGCCAAGATGTTCCTCACAGAACAAGCGCCTGCAGTTAAAGATATTAACTAACACTTATATTCGTTTTAACTGCAAGCGAAGTCAACTGCATATACTACTTGTTGCTATATTCATCATGAATTGAAAAAGTACTGCTAGCTACATAAGTCTAAAGATTTTTCCAAGTTAATTTCTTCCATCATGCTTTAATTGATTTCCCAAATAAGTCTGTGAGATGATATAAGTTACGCAATGTGCTAACTCACTGTTCTGAAGTACACTGAAGTGCCAGCTCACTCTATTTTACCAATCCAATGATTTACTCCATGACTTCCCATTTTTTCCTCCCTACATGTGCATAATATGAATAATCACATGTAACAGTTCTTTTACTCTGCTGAAAAAAGAGTGGTTTCAAGTCAAAATACCAGCCATGCCCCCTGCCTCCCCCAGCATTTAACAAAGTCCTCCAAGAACTTCAGAAAGGCAAGGACTTGACCATATAACCCCATTCAAGATAACACTTTTGCCAGCCCTACTTCATGGAAAAATTTCCACTGTATCTTAATTGCAACTTAGAAGCTTCACCACATGTTCGGTGAAGTCTTTCACTTCAAACTCTCTAGTTGCTGTACCTGAGGGATCTGTAAGGACATCTGGCAGAAGCAAATTTACAAGAGAATAGGGATAATGAACATGAAGTCAAGACAAACTGATGTTTAAACCAAAGCTGGTGAAACACGATAGGAGTATTTAGTGCAACACTTGCTGGGCAGAAGAGTCACTGAAGTACTTTCCACAATACATAGCACATACTCAAGTCCTAACCTTAAAACCTCTCTTAAAACCAAGGAAGAAGTATCACTATTTCCAGAACAGATACTGGTTAATACCAATCTTGCAAGGTTTGCACCAAGCTACTAGGAAAGCAAACAATGTGAGTTCTGAAAGCAGACAGGAAACTTCTGAAGCCCTAGTTTTAAGCAAGGGTGCAAAGTACCCTGCCACAAAGCCTAGTGAAGATAACTCTGCGTACATAGAGCCACCTGCAGAATTTGCTGGTCAGGTTCCTCTGTTCCCCCTTTTTATGTGACTTCCTATAACTGATCTAACAGTAGATTCTCTGACTGCTTCTGTGTACTTTCAGTGTTAGATTGTGGATGCAAATATAAAATCGAACACAGCAGTGTTTGCTAAGTGAAATGTGTCACCTGCTCACACAAAACTGATCCAAAAGCTACTGTTTACGGCCAATTACATGGAAATTGAAAACATGAAGAGATCTGGAAATGTCTAGTTATTAATATGAGGACATGAATAGCCTAATATAATCAATAATACAATCAAAACTCTACAATAACATGAACATTATGTTCAACTCACAAGTCTTCGTTCAAGCATTTGCATGCTTTCTCAACAACAAGGATGTTTTTAAGAACATCCACAGGAGTACCTGGGCTTTCTTTTACCTTCAAACTTGTGTCACAATGCCAAAAAAATAGAATTCAAACTTGACAGCAGCATGGACATCAGTCTGAGCACCCAGCTACACAGTGCAACAGATGAGTCAGTACGTGTTGCATGAAGCAGGCTATAGTCCTGTGCCATACTCGATTCCTTGCTTTTGGGGCTTTTTTCACCATAGCATAACACTAAAGTCACATTCAGCTTGTGACCAACCTACTCTTTTTCTGCTCCCCATCTTGTGTTCATGTGGTTAGGCACTCCTGTGCAATAACGCGATCTTATCTCTTTCCTTTTTTTTCTATAGCTTCTTTTGGAAAAGGTGAGAACAGAGGACTAGAAAAGCAGGAATGTGTGATCAGGTTCTGAGTCATGAGAGACTTGGAAGTGTCTCAGAAGATAAGTGTATCTGAAGGAACAGTAATACTGGAACCTATGAGCTATGAGATTATGGCAGAAGAGCCAAAACAGAAATTAGACTAAAATGACTCTCAGAAACTTATTTACCAAAATATCTCAATAATGTGCAAAGAGACCAACTATGCAGATTCATACGGAAATTCACCCCCTGTAAGTTTCTCATAAAGCCGAAAGTAGAAACATTAGCAGTAAGGTAGTTTGCTAACTCCCCAAGAACAGCACCATACAGAGATGCATCTGGAAATCATAACATTTCTAAAATCCAATCTTAAGAGTCCATTCATACCTTAGCTTCACAAGAAGAACAGAAAATAAGGACACTCCCCAGATCCAAAGCCAAGATAACCTTTGAAAACTGGAGACTCCAACTGTAAGTTGTTCACTTATCAAAAGAAATACTACTAGTATCTCATGGTTTAGGAAGTCTTGAATACTTTGAATGGCCAACTCTCCTCAAATTCAACCGGTACACACGAAACCACTTGGCAAACAGAAGATCAGATCCTAGCTACCCACCTTCAATTTACTCTTTTCCATAAGATCAAAATTTAACAACAACAAAAAAATAAGGCTCATCAATAGCTATTGCTCAGCATTACTGCAGCACTCAACCTGCGCCACATGGTGATTAGAAGAGATACATAAAAGCATGCACTACCTGAGGACTCCAATAACAGTTCGCACTGATGAATGCTAACCTAATCTTGTAAATCCCAATGGGTTACCACTTTAAAGCAATTCCCCAAAGAAAGACTGAAAGGTACAACAGTGTCCCATATTCTAATATAAAACAAGCAGGACTTTGACAAACTTCAGCCTGAACTAGTTATAAGACATTTGATGCCAGATTCCTCTGACAGGAATGCCAAAATAGCTTAACATTCTCAGACCTGGTGAAAACAGAGTGTGTATGAACTATAGCTGGGAAGTAATCTAGCATTAAACTACTTCTACACATACCACAGAGGAAACTTGAATTTTTCAAAATTATTCCCAACAAAGTTCCTCACAAAGCTCCTGGAAGCTTCAATTTAACTCTGAGTGGTATAAATGGATAATCTTCGAAAAGATTATGATCATCATCTACTTCCCCACAAGAGCCAGTAGAAGTTCATCAAGCAACATCTACATTGCCTTCACAAAAATATTCAATAAGCTCAGATACCACAATTGCACACAAACAATCCCAGCAATATTCCATCTGTGATCTCCTACCATGCCAAGAAAAACAACATATGGAGGACCCAAGATATTAGATGGCCTCACTCAGATCATTTTCATAGCTTTGAATCTAACTTCAACCTGAAATTCTTTCACAGTAAGCCAAGTAATCGAAAACATCTCTATGCAAAGTCCTTAACCTGCATAGCAAGTCTCAGGTTATCACACATGCAGACCAAACCTGCCTTCAAAAATTAGATACACAGATCATATCACTACTTCTGCGTCTCCAGTGACAGCTGAAAGTCCAGATGAATTGGACCATCAAAAGCTATAAAAAGAGCTGTAGATAATTATACAAGGATGTTTTCAGTTCTGCAACAGACTGATTATGCAGGAGCCAGGGAACTTGGTAAATATGGAAGAAAATACACCCTAGAGGAACCTTTGTCCTGTCAGCAGTACATTTATCTCCGAGCATGTTCCACATAGTTTGAGAAAAATGAAACATATCTTTTACAAGCTTTTTCTGATCACAGACAAGTCACCTCCAAATATGTCAGTCAGATATACCATCTCAAATACGTATCCCTGTATCAAGCGTCACTGGTAGTTCAACATCACAGTACACAACAGCACCAAACAGCTGACCACTTGAAAACACACACTTCGGTGTTCCAGTCAAACTTCTTGCAGAATGCCAGATAGCTGCATGATAAACTTATAGCTCTTCACGAAGAAAAGTGGTGTCTTTATTAAGGAATATTTATCAAGTCCCCCTGCAACCCATGAGATGGGGGCTTAGGAAGAGAAGAGGAAAAAGGAAATAAGGGAAGGAGACTTTTTCCAAATTAAGAGGTAAAACCAATTTGTTCAAGATTTCACCAAAAACTTCTCTCTTGTCTTGTAGATTACCAAGGCAGCACATGCTGCCAGAAGTGGTGCCTCTACCATTTTAGCCTGTTGAAATAAAACCTTCAATTGCCTGCATATTACATTTTCCTTAGATTGAAGAGGCACACACTGATTATGTGAGTGGCATCTTCAAAATGCCAATCTTTATTGCAAACCTTCACTAAAAGATTGATTTTATTTCTTAAAATAAAAAAATAAATAAAAGATTAAAGAAAAAAAAAAAGTGACAGAAGTCTCAATATTCTCAGCCCAAAGAAATGACATCCTAAGTAGTCATCCACTGGAATGTGGCTGCCAAAGGCAGGCACCCTCTAGAAAGCCATGAGCCTTTTGCAGCCTTTCTTTGAGTTCTCAGAAGGCAAAGCCTGTAGCATAGGAAACAATTGCAGAAGCAACTACAATCAGAAGGACAATTCATCATCAAATGTTCCCCAAAGGCTATGAACGACAACACACTTGCTCAGTTAAACATTATTCTAAAATATTTCTAGCTTTAGCAAGAATCATACAAGAATCACAGAAAAATGCTTGTGTACCCTGGAAAGGCCAGGGATTTCAAACAGTATAGCTAATATCCTGTTCTCATCACACTAAGAACAGGATTGGGTTTACTACACAACTTTAATTTACTCCAAAAATGCTCTACATTGGACAATCTCTCCATTGCTCTCCATACATTTCAGATATTTGACCACAGAACAGTTTATGGTATACATAAGTTTATATCCCATAGTACAGAAAAGGCAAGAAAGAAATGCCTGTTCTGGACACTAACACATCTGTGTAACTATTAAAAGCAACTGTACTTTGCCAAGAGGAAGCAGTTTGTTATTTTTCCTAACAAGCTAGAATGCCTCAGTGTCTTTATATTTTGATAATTTAGCCTTATTAAATTCATTCAACGGAACAGGCTTTTTGTTTTATTTCCTTCTACTTTCGTCAACCAAGTCCCAGTCGCTTTTTCTTTCTAATACAACAGTCAAGCTGTTCTGGAATGGGAACAAGCTCTTATTTAGACCTCCAAGGAAATGAAGTTTCTACCAAGCAATTTCCCAAAGATAAAAGCCAACACCTTTAAGCAAACTGAATAAATCTTCAGACGAAGAAGATACCACAGCTTGTTAGCATTTCAACCCCACGCTTCTGTGTTTTAAGATGCGAGTACACTCGGATACCCACAAACTGCTAAGGAGAACTCAGCCAAGAAAATGACACTGCTGTGTGGACATACAATTCTGCCTTTAATTTACTCCCAGAAAAAGGAGTGTTTTCTCGTTATATGCATGTAGGGTGCTTTAATGACCCAGATTTCAGCTAGACATCCTGGCTTTTTCACATGTGTGTAGGTGTGTATCTGTAAGTGCACATTAAGAAAAAACAAAACAGTGTTATGTGGATCTATATTATCACTGTTAAACCACCTTGGCTGATATGTATAAAGTCTAATCTCATTGAATCAGGATAGTTATACAGCTTTTCCTGAAAGGGACACAGAAAGAACAGCCAGCAACATAGCCACGGCTATACTGAAAGAGTTTTACCACTGCTAGCAAGTAAGAAATCCATGTTTATTGATATGTAAAAGACTGAATGCTAACCACAGTGAAATATAGACTGGATGACAGAATATATCCTTCCTCCAAAATAATGCTGTACCCGGGGAAATTGAGCAAATAAACAGTGTTGAGCAAATTGATTTGCACAAGACACGATTACCTCAACACGATTTTCTCATGCTACAGTATCTTGCCAGCACAGACACAAGCATATTCCAAAACAAATGATCACTGTGAAAAATCATTTAGCTTTTTTAAGTCTATTACATCACTAGTCTTGAAAATAAAAAAAATAATTTGTTTTACCTTTTCATATAAGGTAACACCAATGTGCAAGACATCAAAATAAAGTTGGAAGGACAGAATTTTCCTCTCTACAGACTAATAAAAAACCCTCTCAGCTTCCTCTCCAAAACCTCCTTGGAAAAAAGAAAACAAAACACCACTATTAGCATCTGTGTAGTTAATAGCTCAGTTGCATGCTAGTGTAAGTAACAGAGGCCATACTGCTGTCAGAGTTCATAGCCAAAGTTATTCCAGTACTTAAGTAAAAGGAAACTGCTTTGAGCATTAAGCCAAACAGCAAACTGTAAACTCAAAGTTACTCAAGACAGTTATACACATGCAACAAGCCAAGCTGCCATATTAGTCTTCCTTTCAAGTGCTTATGTACTATCAAATCTGTTTCTCCAAGTGAAGCTGAGAAACTTCCAGAGTAGCTGATTAGTATAGGCAAACTCTGTAATAAATCTGGCTTTTAAGAAGCAGACTGCTTTTATCCCAAGTTGTTTTTTTAAAGCCCTGGTTTTGATTTAGACACAATACAGGTATTGAACAGAAATATGAGAGAACTTACAGTTCTTGAAATACCCTTCGAGATTTTACTTCTACCTTTAAAGCATGACAAGCATCAGAAGTTACTCACGCTCCTTGGACTATATATTTTCCCTTTTCACCCATGGCTGACTAGGCAATAAAGCAACACAAAGGTGTTTTCAGATGGATCTGATACAAACTGTACTCCAATGGCCCTACCTCTTTCCCAACAGCCTCTTGAAATGGGGAACATGCACAGTTGTTGACTGTTCCCATGCAACTGGGATTGTTATAGGGACTCCTGAGCTCATTTACAGTCCCAGAACATCACTTTGAGTCATTAAAGATTTAGTCTGGGCTTCCTGCCATTTGACAGCTGCCCAAGAGAAAGCAGGGCGCAAGTCTATCCTGGGCACTTTGCTCCTGGCCTCAGTCCCACATCTGCCCTCTCAGGGCTTCTAATGAAACAGAGCACAGCAAGCAGACAGCATTCTCCTGCCTTAACTGCAAAGATAACACACAAGTCCAACAATGCTTGTGTTTAAGACAAAGCAGTGCCCAAATTGCTCCACAAGGGCAGGTGAAGGCTGAGAACGCCCTGAGCAAAGATGACTCAAAGCATGCCCTGAAGGACTGGAGATTGGACCTGGGAAACACAGACTGTCCTAGGAAGAAGTAGAGATGGAAAAGCTGGAACAGCAAAGATGCAGGACACTGGATTTTCCTTCATACCCCAAAACTAGAACAGGTCTATAGCTCAACATTCAAGAAGACAGTAATAGGACTAAAAATGATTACCTTGGATCAGTTTTTTGAAGCCATGTATTGAAGAGGCATACACTGGGGAAGAGAAACTATTGTGTTAAACAAGCAAGATGATAGGAAACATTCTTGCTACATCAGCAGAGAACTTTACCATCTGAACACTTGCTAGATCTATCAGCTCAAATAACTAACTCAGTAACCTAAGGGAAGTGACAGGAGAGCTATCCAAAATACTGACATTGGCAAAGCACAAGCAAGCTGTCTCGGAGCAACTGATCTTACTTCAACTGGCAGCACATGGGAGTAACAGCAAAGAGGACATGGCACAGATCTGAGTCCCCCCTTCTACCTCCTCCCAGCTGAAGTCAATAAATGCTTTAAATGGGGCAATGAATTCTGGTAAGAATCAGAAATACCCTAAATAACGAAGTCTATCACAGCAATTTTTCAGACTGTATGCAATACCCCTGAAACTCACAGGGATGCTGAGCCCTCAGTTACCCCAAGACTCCAGGTTGTGCATTCCTCCCAAAGCTTGTTGCATTATCTGACAACTATGTTCATCTAGTAAAAAATATTCCATACAAAGGCACAATTTCAGATGGCAGCACCATAGATTCAAAGCTCTAATTCTAGTGTAGCATACAGTTAAGGTAACAATATGCATAAGTATAAGAACAAAATATTAATTTTTGTATCAAACAGACTACCTTTCTGACTACATGACCAATCATGTGGGAATTAGGGATTTTGACACTACGACTTTGGACACTGAAATTAGCCAGAGCAGAACAGCACCTTTTGGAAGACACTGGCAGAGTTGAAAACAAAGCCTCCACCCTTAAATAATATGTAGCAGGAATAACCCTGAGCTTAGCGCGAGTGGTCCTCACTGCTACAAATACATCTGTACTTCCCTGCTCCGAGCTTCCTTCAGGCCCTAGTTAACATTTGCACCTAAAGCATGAGGTTGTCCAAAAATGCTTAACAGCAAAGAAGATTGCATCCAGCCATTTGTATGTGTGAATCCAAATTCAAGGCTATTGAAACTGCATTTATGAGGCAGTAGGCATGGTCTTAAAACCACACTGGCAATTTTCTAGTCCAATATATTTCTATTCCCTGTCTTACTGGAATAGAGACGCCACCACCATCCCATTTTGGACCATGTAATTCAGTCTGCTTAGGCCTTAAAATACGCAGTCTACTTCAGTCCATATTAACACCAGCACACATATGTAACAAGGTTCCTCCACTTCAAAATGTAAGTTAGAATACTGATGACAGCAATACTGACAGTATGTACATTGATAGCACAAAATCCCAACTAGGAACAAGGCTACTCTGCAGTATGGTTGAAAAGCAGAGGTAATCCAGGACTTAAATGTTCACTTAGTGGGCAATACATAGCAGTTAGTTACCCTGCCTGTCCAGTGATCTAAGCTCCCAGTGCAAGAGATTAAGGCAGTATGAGTAGGAATGCTTCATGTCTTCTTGTAGAGCAAGACGTGCTAGATGCCTGCTTGGTCCTACCACTGGTGACTACCATTCACTTTAAGATGCATTTTGAATAATATTTAGTTTGCTCTTGGGAGATTAGTCACTCTAGTACACTTCCGTACAACAGCTACAGCAACAACTTTTTACTTCCTTTCACAGCATATTGACAGCATATTGACAAACAGGAATGACTTATTCTTGACAAACATACTTTATAACTTTTTTTTCCTGCCATAAAAATCCTTCCAATTTGCAGATTTCCTTACTAAAGGTTCATGTGGCTCCTGGGCACTGGACAAACCATGAGTCAAACAACCTGTCACAAGGTCTATTTACAGCCTCAAGTAGCTAAAGCATTCCTATTTCTTCACTTCACATACTTCCCTCCCACAAAAACCACAACCAACTAAATGAACTAAACAACCACCTGCTCCCTTTTCTCCCTCCAGCACCAGCACACTGGATTTCTCCACTGT
Source organism: Lathamus discolor (assembly GCF_037157495.1). Taxonomy (NCBI): domain Eukaryota; kingdom Metazoa; phylum Chordata; class Aves; order Psittaciformes; family Psittacidae; genus Lathamus; species Lathamus discolor. The sequence goes on along the minus strand of NC_088887.1, from coordinate 107,559,869 downwards.
CCTTACTTAACTCACCTGGAGTTTTGTTTTCCGTTCTGGTGTCCTCAGCATAAAAAGGACATGGAACTGCTGGAACAAGTCCAGAGGAGGGCCACGAGGATGATCAGGGGACTGGAGCACCTCCCGTATGAAGATAGGCTGAGGAAGTTGGGGCTGTTCACCCTGGGGAAGAGAAGGCTGCGTGGGGACCTAATAGCAGCCTTCCAGTATCTGAAGGGGGCCTGTAGGGATGCTGGGGAGGGACTCTTCATCAGAGACTGTAGTGACAGGACAAGGGGTAATGGGTTAAAACTTAAACAGGGGAAGTTTAGATTGGATATAAGGAGGAAATTCTTTCCTGTTAGGGTGGTGAGGCACTGGAATCGGTTGCCCAGGGAGGTTGCGAGTGCTCCATCCCTGGCGGTGTTCAAGGCCAGGCTGGATGAAGCCTTGGGTGAGATGGTTTAGTGTGAGGTGCCCCTGCCCATGGCAGGGGGGTTGGAACTAGATGATCTTGGGGTCCTTTCCAACCCTAACTATTCTATGATTCTAAAATGCTGCCTACCTACAATAAAAATTCCAATAAAACTACTAATGGCAGGTAATGAACCAGAGAGGAAAGAGCAGCTTCTTCCAGTTACTTGATGCCGTGCCAGACTCCCCCAGATAACCCATTCTGCCCCCTTCCTCTGTTGCAGACTTATTTATTCCTTGCAGATTCAAAAGCAACAATACACTTAACAACCCTTTTGTTGGCATTGCCACTGCTAGAAATGACTACACAGCATAATGCATATAGAGACTATAGGGCAGTCTTTACTTAGATGCTGTTCTTGTTTGACTATATAATACATTATAAACTAGTGATATGCAATGGTATTTCAGGTAAGCTTGGAAGCATCTTTGCATTCAAAGCCAGCAGAGCTTCAACATGGCCGATCTTCATCCTAAAAACTTAGGAAAATATTCTATTCCCATATATAGTTGGCGCAAACTGACATCTCCCTGACACCCACAGGCAGCTCAGGAAGCCAGAGTGGCTCTGCTGCTCATTGGCTGACTGCTTTTGGCTAATTCTAGCAACAACTGGAAAAATAATCTTACTGATGCTGCATAACTGTTGCCCAGCAAAAACACTGGTACCCACTCAACTGAGAAGCTGGACACACCACCTGATGTGCTTTCATCCTGATAGCTTCCTGTATGCTTATCCTTCTTTTTTTTTAAGCCAAGAATACAAAGATACTGTGCAAGAAAGCTCCAGGCAAACTTTTCTTTTCTAGTCAAATAAACACCACTCCCTGAAGTGAACACTTACTTTCAAAGACCTTTTTCTTCAAGACTTTTAAAAACACACCATTTAGTTCCCTATCAGTTTACCCCATGTGTATGTCTGAAATTTTTATTAAAGTTTATCTAACAAATATGATACCCCCTTTAATTACTAAAAATAATTTTAATAAGAAAACTCCACAAAATCATCAAGATCATGTTTCTTTTTTAAAATTAAACCACCAGAGTAATTTCCCTAAAGATTTAGTTGTACAATAGATTTATTTTATTAATATTTACTAAACCTATTAACTCTGTCTACTGAACTGTAGAGTTTGTCTGTCAAACTCTGGATACAAGTATAAATCCCTGGAGAGCCTGATAATATTAAACCTAATATAGACAGAGCAATTAAGTTTTAATAACTTGAAAGACAGTTAAAGTTTTCAAAAAATCAGCTAGTTAATTTTTGACCCCATCTCCTCTTCCCTTATGTCACTTACAGATAAGTTGGGAAATATTAATTCTATAATGAACGCATAATTATTACCATACCAACCTATGTTTTATAAAGCCCCTTAACGATTAATTGGTTTTATTCAACCCCACTTTCCCAGACTTCTACAGATAACCAAAATCCACATCCAAAAGCATACGCTCTGCTGACCTTTTTGCCCACTGAGAATACAGAATTCTTGAAGCCAGACAACTTACGTTACCATTAGCCACAGAAATGGTCCCCAGTTGTACTGTAGAATTTGATACCATGTCTTCTTACAAAGAGCTGTATCTTTATTATTTCACTAAATTCTATACTTTAAGTACAATAACTTGAATTAATAACAGACCCCAAATTCCTCCATCTTCCAAAACAAAGGAAAGCTTCTTTGTGATGTGTCAGCTTTGCTGGACACAGAAAATGGACAAAGTTTTTATGTCTTTTGGTGCAATTTGGATGTAGTTAATCCATTTCCAATATGACACTAGGCCGAAAAATATTTCGGCCTTCAGATGGCTACTGGGTCACTCTCTATTTTCGAGTGTCACAACAAATCAGAATTGAATACCAAACACAGGCAGTACCTATCAAGCTAAAGAGGAAGTGAGTGCTTAAATTTAGAAAGCCTGTATGAGCATCAATTTCTACCCTACAGTCACTGTTAAATGAGCCAGCAGGGACTCCAAATTAGAATATTCCACAGCTGAACAGTTCTTGCCTCAGGGGTAAGATTTGCTCCCAAGGATTTATCTAAGGGATGTAAATGCCCTAGGGCCACACTTCAAACAAGACATGCTAGTAGACTGAACTAACATCCAGGTTACCCTTCTAGGACTAAGACGCTACTTACACTTTCATTGTTCCAGATAAAAAGCAAGAAAACGTTAAACCACTTTGTATTGAACAACACTCTTTACCTGACCAGAAAGGAGCACCAAAAGATCCAAAGACAATACGCATGGAACAAACACACTAGCAAAATGACAGGCTAGATAACCAGGCTTTCACCTTTGATTTTTGAGGTCTTCGTACATGAATTGCCATACTGGCATGTATTTTTCCATAAAACTTTTCATCAAAGAAGCATCAGGTGATGTACTCCCTTCATACCAGAACAACAACTAGTTCCATGTAGAAGAGCATATTAAACACTGAAGTTACAGCAAAAAGCAGCTTTAATTAAGGAAAAGATAATAATCCATTAATTAAATGAAAGCTATTAAAAAACCCCCAAAACCCACAAACCAAAAAAAGCTTGCAAACTTCAATTTAAGGTGAGAAACTGCAAAATGTGCTTCTCAAAACAGGTCTTCAAGAAAAGCAAGAGACCTGCATTAAAATAACCCCCAAAGGAATGGGAATGTGTGGTGTGAAGTAACCACACATACTACAAGCACCTTGTATTCTTCATCTCAGCCAGCAGCAGCTGTCAATAGTTAACAATTTCAGTGATCAAAACAGCCAGGCCTTTAAGGGTTGTCACTTCTGTGGCATTCACATTATCATTCAGACAAAATTTGCACCAATATCTAGTATCACCAGTGCTCCAAAAGGTAGAGTAAGGTTTGAGCTTGTTTTTTACCTTTTTTTTTTTTTTTAAATATGTTTAAATATTTCAGGGTTGTCTGAGGAAATCCCCATCATTTCAACAGCATTATATCAGAGTCAATGGCAGGAGGGCATGGTCCAGTTTCTTTTGAGTCCTTAAGAGCTGTTGCCCATAACAGGTAAGGGCTATTCAAACTGAGGTCACAATCAACAGTTTTGTTCTCACTACAAGGATGCAGTAACAAATTATGAGGAGAGATGGTAAAGCCCACGCTGCTGTGGGTCACTGTTTTTCCAGGATATATGCCATGGTAAAGATGAGTAATCATTATACATCACTTCTTTTTTATTCTCTTAAGAACTCCTCGTGGTTCAGTGTCACAGCACGTATCTAATAATTTCATAAATACTAGTGCAGCTTACAACAGATTTACTTACACATAATTTATTTGTCATCTAGTTTATGGACCCTATGGTACTTGACTACTACAATAGCTGTACTTAACAGCAAAACATTTACCCACAGAATTCTCTTAAGTAACTCAGCAAGCTGCTACATTATATTTTTTTCTTTAGTTAGCAGCAAAGAAAAAGAACAGAGTTATTTATGCAATATGATCTTTTGGTTTAAGGAGAGCCCATTCAAAACTAGAGCTTAAGTTTCTCCCAATGACACAGCTTGCTCATAACAAGCTAGTAATATATTCCTTGACAAAGGATAATGACAGTGGTCTAATCTGCCATAGGAAGCCATCATCACAACATGACTATACCATAGGCTTCTTGTTTGTAAGTCTGACTGGGTTTAAAATGTCAAGCTTTAACCCTGCTCCCATAAGGCTACCAGGGTCAAATAAACAGACTATCTTACAAATGCTTATTTGAGCAAATAGCAAGGATGCACAAGAGATGCCTTGACATATGGAAACATTCAGCTTTTGCAAGAATGTTTTCTTCTATCAAACCAAAGGCAAACTGCAAAGTCTAAACTCTATGACAGTTCCAGTATATGCATAAATTTGAGATTTATGGAGGGGGAAGGAAGGAAAGGAAGCGAAAAGGTTGGAAAACTACCAATTCAGAACACAAATTGTTTATGTTCTCCGCAGCTAGCTTTGCCACACAAATACCCTATCACAAGATGTTTGTAATGCTTGCACTGAGAAAAACAGTCACAAAAAACTTTGTGATGTCTATCCCAGAGAAGACTTTAAGCCTGCTTAGAACACTAGTCATGATATTTTTAGGGTTTGGGAATTACTTGAAAATGCAACATATCTAAATCAGTTTTGTCTTGAAATTATGGGGAGAAGAAGATGGCACTCGCTACCTCATTTCTATCAGCTTGTCTTCTCTAAAACACCCTTTCTAAATATGAAATGACAAAACAGACCCTCTAGCATCACTACCTCAGTTAAATGACTGGAGTTACATACATAAAACCACACCTTGGAACATGTTTCAGTAAAAATAAACATACTTCATTGCGGCAAAGGCACATAAAAGCCATAGAAGTTTCTAAAAGGCTGCTCTGATCAGTTCTGCTCTATGCAGAAGGTTAAGCAGAAGGAACAGACACATGCAGGCATTAAGTTGATACAGCTAAAGGTTGCTTAATTCTAGTTTCTGACAGACCAATCAGCCTACAAAAATTCAGCGGGATCTTTTCTAGCTTCAACTAAATGCAAAGCATATTTTTACTTAATTCTCATGTGAAGAGAATTTATTCCTTTATGTGACTGTGTCGTGGTTTAAACCGAACCACAAACCTCGTTCACTCACTCCCCCACTTCTTGCCCTCCCCCTGCTCCTGGAGGGACGGAGAGGAGAATCGAAAAGAACGCAAATCCCACGGGTTGAGATAAGAACAGTTTAGTAACTAAGGTATAACACAAATCACTACTGCTACCACCAATAATAATAGTGCTAAAGGAAATAACAAGAGGAAAGAATACAACACCTCAACACCAGTTGACCAACAACTCGCCCCACTCCCCCCAGCCGAGCACCGACCGACACCTCCTCCAACCCTTGCAGTCCCAACCCTTCCAGGTAACTCCCCGTTACATCCTGGGCATGACATGCTGTGGTATGGAATACCTCTTTGGCTAGCTTGGGTCAGGTGTCCTGTCTCTGCTTCCTCCTGGCCTCCCCTCCTCCCTGGCAGAGCATGAGGCTCAGAAAGTCCTTGGCCAGACCAAACATTCGAGCAGCAACTGAAAACATCGGCGTTATCACCACTGTTCCAAGGCCAAAAGATCAAAACACAGCACTGTACTAGCTCCTAAGAAGGAGAAAAATGACTGCTGCTGCTCAACCCAGGACAGACTGATAAGCAGGCTTAGAATTAAGATCTATCTTTGTTTTCTGAAGATGTGATCAAGACAGTCTAATTCTTACCCTGAAGCAGTAGCGTTCCACTATCTTCATTAAGGTAACAGTGCAGGTGAATAAATACTGTTTTAGACTGGCTCTGCACCAAGAAATGAAGACTGCTTATGCTAAGAACCCCCAAACTTGCATGAACAAGGACTCCCCCTCCCCTTCAATGAAAGCAGAGGAATTGTAAATGAAAATAAGTATCTTGAGAGAAAAGAATATTTAGTTCTTCCCTAAGTACAAAAGAAATCTGGATTGTTCCTACAGATGTAGCATTAACCATGTCAATCAAGATCAGTATCCGTAACTCATGTACCTACAGTTCAGACACCCACTTACTCTTATGCCCTTAAAAAGCACACCACCGTACTTTAACATAAGCAAAAACTGCATTTCATGGGTAGCTTCTCATTTAACAAAGCCCTGCTTTCACTTCATTATGCATCCCTATGTTTCCATGGTGGCTGGCACTTATTGGAAATATTTATCAGTACACTGAAGAGAATCCCATCTACAACGCAAACACTTCACCATCCAGCTGAAGTCATTATTATATTGGTACTTACACAACAGAAAACAGATCTGGATAGCTCTCAGGGATCATCTACTGAGAGATAAACCTTCACATATATGAATACCACTAGCAATTTGAAGAGAGTGTTTTTCCCCAGTCAGTTTCCTTTAACATATGATAATTCTTACAAACGAGAGAGCAAATTTTAAATGGAGTTCAGGGCACACAAACACTTCTTTCCATTTTTATGCAATACGATCTACTCCATCCTATAGCACAGACAAGGCATTAGCAGGATGAGGCCCCAGCTGCTAAAATACCTGCAGCCTAAGGCTGCAAGACCCCTTCTCAGTCTTGACAAATGTGATCACTATCAACAAATGAAGGGAACTTAGAAAAGAGTGTTTGGCTTTTTTTAATAGCCCTTGCCAGCCCTCTCAGTTTCCAGCTATGGAAAAATAAAGAGTTATTTAGAAACCGGGTCTTCAGACTCCTAAAGGTCCTTGCATTCCTTCAGGTCCAAGTGCCTCCACTTCATCCAAACTAATTATCATAGTGCCAGAAAACACTAATAAGAAAGAAAACAGGGCCACAGATAAGGGAAAACAGTCATTAATGAATACTGAAAAGGGAAAGCAGGATGAAACAAAAATACCAGCCCAACTCATTCACCACTCACAGCTCAAACCTATTAGTATCACTTCCTGACAAAATGGTAATCTAATACTTAAGTTACACAGTCCTGTGTGTACTTAAACCTACAAGTCCAGGTAACACCTATATTCTTTCATTTGTAATTCTACTCAGTACGCACAAATCAAAGCGGCTTTTCACATGAAGAGCTGTGGATTTTCCACATCCATACAACTAACTTTCTATGCAGATTATCAAATACCTGGAGTTATGAAAGATTCTATTTGCTCCTCAAAAAACCCAGAAAAAACACTAAATCCCTTTGGTAGAATGTTTTTGATGATTTATCTGATTAATAGACACTGTTCCTTGTATAACTACCTATTAACTAAATGTCTGTTTCTAGATTAAGAAAAACAGAAATTTGAGCAAGAAGAAGAATCTGGTACACCAAATAAATGTATTCTTTCCATAGTTTTTCCTAATTTCCCAATTCTTTTGCAAATTCCAGTACTACACAGAAGAGCTGATTACAATTCCAGGCTGACTGGTAACTGAAGTATTTTATTAGCCACAAGACCCCAGAGGAGCATCACAGATGCCTCTCTGAAGGCAAGGTGACGGTTGGCTAAAACCGAACCTGCCCACATTGATCAGTTTTCCAGAGTAATGGCTTTGCCTGAAATCATTTGGCACATGATAGCAGGGGAGGAAAAAAATAAATAATCCCAGTTTCATCTGTACTGCAAAATGGCACCTTCAAAGCATGTATGATGCATTAGCAGCACAGATTTGGTCTTGTCTTCCCAGCAGTTATTTGTACACCTTACTATCTTTTAGTAGGACTAAAGTACACAATACCAATGCTTTGGAGCTCCAAGTAACAGCTACAACTAGGGGTTTAGACTGAAAAGCTGACAGTAACTTTACCCCCATTCTTTAGGAGCCATCAGCATGGCATCAGCGACAAGGCCCAAACATCCTTTCTTTCAATAACAAGAAATACAGGAACCAAAATGCAGCACCGTCAGAGTTTCACAAAGCTTCACAGGCACTGTCTTCTGCAGTTGTGCTCAGTAACTTGAAATACGGATTTATATAAAACAATTCATCCTGTGTATGCTAAAAAAATCCCTGTAGTGAGGCTAATACTTTTTTATGGAAGCCATGATGCTACACAAATATTTTTTCCTGGTTAGTATAGTACAGTACAGGAGATGCATTTGGAACCATATTCTTTGCTTGAAGACAGAAAGAGTGACATTGACAGTCTATTTACTTTTAACAGCCTACTCCTCAGGTTTTCCTCCTTGCACAGACAGCCTGAGTTTTCCCAATGGCTATTAGAAAAAGCTTTAGGCAGCAACCCAAGAAAACCTGATTGTTTCTAGCATACGGGTAAAACCAGGGAACAGATCAGAGCTCTACTTCTTATAAAATCCAGAGCAGTTTAGCTGCATGATTCCCAGATAATCCCAGATCTATAGATCTATCAATATTTACATACAATGAATATTGGTGCCTGTTAAAAATCTCCTCCTTAAGATTTTTTTTTTACTCTGTTCACCACTGTGGGAAGAAAATGTGCACACAAGAACGTAGGTCATGAAAGTCATTGGATAAATGCGGTAGTTTTATCATGTTTAACAGATTTTCCCTATAGCTTATAGAACATTCATAGTAACGCTACCCTACCAAATCGCAAAAATAAGATCACAAAATAATCAAGTTTTCCCGACCCTCACTCCTAACTGGAATATAAAACTAACTGTATGTACAGCTTCCCTGCAGGTACGAAGACCCAGCCTGGGAAGTCAAGACATGGACTGCAGACAACAAACCAACAGTGTGAAGTTTTGGTTGTTTAATAATACTACATAATACCATGGTAGCACAAACAGGTTTATCCATGCTCATGTTCAATAGCTCATCCAAAGATGCAGCTGAGCAAGCAGAGAAGTGAAGGAGGCCAGCTTCTGTTTCTATGCTTATACTTTTAGTCAGATCATCATCAGGAGAGGCTGGCACTGAGGGTTCTTATGCTCGAGTATCAGCCTGCTGTTACTTCCGCATCAGTGTGCGCCACAGGATGATGACTGTCAGTCCAGGCACACTGTCATTTCTGCAGAACACATTCACTGTGTAACTCCATTTATAGCAATGGAGTTACTTTACAGCAAAATACTAGCCACAGGTTCAGACCTGGGTGCCTCCAATTTTCCCCTTCCACTACAACCCAAACTGGTAACCGATTGATACAATTCCCAGCCCTACTTTCTACAGGACTGAAGATGAGGAACACACCCAACAGTCCTTGGCTGCAAGATCCACTGCTCTCATCTCAGGCTTTCCAAAACCTGTCTTGGTCATCCCATTTCCCTTCTTGAGCTCTCACTCTCACCATTCTCACACTTCAACCTCTAAGAGATAATAACACAAGAAATTTGTCTGGGTTAAGAGCCGCACAATAAGAGTTCACAATGTTCCAATTTACTTAAACAGAAACCAAACCCAATAATTACCTCAAAGTAAGTCTTGTACTCAATATTTTCATTTGAAAAAGCTGTATTAGGAAAAGGAAAGAAAACCCAAGTAAGCATACGTATGTATGTAATTAAGTCTATAAGGGATAAGCATTCGCAGATAATTATGCTAAATTTCTAGAATTCAGCTGAATCAAGCTAGGGATTAGTCTTTTCTATTCCTTGTAGCTCCCTGAAGAGAACAGAAATGATTGATTTTTCCCTCAAGTGCATGATTTAGAAAAAAATTGAGCTTTCAAACACAAGCCAAGACAGCTGTTCGATCACATCTCACCTGCTGCTGCATGCCAAGGAGCAGAAGTGAGGGGGGAAGTCACACGGGGACTGCACAAAGGGAAAAAGCGTATCAATATTTAAAGGCTCCAAGCAAAACTTGGATCTTGTCAAAATTCATTTTTAGTATTAATGGATTTCAGAGATGGAATAAATTAAATATAATGCTACAGAAATTCAGTGTGAGAATCTTCGATTGATAGACTTCAAGCTAAGTTGAACGCAAGTCACAATTCCTGTTACAGGTGCAACATACAAACTAGGTATTACTACAGAGATCCAACAGTGAAAAACTGTCAGCAAGTACCTAGAGACACTTCCCTTAGAATTACAAGCACCAATGGCAACTAACAAACTGTGTATGAATTTAATATTTAGACTTACACAAAATTCAGTTCTACCTTAAAAATGGTGGTAAGAGTACTTGGGGGGCAGGACCCACAAGAAAAAAAAAAAAAAAGAACCCAACAGAACTAATTTGGTTTGAAAACAAGACTGTTGAAATACAAAACATTTTTGAGGTACCAGGTCAGAAGCTCCACAAGTCTGTGCTCTTGTTTTGGAAAAACACATGTTATCTGAGCTAAAGTATCACAGTCATCTTTATCATTAAATATGTCTTTGTGATGCACCATACAATCATTTATATTCTTCACTTAAAAGGCTAGTAACTACATCAAAGAGGTGTTTTGGTGGGCTGATGTGCCATGGTTCTCTATTGCTAGATTTTTTTTTTTTTTTGTCTGAAAGCTTCCTTTTTTTTTAACAGGTTTACTGGAAAACCGGTAATACTGTTGCCTTAGTTTACAGCGGGATTTTAACACCGAAGTCCTCCACTCATGAGATTGGAGCATCTACCAGATGAGAGGGCAGCAGAAGAAAATTAGAATGTGCAATACTAATATTCCACAAAGCTTCCACAAAGTACAAGTGTCTACCCAGAGCAAACTAAGAATAGATAATATTTTACCTGCTGCTTTTGCCAAAACTTATCTGCTAACCAATGGTTTGTTAAAGACTCTGCATTCTCAACATGAATCAAGTGTGGCTATATTTTACAGGTTGTTTCAAGCATAAACCCCACACTTAATGCTGAAATGCTCCAAGAATACTGATGCACAATATGTCTGAAGTAAATTCTCAACTTTGCATAGGGGATGTTGTTTAAGAACTATCACTTTTCAAACCCAAATTACCCCAACAGCAGCCATGACCCTCTCCTTAAGAGCTTCTGCCAGAGGCATGTACAGCCGAGATTAAGTTTGTCATCCCCAACTCTGAATTATCTAAAATTACAGGACCAGAAAAGAGAACTTTAAGTAATGTTATTTCAAAGAAGTAAAGCTGTACAAATGAAAGGCATGAAAGACAGACAGTCTTCGATAGATTTTTAGAACTGTTAGATTATTAGCTCACATTTGTGGCTCATGAAAGGGAAACCAGAAGGCATCAGCTAAAATTAGAAAGTGTGGAAGATATATTGCTATGCACAGGTGGAACCCCTCTATTATTTCTTCGCACTCACTATTCTCATACCACTACCATATGTGCACCAAGCACCACACAACAGAAATTCACCAAGGTAAGTGTTTTGCATTGAGTTCTGTGAAGTATCTTCTATATGCAAGAGTGAATCCTTAAGAGTACTGTGATACTAACACAATTACACAACTGAGGACACAGTTTAAGTGTAAGGCATTCAATTCAACACGTGCCATCAGAAACACTACAATTCCAACTTAAAAAATTAGGAGCAGCTGCTGTGCTCTCTTTATTCCACAGGACTCCTAATTCAGCTACATAACTGGAGATAGCAGGTGGGGAAAGATGATTACAGAGTTTGATTTTTATCTAGGGATTTTCAAGTATGCTGGATAAGAAGTTGATTACATATTTCTTTTCTATGTTGGCAGAAGTCAGGCAAAAAGAGGGGAGGGAAGGGTTTCAATCTGTGGCAACCAATGTTTTATCATTCTAGTGTCCTTAGACTGAGCCACGGCAAAGATGCACACAAAATGACTCATATTATTGATGGTGTCATCCTTGACCTCTCATGCTTTTATGAGTATGAGTAACTGTTCTTATTTGAGGAACAGATCCATCTTAACAGCCAGTATTCCATGCAGTCATAAAGTCTCCAATTCCCACACACTCTTTAAAGACAAATAAGAATCCTCAAGGGTCTTAAAACAGGCTCCACACCCCCATCTCTCCAGCCAAAGAGCTTTCTGGCATAGAGACAGTAGGAGACTGCAATAGTAGTTTCATATGTTTTACATGTGACCAAGGACCTCCTCTACCATCATGGGGTCTATCTGTCAATATAACTGTGATTGGTGTTCATACTGGAGACTGCTGATTATATAAATCTGCCAACACTTCAACACAGTAAGAGGGTAGACTTTCAATAAACTTCCAGAGATTTTATAATTTCTCCTTATCTTAATCCCTATCATGAAGACTGATACAACCTCAAATCTTCCTAGACAGCTCAATCCATTCAGCTTCTCAGTTTAGTACTTTTTTTACTCATTTTCTCATTTGTAATACAGCTACTTACCAAGTCTAGTTTCTCTAGAAGTTAAAAGTTATCTTTGGGTCTTAACTTCAGAGAGTTAAGTTTTATTTTTGGGGTATCACTGCAAAAATATATAGTTCTGCATTCAGATTTCCAGACCCCCAGTTTCCGCTTCTCAAGTAGTTAACAGAATACCTCAGAACAGCAGTACCACATTTACTTACGAAAAAGCTTAGAAGTTATGAAAACAATTGCTTGCCCTATTAATCCTCACTTCACTGTAGTCTCCTTCTCCTAAACATAAGGAGATTGCTGTTCATTCCCATACTCCCCCCACTGCCCCAGAAGACATGTCTGAAACTGGGCAACGGACTCAAGATTCATCAAGTGAGTGGGTAGATCTATCACATTTACTTATCCTCCTTTTGATGGGGAAAGAAGTATGTAGTGTCTTCTAATTTATTTAATGAATTTCTTTCCACAGGAGTCCTGCCTATCACTCCTAGCTAAGTTATCATATTTGTAAAGCTGTGGGAAAGTGTGAAAGTCAGAAGAAATGCTTCGGTCAACAATGTTTTCACCCAGTTTAGTTCCCACATTATATTACCTTTTGATATTCACCCTGCCCTTTCATGGTCCTTCCAGCCAATTAACCTAAATCACAGTTTAAAAGCAGATGTTGAAGCTGTTAGGCACTACTCAGCACGTTCTGTATTATATTCATTACAGAGGTGGCAAACAGGGCACAGTAGTTTGGTGCAGGCAGGGCAAGCACTTGCCTCAAGCTATGACCCAGCCTTCATTTATTTATGACCTAGGTTTTATTTTGAAAAATAAAAAGGAACCTGTCCCTCAGCCTGACCCAATCTCAAGGGAGGTGTGTTGCCTACCGGGGCCTCAGATCAGAGATATTGCTGAGAAGCTGCCTACTCTATTAGGTTCTACTATTACCCATTCCTAGTGGTCCATGTGGGTGACAGTGATGATGTGGCAAGTGAGAGAATGAGAAAACTGAACAACACCTCCTTCTGTCAAGAATTACACCAGGATTTGCTTACTTACATCTAGCGAATCCTCATTGACCAGGATGAGAGACATACTCTGTGAAATGAGTCTGCAAGAATACCCTGCAAGAGAAAAAAAAAAAATAAAAGTCAAGGGTTTACTTTTTCGAAGAATATTTAAGGTTTAGCTAAAACTTAAGATAAGCATCTCTAGGTCAGATTACAAGTCACTTTCAGGCAGGTGACTTGAAGCATTGGTGTATAGGACACACTCCAACTTGACAATTTTACTAGTAACACAAGCTGCATTTCATCTGCATTTCCAAGTAGATCACTTCAGATGTTTTAACCAAAGAAAACACCATGCAAACAGGATTCAGTAAATATAGGCTATAGACTTACAGCAAAATCATGTATTTGTATACCAAAACAGGGGGTTTTTATCTACATGAAGACAGAATTGTCTTCACCACATTACAGGAACAGATCTGAATGCACAGTTGCACCTATGCCACATGACTGGAAGCACACACATTGAGTCATTTGGTGTTATCACCCCTCTCAGACCAGAGTTAGGTTAGACAAGCATTAATTTTTTGCTCTTGAATCTAGTGTAGAAGGTCTTTCATCAAAAACTACAGATCCATGACACACACAGAGCCCCTACCAACTCCTATAGGAAACAGCTAATCGTACTAGATTATTCCTGGTGTAGTACTGCAACATGAAACACAAGCAAGTTGCCACAGTGTGGTGCAGCACATGGAAGACAGTTCTGGTTGTTTACCAGGACACCAAAATTCAAAGCAGAAACTCACAAGACAGAAAATGAAGCCTCTTATTTTTGTACTAAGATGCAGTGACTGCAGTACCACTCAATGCCACTGAAGTGGCAGTTCCTCTGCCACATGACCGTCACTGACATGAGAGTCATATCCAGGTTATATATACTTGGCATCTGCAGAATAAGCAGTGCAATTCCAGCTCAAATTAACAGCAAGAGACAAATGCAAACTCACAGACTGACCAGACTGCACTACCTAAAAGCTCATCTTTGTTCTCTTAGGATTAGCACAGTGGAGCTCCACAAAACAGCAGAGAATTCATTTATTTGAAGCACATGCCTTTCATTGCTCATTTAAGTTACACAGGAAAAGGAAACAATACAATTATTTCATATTTCTACTGTGCTTTTGCACAAAAATGAATCACAGCAAGTTTAAGAAATGGCTGTCAAATAAAATGAGGTCTCGGGGAGTCCTTTACTTTTCTTAAATAGTCTAGAGTTTACTGCAGTATGAGAGTAACATCCCTGTGATGAACCACTGAAAGGCCAGCAGTTTCAAGAGCAGAACAGCACAGTCAGTGTAAAAAGATTAAGTGTCTCTCTGTACAACAACAAGAGAACAGAGATGTGAATCACTTTCTATGGGATTCTTAGTTCCCTATGAAGTCCAGACAGACTCATCAATTGCAATGCAAATCACTTCCTCAGGCTATGGAATTGTTCATAATTGGCTAATTTTGTAGGTATAATCCAGGGTTAACATGTCTGCACGAACCACTTCTGGCAAGAAAGCAAATCCCTCATCTTCCTTTGTGGAAAGCACATTTATATCACATAGGCAGGCACTTTCAAGGCATCAGGTTTGATGATGATCAGGTTTGATCTTATGTTAGTTGTGTTAGCAAGCTGAGATGCTGAGGTTTACTTTCTGTTTTAGAGACTATAGAATGACACAACTCACACAGGCCTGTTGGTAAAAAGATAAAATATATTCTAATGAAGTGCAGCTTACAACATGAAAGCTTTACAGATAACCTCTGATTCTGCCTGTGAACAAGTCTCAGGTGATAGTACAGAAAACAGAGTAACAAAACTTCAACAGGTATAGACAAAACACTGACTTGAGAAAAAAGTCAATTTACCATTTTCAAGTTAACCCCAGGCTCAAGAACTGCTTCCTTAGTTTTACTGAGGAGAAAATATTACAAGCTCGAAACTTCCCTACATGCCAGGGTTCTTTCTTTCCTCAGGGAATGGCAACAGCCTTGTGCAGTAGGCTGTTACAAATTCAGTATAACCAATTTAAAAGAATCTTCCAGTAGCATTTGATTGGAACAGCAGCTGCAACAGCAAGCTATAAATTTCCAAGCCACTGCTCAGTGTTTCATTTTACCCCTTTCAAAATGAGCAAGATGCCACTTGACAAGTGCAGCTGGAAAAAAAACAACTGGAAAACAGTTCTGCTGGGCATCTTGGAAATCACAGAGTCAGGAGTAGTAATCCTACAATTGAAGTCACTTCACATCTTGTCATCACATTAAACAGGAATGAGATCAAGATTGGAATAGGAAGATAGAGTCAAGCCTAACAACGGTTTATAGGAAATCTATACATTATGTACAACTCAGGACTATGACGATGTTAAAATACAGCACTAGTACAAAGTAACCAGCAACTGTAAGCAACATTTGCAGTCCCATTTTAAAGTTTTAAAATATTTTTCTAACAGTTATTACTGGCTGTATTAACACAGCAAGCAAAACTACACTTTTCAAGATCAGGGCATATTTCTGTCAATACTTCTCAGTAGAATAAGATCAACCACTGGTTCAAAGCCAGGTACAAAATGTCAATCCACACCTGTAAATTGGTATCCAGCTCTTTAATTTAAAAGTCTGCTAAAAGTTCATGAAGCAGATGAATCAGATACTTCTGGGACTTGCTTCCCTTCAAGTGTCCTGGGAGAAAGACTGCTTGAACCAGAGTTCAAGATCATAGCCCACAGGCACATTCGTACTGCAGGCCTACAAAATCCAGCATCTGAGGCAAGAACGATTATCTTCTGTGTTTAGAGAGGGCACATAAGCCCCACTCAAACTTAGCACAGGGATACAGGCAAGCATGCTGGTATTGCTTCAGTTCCCTCAAGAGAAAAAGAAAAAAATCAGTCTGCTGTAACTGAAGTGTTCTTACCTCTGAATTGTAAAGATATGGATTTGATGGATGGACTGTAAGATGGGTAAGGAATTAGCTGGATGGCTGCATTCAAAGAGTTACAGTCAATGGCTCAATGTCCAAGTGGAAACCAGTAATGAGCAGTGTCCCTCAGAAGTCATCATGGGAACACCACCATTTAGTATCTTCATTAATGACAGGCAATGGGATTGAGTGCACTCTCAGTAACACCAAGCTGAATGGTGCAGTTGATACCCTAGAGGGAAGGGATGCCACCCAGAGGAACCCTGATAGGCTTGAGAAGGAGGCCTGTGAGAATCTCAAAGTTCAAAAAGGCTGAGTGCAAGGTCCTGCACCTGATATTTGGGCTTGTCACAACACAATAAAGTACACACTGGGGAATGAATTGGTTGAGTGACCCTTCAGAGAGGTACCTGGGGATACTGGGGCATGAAATACTGGATGTGAGACCCCACCTGGAATACTGCATCCAGCTCTAGGGCCCCCAGCTTAAAGACAGACATAGACCTGTTCGAGCAGATCCACAGGAGGTTCACAAAAGCAATAAGAGGGTTGGAATATATCACTTGTAGGAAAAGGCTGAGAGAGTTGGGGTTTGTTCAGCCTGCAGAAGGCTCTGCAGAGACCCTTCAATATAGAAAGCAGGCATATAAGAAAAACTGACCAGGGCCTGTGTGGCAGATCAAGGGCCATCACTTCAAACTGAAAGAGTGTGGGTTCAGACAAGACATAAGGAAGAAAATTATGATGGGAGTGGTGGGACTGGAACAAGCTGCTCAGAAGAGTTGTGGACGCCACATCAAGAGAAGTGTTCAAGGTCCAATTGGATGGAGCTTTGAGCAATCTGGTCTAGTAAAAAAAGTGCTGGTTGACAAAAAGCTCAATATGAACCAGCACTGTGCGCTTCCTGCCCAGAAAGCCACCTGTATGCTGTGTTACATAAAAAGAAGCGTGACTAGCAGGTCAAAGGAGGTGATTCTTCCCCTCTTCTCAGGACTCATGAGACCCTACTTGGAGTGCTGCGTTCAGCCCCCAACACAAGAAGGACGTGGACTGCTTGAGGGAGTCTAGAGAAGGCCATAAAGGTGATCAGAGGGCTGGAGCACCTCTCCTATGAAGACAGGCTGAGAGAGCTGGGCTTGTTCAGCCTCAAGAAGAAAAGGCTCTAGGTAGACCTTAGTACATAAAGGGGACCTACAAGAAACCTGGACAGGGAATTTTTACAAGGACTGGCTTTAAACCAATAAAGTGTAGATTTAGATTAGATACTAGGAAGGAACTCCTCACTCTAAGGATGGTGAGGGACTGGAACAGGTTGCCCAGGGAAGCTGTGGATGCTCCATCGCTGCAAGTTTTCAAGGCCAGGCTGTCCCTGCCCATGGCCCAAGATTTGGAACTGGATGATCTTTAAGGTCTCTTCCAACTCAAACCAGTCTGTGATTACAAGGCAGAGCTCATAGCAAAAGCTCTTAGGCTAACAGTAGGGATTACTTTCTTATTCAAGGGAGGGATGCAGTTCAGTAAAAACTACACAGAATCATAGGATAGTTAGGGCTGGAAAGGCCCTCAAGATCATTCAGTTCCAGCCCCCCTGCCATGGGTAGGGACATCTCACACTAAACCATCCAACACAAGGCTTCATCCAACCTGGCCTTAAACACTGCCAGGGATGGAGCATTCACAACCTCCCTGGGCAACCCATTCCAGTGCCTCACCACCCTTACAGTAAAGAACTTCTTCCTTATATCCAATCTAAACTTCCCCTGTTTAAGTTTTAACCCATTACCCCTTGTCCTATCACTACAGTCCTTGACGAAGAGTCCCTCCCCAGCATCCCTATAGGCCCCCTTCAGATACTGGAAGGCTGCTATGAGGTCTCCACGCAGTCTTCTCTTCTCTAGGCTGAACAGCCCCACATTCCCAGAAAAATCTTACTAAGAAAGTTACTGGCTGGAAACACATCAGTTCTGCTTTTCCAGGAGCCTGCTGAGCACCAGAATCATGGTAAATTGAAATCTGCCATGGCTTTTTTGCCTCACTGAAAGGCAAAGATGATCCAAGCTCTGCAGATTGTTTTAACAGAGGATGAAGATACAGAAACATTGTTAAGTCTTCTAGAGTTGTTTCCATATGCTAAGGACAGTTTCAGCTGATAAAAACTGAAGACTGTATTTCATGCTAAAAAGATGTTTCTGAACCCAGAATTCCAGCTTTAAGTAGAAAGTTCAAATGGTGGAATTAAAGCTTATCAGAAACACCCTCTTCACCTGCAGGACTATAAGCTGGCACATGACCAAATAGAAGGCATACGACCACACCACAGCAAGGTCAGTCATTACTCTTCAGAGAAGTCAGGAATGCAAGTGACAACATACAAATGATGAAGCCCAAGGAATTGAGATGAAGCTGGAAGAACGAAGTACTCCAACTCCTTGATGCAGCTGCCAAGGGTTCAAATATCCCTCAATACATATGCATATCCTTGCAGCAAGAGAGTCCATAAGCATAACCTCCACACACAATTGGAAACTGAAAATACTTTTTACTCTCCAGATAGCATATTTACACCTGAAGCATAAAACATACATGTGGATTAGGTTTTAAATTCAATGCTTGTAACCCATTAAAACTGTAATACACAAAAACTGGAAGTGTGCCACATGTTTGTACTTTCAAGGCAACTTGAACATGAAGCTAATTAAGTTTGAGTTTTACTACCAAACTGTACACTAAAAGTGGTAATTTAGAAATTGTAAGGGAGATGCTTATTCCTTTCAAGTTGTTCCATAAACTTTTTTTTTATGATAGCAAGCTGGAAGTTACTCTCTCTCAGCCTTCAGAGCAAGCAATTGCTGCAAAGCTCATTCACTTGTGTTCAGGCTAGCTGCAGACAGTAACTTCTCAACTTATTTGAGGTATTTATGCCAAGAATGTGTAGCTACATTTTTTCTTTTAATTTCTCAATAGATGATACTTCCCTCCTCTCCAGTTGCCTACTGCTTTTAAATCATCTACTTAAACCACACACCTTAAATCTACTACAACCCTATCTGCTCAGCAAGTTATTTCACCTCTTGGTATAACTTCAGCATAGGAAGATACATGAAACTTGATTCAGTTTTGAGAAGTAAACAAAAATTCTAGTCAGACAAGTTCAGAGTAATCAGAAAGAGGGGAATACCTATGTTGAGAGCTGTTTCCTGCTTGTCACCTGTCAGAATCCATATCTTAATTTCTGCCTTTATTAGTGTAGCTATTGTTTCTGGAACACCTGCTTGCAGGCGGTCTTCAATGGCTGTAGCTCCAAGGAGCAGCAAATCCTGGGAAAAAAAAAAGAGAATTTGAGGGATGGTTTTCTTAAGATAAACCTCTTCTGGAACACACTCAAAAAGGAATTAAAGACAGCATGTTGCACCTCATTGCTAATACAGGATTTTGACAAGTAATACACACTACAGTAAATTTCTGGTGTGCCTATTCTACTTCCTCTGCATACAATTCACATTTCAAGGGGTACAGAATAGAACAGTGTTTCTGATCAGAAAGATGGCAATGTTTCAAGAGCAATTAATTGAAGTTATACAACTCCCAAGCTAGCCTATGGATGAACATACATACTGGAGTATTCACTAATCACCATAGCAACATGATGAGTGGTCTCAGCTTATATATTTCCTAAACTCACAAAACAAAAGTCACCTGGCATCACATCATTTAAACTCATTTCCCTCCCATAAAAAGTACATTCAGACTGGATACAATCACTCAAAGCAAAAATTATTGCAACTATTTATGGATATAATCACTACATTTATGTAATACAAGTGGTATGAACATTAATCAATCCAAGTATCTTTAATCTACATACAGATGTCTGCCAAAAAAACATCTTATACAACAAATGTAATACTAAAGAGTTTGCCATGTTCTTATGCAATTCTAAAGCAACTGCTTGAAGAGATTTGCATGTGTTACAGTAAGAAAAAGAAAGTCAAGCAGACAAAAATACCTAAAAAATAAACATCGTCAAAAGGCACAATCAGCAGATTTTAACTTTAAAGGCATATTAATGATTCCTTAGACACAAAGATTTAAATTTAAAAGAAATTGATACAAATTGAGTTTAGTCATAGCGTTTCACTTCAGGAATTGCATAGAATAAGTAACAGCTTCTATTCTTCGTAGGGATTACAATTATTCAAATAAAAACAGACAAAGCGAATAGAAGTATTTAAGAGACTTGAGGCTGTTCATCCTGGAGAAAAAAGGCTTCAGGCAGACCTTACTGTGGCCTTCCTATATATAAGGAAAACTTAATAGTAAGATGGAGAGTGACTTTATACCACAGACTGCAGTGGCAGAACAACAGAGAACATCTTTAAACTAAAAGAGCAAAGATTTAGATTAGACATGAAGAAGAGATTTTTTTTCAATGAGAACAGTGAGACACTGGAACAGGCTGTCCACAGAAGTTGGGGCTGCCCCATCCCTGGCAATGTTCAAGCCAGGCTGGATTGGGCTTTGAGCAGTCTGATCTAGTGGAAGGTGTCCCTGCCCATGGCAGGGGGTTGGCACTAGATGTCCTTCAAGGTCCCTTCCAACCCAAATCATTCTGTGTTTCTATGAAGAGGGCATTATTTGCAACTCCCATTCGCAGGCACTTATGCATGCATAAAGAACAGAAAAGGAAGTTGTTATTTATACAACTTTATGAGCTGACATCAGTTACAGGTCTTGACAAAGCTTCAGCTTTATTATGAGATATTCAGCTGGTAAAGGTAGAAGAGTTTACTTCAGTAGAATCATAGAACAGTTAGGGTTGGAAAGGACCTCAAGATCATCTAGTTCCAACCCCCCTGCCATGGGCAGGGACATCTCACACTAAACCATCCCACCCAAGACTTTGTCCAACCTGGTCTCGAACACTGCCAGGGATGGAGCGTTCACAACCTCCCTGGGCAACCCATTCCAGTGTCTCACCACCCTAACAGGAAAGAGTTTCCTCCTTATATCCAATCTAAACTTCCCCTGTTTAAGTTTTAACCCATTACCTCTTGTCCTGTCACTACAGTCCCTGACGAAGAGTCCCTCCCCAGCATCCCTATAGGCCCCCTTCAGATCCTGGAAGGCTGCTATTAGGTCTCCACGCAGCCTTCTCTTTAGGCTGAACAGCCCCAACTTTCTCAGCCTGTCTTCATACCCTATAGCCTCCCGGCTATACAAAAACGTCTGCCTTTATCAATGCCAACAACATTTGAAGGTGTCAAATTAAATTCAAGCATGCAATTGCAGACCGCCTTTTATTTCCAAAGTCACTTGTTAAGCAGTTAAACATGACAGCACAGGGATCAGCATGGCTGAGCTACCCGAGCAGGGGAGTTAGTATTGGGCCTGCTGAAACCCTCTCAGCCAGTGTGCAGGTGGGGAAGGAAGCCCACTCATGCTTGTCTCCACATGTACACCTGTACTATGATCCAGTAATCAACACTCAGACTGGCAAAGTAGCTCTCCTACTCTCAATTGATTCTTTCAATGAAAAAAAATATTACAAATCAGCCTATCAAAATACTTTATATTATACTTTGTTACTACCACAAGCCAGTTTATGATCTGGAAAGAAGTGCCTGCAGACCAGCAAGTTTAACTTGGGAAATACCAGCTCTAAGAAGGGGAAAAAAAAGTGCAATTTCCTGCTCTTCAGTATGACCAGCAAGCAAACATTAACAGGAAAGGGATACAGCGGATATTTCCTACCAATATGGCACAAATTCCAAAATTCCAATTCTACAACCCATTCATGGGTTCATTTTTTCCAAGATTTTAAATTGTGAAAAATGGCAGAAGATAAATGGCCAAAAGTTATCTAAGGCTTGAGAGCACATTTTAAAGTAAGAGAAGCAAGCTATGCTCACTTCTCACCTCAGTGAAAACAGAAGCATACAAGAACATAGTGCAGGAAGCATAAAGCAGAAAGCTGAAATAAGTTATGCAAACCTACAGAACCAAGGATTAGACAACCACACTGGCCAACACAAAAGATGACTTCAGGCATTAGTTTGAAAAACAAGACCCAATCTTCAGCTGTTACTTAAAGAGTTCTTGGAGTTTTTCCATAACCCTAAGAGTTAGCTGCCTTCCTAGTCTTAATCTCCTTTCCTCTTCTACCCCAACAAACTTCAATAAACAGTGCTCCAGAACTTAAGTTGCATTGTTAATATTAAAGAAAAGAAACAGAAATTCAAAGAGTGTTTCAAAGAAACCACTATATGAGTGAAATAACCGGCACAAGGAGAAAGAGCATGAATAAGTGTAGCTGAGAAATGACTACCAGCATTTCAGAATGCAGGAAGACCAATGAATATCAAAGAAACACTGGCCCCTAGTGTTGACATCTTACCATTTCATTTAGAGTGGATTAGAGTTTCAAACTGGCTCTCCAACACCTACTTTCCCCTTCCAGAATTATGAATTCCACAACTTGCATGAAGAGCAGTTGTTCACCTTTTCTTCCAGGCCATGCGACTACAGGCCTCAGTGAGCACTCTGTTTTGTCTACAGAGTCTACAACAGCCTTCAAAAAACCTGAACTGATATTGCTATATGAAAAGGAACAAATTTCTCTGTACACACTAGCATATGGGAACTTGAAGCAACATAGCGATTTTGTATGTTATCTTTTTCGAGTTATATCACAGTTACACAGGACAAAAATAATGAGAAAAGAATTTATGAGTAGCAATGACCTTTTATACATAACTTAGTCTCAGACTTACAAATTAAAATTTGAGAGGTCTATGGTCTGAGCAGGTTGCCAGCTAAGAACACCTTCCCCAGTTCTTACGAGTTAACTGGTTCACTGTATAAAGCCCAAATTCCATGAGAAGAGACATCTGTAAGGGGGTCTGATAAACAAAAAATAAGAAGTATGAGTATTACCTTTTCAATAATCTCATAGCATTCCTCCATCTTCTGAGCTCTGTCTTTCAGAACTGTACTGGTCTCATTGTAGACATTCAACCATTCTCTATAAGAGTTTTCTGACAGATCTGCGTAAGCAATGCACAAAGTCCTCAGACCTACAAAACAGAAAACAGCCATTACACACAGTAGAATTACACTGACTATCAGCAAATCATTAATGCCTTAATGAACACCAAATTCTAACCCTCTCACTGGAACAACAGGAGCTTTTAATGCACAAATTTTAAACTCCGGATTCCACAAATTTTCCCTGTACATGTTTAAAGCATCTGAGTTTTCACAAATGTAATCCAAAAGCCTGGCTCATTTAGGTTACTGATGGTGGTGCAAAGCAAGAGAAGCTAAGTGCCACAAGATTTTCCCTGATTTTAAGTATTGCAATCTAGCCATACTAGAGCAACAAAAGTGTCAACTTTAATCTTTTTAGTATAACTATGAAAGTAAACTTGTCTTTCATGTATCTTTAAAGGTCAAATTAAAAAAGAAATGGCTACATACTGTAAGTGGAGATATTACTTAGTCAAACACACTGCACAGCCCACGTTTCCTTGTAAAAAGACTGTTTTCTCCTACAGTGTATGCATGTAACTCGCATTAATAATGGGAGTTACACATGGACAAAGGAGTAGATAATAGGGCCCATGAAGTATGACAACTATTTTATTAGACCACTGGAAAAAATTAACATGCAGAAGTAATGATTTTTTCTTCCTCTGGCAAGAGTCAAGCAGAAAGGAGTGTGTGCCATAAAGTATTAAAGTTTCATCACTGAGAACATGGGAGTCTAGAAAATTAATTAAAGCTAAAAAATGTTTAGGGATTTAGGAGGGAAATCACTGGTCCATGGTTTTACTATAACGAAAGTATCTTATGCTACTGCAGAAAAGGGAACAAAGCCAAGCACTTCTGTTTGAACCAAAGGTGTTACATCAGTCCTAAAGGCCTTACAGACTATTTCAGATCATCTATGATGTCTTGGTCTTCCAGGCTTCAACTTGTTCACGTTATCCCTCTGCTTCATAAAGCCAGGGACTCTATTGCCTTTTACACTGGTAAAAACATCTCTAAATCTAGGGTAATGGAAGTTTTCTGAGCAATACAACTTACACTCCATTCCCTTCATCACAGGCACGCAGCACCCCATCCTTTCCCTCCAAATTCTACTTTCCTACTGAAATTGCACTAAAACAGGGCACAAACTTTTAGGGTTAAAGGTATCCCAGAGTTGTTAATTTGCTCATTACACACCACTTCTTAATTTATCCTCATAACCATCTTACTCAGCACTGTAAGGGTTAAACAACGCAGAACATGCTGCAAGGAGTTTGCTAAGTTGAATTCCCATGACATGCTGCTTCTCTTACCTTCTGTTGCGAAGTATTCAAGATGACACAGTGTTTGCTCCATATATTCGGAATCTTTTGAAAGCCTCTCAAAAATTACATTATCCTATTAAAACCAAATTCATTACAACAGAGTAAGTCTACAAATGAAGTTTCTACTTGGGTATTTATGAGCTCAAGTAAAATAACCTGAGTGGACTTGCTAATACCTAAACCCAAGACTATATCTGCAAGCATTACATTCAGGTTTTAAGGACTCTGTTTTCAGTAAGTGAGCTGGATTGTGCCCAGTGGCAAAGATACTGCATCCACTTTAAATAATGGGGATAGAAGTACACTCTGCCCCCCTCCTCCCCTCTTTCCATAAAGGGGTCTCCATTACTGGGCAGTACAGAACACCCCTTTCTGAAGCAGATATATTGATTTCCAGAGAATGCAAGTGCCTGATCCTATCCAGGATACATTGTAGTCCCATGCAGAAGAGCTTCTTGCAGTCCTTACTGGAAAAGATTCCCACTGATGTTAAAAAATAGAAGGCAGAAGCACTGATCAGGTTCTACAACAAAATTCTCTTATTAAAGGGTAACTGAAAAAGCCCAGGTAACAGAGGAAATCAAAATACAGCACCATCACCTACATGTCTGGAGTCTCTGGATTTTATTCTGCAACTATCAGAACAGGGTGCTACATACACAAGGTACGGAAACCCTACTTTTGCTCAAACATGTACTCTTGACTAAACACACCTACATCTATCATTGATTAGAGATAGGGATACAAAACAAGCAATTTATTATGGAAGTGACAGGACAGGAGATGACTCAGAATGCAGAAGAGTTCATATGGAATAGGCAGTTAACTTAAGAGTTTAGGCAAGTTTTGTCTTGTATGTTCTGTTGCGTTCACAACACCAGGTTACACTAATTACTACAACCCTTTTGGTCTTCTAAGACATCTGTGACTGCTCATATGGAAGACAGCGTAAGTTTTTTTACTATAAATTCCCATGTTCTCCATCCCTTCCTTCTTCAAGAAGAAATGTGAACTCAGGTATAGTATGAGCAGCAAGCAATTGCAGAGCTGTACAGTCCTGCTAGGCGTACAACTTCAAAATACTGTACAAAGGCAATGGGCTTAATCCACTCTCACCATAGCAGCATGAAGCCAGCACATCTTTATCAAATCAGGAGTGCAACTGAAGCAACAGAGCAGTGCACCCAGACAAATATGTCCGCACAAATTCAAGTAAACCGGATCTTTACAAAATTCAGATCTGGCTGCAAAAAGCATTGAAATTAGAACCACTCTCTGGCTGTGGCCAATGCTAGTTTTGCAGCCTTTGCACTTTAATAAGTTATTGTTTTTGTCAGTGAAGACAGAAGAACACCATGGTGGAAGTCATGGTGACAAATTATACCAGATGCAGAGATGCAAGAGAGCTAGATCAAGAGCCACTTGAGAACAGATTTTAGCATTACAGATCCGAACAGTCTTTAGTCTAGCTCCTGAACTGATGCTGTGCAGCCTTGTGACATCCTAACTTTGATTAATTAAAGGGCACCGCTCCCATCAGTTTCAGGATTTCAACTGGGTAGTAGAAAGCCCAACAATCTTCCTGCCTGCAAAATGAGTCAGAGGAGGAATGAGCAGTCTCTTAAATCACTTCGCCCTAAACAGCAGGCCAACAGGTACCATGTACAAGACATGAAATCCCAGCAACAGCCACAGCTGCTAAACAATAACTAGTAGTGTTACTTCTCTATTAGGTGACTTAATTACTTACAGCCCCTTTGCAGTAGAGACGTAGCTTTCCTGATGGAGTTCGAACAATCACTGACATCCTCTTCCTGTTGCTATTAAAGAATTTGCTTCTGTTAGTCATAGCAATGGAGAGCAAGTCCTGTTCTAGCCAGAGATTTTCCTCAGATGTGTCTAGTGCATCTGAGATCAGGTGAGATGTAACAGTAATAACTTGAAACACCACAATGCTTGACAGCAAAGAGAAATACCAAATTGCCCACTTCCAGCTTCAGCCCTATGGCTCCCATTGGCAAGCACCCTTCAAAGCAAGCCAGGACACAAGAACAGAGGCCTACCCAAACCTTCCCTGGCTTATTTTTACATACTCCTTCAGAGCAGAACCAGCCAACTCAAAGACAGAGACTGAGACTTCAAGTCATTAAGCCATAGAAACGGTAGGGAAATAAATAAATCAATAAATATATCACAAAAGCTGGCTGACTAGCACCACCTTAAACTGACAAAACTTTATCAGCTGACAAACAGAAAGCACCTTTTGTTATCTCCAGTGATTTAGGGGCCCGATTCACCACACAAAGCTTCCTGCTGCCCAAGCACTGCCCATGCTGTCTAGTCTTAGGAGTGCTTGCAAGGTTTAGTTTTTCATATCCGGAGTGGTACTTAAAGAGGCACCAAAAAGCCCTTCAAGTTGTAGATTCCACCTACTCAAACCCAAGTAATTTACAGAACTGCTGTAAAAGTACAATCTCAGTCTCAAAGCAAGTTCTTGAAATAGACAAGTGACATATCAGGAAACCAGCAAGGCATGGAATAATACTTCCAGGGCAGCAACTTCTCAGGAACCCAATAGAGCTGCAGTGGCAGGGAAATTTCATGCTCACATGCCGACAGCTGCCAGTTTGCAAGAAGCTCTGTATTGCTCCTATATTGTAAATGAGGAGGGGCAAGAAAAAGCTAAGGAAGTTCAGCTCTTCTACTGCACCGGCTGAATCTTTTTATTCTCAGTAATATTTACCAAAATAGTTTTCTTGTTGCCCTGCACTTAGCATATTAGGGGAAAACTTACCTGGAAAACTCTAGCACGTTAAGAATTTCAAAGGTTTTTTCTTTTCCCAGCTACAAAAGAAAGCAAACACTGTAATAAATGTAATTTGCAGTACATACTTAGACATGCAAACATGTAAGGTAGCTAAACACAACCTTGTTAATACATTCAAGTGTAACTAAAATGCAGTAATAGCTCCCTCTCCTGGCAAAAGTCATGTAGACCCCTATTTAATGAAGGCATTCTAATCTTAAATGTCTAGTACTGTGGCACCCCCCATTTACTATTTTTACACCATTTCAAGGAACTACCATTTTACTCCAGAAGGATAAACATGCTCTGAAAGTTTATCTGCATATTTACTTCTTACCAGCTAACAGACATACTACAGACTGTGAGCATTATTCCAACTTAGAATAGACATGCCACGCAGATTTGGTATTACAATAATAACCTTTGTCTGAACTGCCTTAATATTTCTTTTACTTGAATTTATAAGCATATTAGATTGTATGTTTTGTGGCAAAAATAAAGTGGTTTACTAAGGACAAATTCCTGTCATTGCCAACAACTTTTTATTGGGGTTGATGAGCAATCTGAGGAAGGAAAAGGATTTTGAAACACCTTGTCTTTGCTATTCTTGTTGTAGAGCAGATGGAAGAAGCAATAGGAGTTACTGGAGTCTCAGAACTCCAGTGGTATCTGTAATACATTGTCAAAGAAAGGGCTGTAGCAAAATCTAATTGCAGTAGTTATGTTGTACAAGGTACATACAAACTCAAAAATAACCAAGACCAAAGTCATCTCCAACCCATGCTACTTGTAGTGCCACTGATGTAGGCAACAAGACATGAATCTGGGAGTGCAAATTTGTATCACTGGCTATAGACTGACCATGCTCCCAACATGGTATGTATGAGGAGTATAAAACTAGGTCTCATGGGCCTGGCTCTCCTGCAGAGAAGAGCCTAGATAGCTCTAGATGATGCTACTTATCCTAAGCTCTTCCTCTTAAACTAAACAGCAGTTTCCTGAGAAGCTGCTAAAAGTCTGTGACAAGCCCTGGAAAGATGTGTTTTAAGTGCTTTGCCTGGCAGTGTACCAAGAAACTTGAAAGTGAATGCACCTGAGCAGAAGGACAAAAATATATCCATTATTCTTTATAAGCACCCTACTAAGCTGCACCTGTGTAAATCTGGAGTCACTTTACCTTAGACTGCAAATTCAGTCAGAATGGGGCCCCATGAGTTTGAGACCGCCTGCATCAGCTCTAATCCATTAATTACACACCTCCGCATACAGAGCTTGTTAAGCAGACAGATCTACAGAATATCTTACTGAGAAGAAAAATTCCATTTTCAGACAAGAACTCAAGTATTTCAAAGCACTGTAACCAAAGGTAAGTCAGAAAATCTCTACACACATGCATTTCCTTCTAATGTGAGTGTTCTCATCTGTGTTTCCCAGACAATGGAAATATTCTTCAGGCACAACTGCTGTCATTTCCCACATAAGCTAGCAAGTTCCTATTGCCCATGCCACACAGAAGGACAACGGACTTTGCAACTAAAAACAGAGTAAGACAACTTTTCCCAGCCTGAAAAAGCCTGGGATGCCACATACCATCTTAAAGGCTCTGTAAAAGCAAACTCACCAGAACCACATGAGAAATTCATGCTCTGCATGAGCTTAGAAGCCCATTCTGCGCATATTTACTACTTACCGCATCAATGATAACAGAATGTGGAGTCCGTCCTGTGAAAACATAACCAAGTTTTTTTGCTCCTTTCACCAAGGCCCCTTCATCTGCCAATAGAAGAAAAGCTTAAGATTAGTATGGTACGTAGAAGACATCTGCAAAGCCCGTACTTAAATATGCCACAATGCCAAAACACAGAAACCCCCTTTCCCCATACTCCCCCATCTGCAGGGCTGCTCTGCGTACACTTCCCCAAGAATGTTCACATTGTGGTCCTACAAAGGCCATGCAGTATCAACTACATAAACTTCGTATTCTGCACAAAACATCCTGAATTACTGAAGCACTGAACTCCACTGTTGTGGACACAAGAAAAAGGGGAAATACTTGTTCTGAAACCACGGTCAAAGCTACGTTACTCTAAATTCTTACAACATGCATTTAATCCATTTCCTGCTGTAAAGGTACTAAGTTCAAGTGCTATAGAAATATAACATTGTCTTATGAAGACTGAACTGAGGCAGTGTCATTAAGAGCTCAAAAACCAACTGAAACCAGAGTAAACACTTCTAGCTCTAGCAGACAGTTAAAACAGCCTCATTAAGACTCAAGCGGCATTAGGGATAACCCCATATAGATATATTTAGTGCCAGTTCATGCAAACACCTCTACAGCTCCTTTAGTCTCCCCACAGTTCATCAACACTGTGACTAACCACAGGTGCCTTACACAGGCTCCTCACCCCACTCTTCAGGCACTCTGAAGTATAAATAAGTGATGCTGCTTCACCATTCAATACATCACTACAACTACTCCAGAAACAACCTCAGTTAAAGAGAAATCTGACGGGGAGCAGGGCCCTGCTGTTCCACATTTAGGCCTGCCTACCTCCTTCAATACCTCTGTGATACCTGAAACAAGGAAGAAATGGGCAAAGAGCAGGCCTGAATATGGCCAGTATCCTGCTCTTGAATGTACTGTGTCACATATCAGCATATCAGCACCTTGTACCTGCTTAAACCAAGATGGGAAGCTACTAGGATCAAGAAAAAAGAGTTGGCACTCATGCCAGATAAAGTAACTACTCATGCAGAAACAAGTCCATACTTCCATAGATCAGCTGTACACACTGGAAGTTTTACTTTTGCTTCTCACCCCTGCAGGAAGGTCAGAGTAAAAGGTCTCATGAACACTAAGATCATAAGCCTGACCTAGATCTACAGAAACATCGTGTACTTGATGTTTTTGTAGGGGGCATTCAGAAGCAGCATGCACTGATGACAGAAGATGCCCAATCTACTGCAAGCATCACAGGGGACATAATGCTTTCAAAATCAGTGACCTTCACAGAAACTTCTGGACATTCCTTCTATCTACTTCTAGTCTCACTCCCTTCCAAAAAAATAAAACAACCAACCTGGAGAGGAGGCCTGGTAGATGATTTTATTTCCTTGTCTCTCAGGAACAACAGTGTGACACACGGCCAGCAGAGTGAGGAACTCCTGTATGTGCACAGCTGTGGGCTAGACAGGACATCAGGAGAGTCAGGTTTAGATTACACATACAGAGACAGCTGTTCACTAACAAAAAACCCCTCAGGTACTACAGACAAAAAAATCCCCATTGCTCTCAATATAGTAGCTATCCTGGTCCCAGAAGATCAATACAGCAGAGTTAAGGGCCAGCTTTAATTAACTAGAATGCTAATGATAAAAATCTCACTTAAGTTGCAGAGAGCTGGGAAGCCAGATCATTTCCCCACTCCCCACACCCAGATATAAAAACAGTTTTGTAACAACCCAAGCTTCACATACGCAGATTTGTCTGCCACAAGATGCTGATGAAGCAACAGGAAACATTACTTTGGTGGCTTCCACAACAACTTCTAATAGATTGACAGTAACCTCGCCAGAATTAAAATCACTGCAACTGCACAATTTATGATGAACATCCAGAGCTGACAGCAGCTGATTAGCCAGCAGAAGGCAACGTCATGTGCTCTTCCACAGGAATACATCATCTAGCCAAGCAGAAATTTCATCAATGGTCCCTACACATTCGGCATCATGACAACACATGATATAAAACATTGTTCACAGAACACAGTTGCCAGCCATCCCTAAGCGCTTAAAGACACACTGGGTCTACAACTCAGTAAAGACAGTATGGCACTTAAATATCAAGCCTCTGATCTGCAAATTCAGGCAACTACAGTGACTTGGAGTCTCTCACCTCATTCTTCCCTCCTTTCCACCCCTGCTTCTCACAATGCATTTCTAGTCTCCCAACAGTCAGAAGTGGTACTCAGCTGCCCAGCTCACAAGCTGCCATACTACTTTCACCCACAGCTCACACAAACCTTTAAGGCGCTTGCCTGAAACAGCTGAAGTGAACACATGCTCCCCCTTCACCAACTCTGCTATATCAGTAGCATCCACAGTTGGTGGCACATATCTCATACGTCACATCAGCCGTTTGCTCAGTGACTGAGTCAGACATGAACTTCACAGCTCTACCTTTGCAAAAAGCCTTAGCTGACTTTACGAACTCTGAGTTTTGGCATATGAAATATTATCTAGCTCCCAAAAGTTTTCATTAGCATAGCATATTTCATACATACTCTGTCTTAAGAGAACACTCAAAAGATCAAGAGCATTGCACAAGCTGTTAGAACAAGGTTGGGCCAAAACCCTGCTATTGCAATATTAAAACCAAGATCAGATGGAGAATACAGGATACTAATAAAAACAGGATCAAAGTTTTCTTAAACAGTTAAAAGATGCTTCTACATCATTTAATCTGCTGGTGTACCATTTCTGCTGTTTCACAACAAAAAGGCTACAATGTTTAAATGAAACTTTTCAAGTGAAAACCACATGCCACCAAAAATCCTCCGATGTAAGAGACTTGGATTATAAGTATTTTTCTAAGAGTATATGCAAGCATTGCTATCTGAAACACAGCAGAGTTATTTTTTAGAACCCTTTAATCACACAGAACTACCAAGACATTAAAACCCCTTCCACTTAACCACTTAGAGGGGCCTGGAAAATGCAACGTCTCACAATTAGGCAAGCAGCATTCACAACTGGCTCTCAGACATGTTAATGCTTTTCCCCCTAACCAAGCCATGTGACAGAAATAAACTCAGAGCTTTGTCCTGTACCAGATCCTATTTCAGGGGCAAGACCACCAATAGTGAAAACTGTTGATTTTTTGTTTGTTTTGTTGGGGCTTTTTTTTCCAGTATGGTGCCCATGTAGTACATACTTCTACAACAAAGATGCACTGGCAATAGCTAGATTTAATTAGTAGGAAGTAAGTTACCACTAAGCCACAAAACAACATCATCTAGCAAATGATGCATTAATGTGTAAACAATGAAGCAAGCACATCAGAAAAATAGTGTAACGAAAAGACTGAAGATCCAGTACTTATTTCCTGTTTTACTCCATGTACTCTGTCATTAACATCTTTGAGGTAACTGTTTTACACAGGACCTTTATCTTTGCATACTGAAACTTCTGAATTGTATGGTCACACACCACTAAAACAGCAACAGCCACAGATTTTTGACCTGCTGGAGCGCAGAGGCTGTGTTAAGAAAATGAACAGATGCAATATAACCAGAGTAGCGTGTGAAATGTTAAGTCCACAGAAAATTCCTGGTCATGAGGTTACTGCTGCTCCATTATTTCCAGTGAAAGCAATGAAAATTTTATCTCCATCTCAAAATGCACAGCCTGCCAGATTCTCCTTTCAGCATCCACTGCTGCAGACCTTTGATGTTGTTCCTATGCTTACTTGACTAGCCCCTTACACACTTTAATACTATGTGCTCTATCAGCTGGAAACAACCTTTCTCTGGTAATGTCAGATTTTAATCCTTCCTATGTATATGCATTTCTGCTTTCAAGCCAGCAATGCAGTTTGTTGCTGTCTTGGTATTTTCACAGCTCACAATGTATTACATGGCAGTCTTCCAATTCTATAGCAATGGATCACCAGAGGCCCAGCTAATCATGTCAGCTCCTCCACACAGCTGTCACTTGTTTCCTTTCTATATTGTTCCAGCACTGACATAATATTTGTTGCACTGGCATGAATCACAACAGAGCATTCAAATTCCTGCTTCAGAGCTGTGAACAGAAAATTCATTAGTGGCTTCTGTGGTGATACATCCCTTGCAACACGCCAAGTTGAACCCCAGCACAACACAGAATTCCCACAGGTTAACTGGTTCTGCTTTGTTGCTTATTTTCTTTCCTCTTCTAAAGCACATTTCTGCCATTTTAGTACTCAGACTCTCACTGATGGTCTCTGAGACATTCCTTGCCTGCTCATTTGTTAAGCTCAGCTCTATTTCTTCCCACCCTCTGTTTTTCCCTTTTCCATTTATCTGTAGCAGTAACAAAGTTTGCACATTTTAGTCTCTTGTTCAGCTGTCCACAGGCAGCTCTCATTCTCCCCGTACTTTTTTTCCCCTGTGTGCCAAGAGCTCTCGGTGAAAGCTACTGCTTCTCTCTTTTTCAGAGACCCATGAAGCACCTGGTGTACAATCATCTACACCAGCGAGGTACTCCACTGGCTAAACTTACTTTGCATGCAGCCCCTTACAAGCTGAGAACTTCAGACTCATTGAGACACAGTATCGTATTTCCGTAAGCAGTTCCCAGGTTACCTAACAAAGCATCATCTACACTGAAAGCAATTTCCCTATCTAGGTGGCACAGCATTATCCATTATCAACCAGGGCACAGACCACTAGTCAGGAAGCTGCATCACAAGTTTTCATCCCTTCATGTTCCCCCTCATTCAGAAGAAACAAGACACCAAGTCAAAACTCAGCCTTTTGGGGAATAATCTGTGCTCTGCAGAGCTATATCTCTGCACATTTGTCAGATGTCCTTATCTGGGCCTCCTCAATCTGAAGACAAACTGCATTATTCTGCCAACTGTTCACAGCCTGATAAAGTTACAAGGAAGTTGAATAAATAACATGACATGCAATTCCCCTTTTATTTGCAGCAGCATCAGATCAGTGCCTCCATTCACTGTATTTCCAGATGAGCAGAACTGACACGTTTTTGAGTGAATGGGCAGTAGGATATTAAGACATAATGCAACAATTTGAGCTCCCTCCTTTGCATAAATGTGACACATTCTGCTTCAGACAGCTAGAAAAATACTTATCTACTTCATTACCAGAGAGAATTATGACTCACCATCTTAAAAAGATGCGAGCTTCCTACTGTTTTATTCATTAATCTATGTGGGGAGCAGTGTGAAGATCCAGCCATGTTGGGCACCTCCAGAACAGTAAAGCTGGTAAGGCTGGAGGACAGAGACTCAAAGAAAGTATTAACCAGCATTTGAATATCGGAGTTAAATGCAAGCTTATCTTGTTCAAAACCACTAGAATAGGACCTATAATTAATGGTACTGCCTTGTACGTGAGAGAAAGAAAAGCATCAAAGTCCCATGCACACTAAGGGCGAAAGCAGAAGAGTGACAAGTGTTTCTTATGAAGCTGTACCAATTTAATTGTAAGTTGTTAAACAGAATGTTTGGACAGTCTTTAGGAAACTTATTTTTCTGAAGTAAAGCCTCCCAGAGGTTCTCACCACCCTAGGTCCTTTACCCCTACTGTATTTTAAATTCCAGTTTTCACCCCAGATACCAGCGCTACACTTTTCTGGTTCTGCCTTCCTAAGGAATTAAGAATCAGCTGATGATACATGTCGCAAAAATAAGTGGACACATTAGAGAGATCCAAAATGATCGCTTTCACTGAGGTGAAACCTCAACACAAGCACAACAGCTATCTGTTCTGCCTGGCCACCTGCTAAACCACTCATCACACATGCTGAACCAATTCATGCATCTGCAGCTATACCACGTGCTTGCTGCTTCTTACCCAAGTGGTAATTTGGGGGCCACAGAAAAAAGTTCTTATAAAACTGGAATTAGCAGAGGAAGTTCAGAGATAATCCAGGGAGACAGAGGAGCCTTCAATGAGATTCAAATCCTTTCACTTCTTGACCTCCCTTTCCTTGCACTCATCAGGGAAAAAAAATAACCCCACACCAAACAGGCTTGCATCTCTGTGCTGAGTTTATTCACAGCACATTTGCAATACGCAAGCACCAACCTAAGACCATCAAATATTCTTTTAAGTCTTTGGGAATAACTGACCTCTTATTCTAATAAAAGGGTTTACGCCATTTTCCCTACAGAAACAAGCCAGTGATCACACTCCCGGTGCAGCTGCACAGTTCATCCACCAGAAGCTGTTACAGAGAAAAAGCACAGACAGACAAATCTAGGTACTTTCTTCCACATTAAAATCACAGAGAAACATCCACGTTTTCAAGACAGCTTATTTTTCCTTGGAACATTTCCTATGGGGCAATAATTCTTGGACTGTTACTCAAGTGTAGACTTGGCCATCATTCAGTCCTTACACACCAGTGGCCCAGAAGAGCTATGAAATTTAGGTGATGCAGGATGCTAGCAATCTTCCTAGCAGATGGAAGTCAGTCTCATGAGAACAAGTACATGATTTTTTATTTTCAACCTGGAAAGAGAATTACTTGGCACCGAGACAACTCTAAACTAACACTTGCAACTAAACTGAAAAAAACCACAACATCTTCAAGACCAGAGCAATGAGCGCTTACTGAGTATTCGTGAGAGATCATATTGACAGCTTCAGCTGCAAAAGGGCGAGTGTTTGAAGTGAATTCATTGCTTATGTGAGGACTGCACCATCTAACACCATAAGGCAGTTTGTGATGGAACACTTTTATCACCTCAGTTCATTAAATGAATGGAGATAGTCAGACATGCAGATGGCATCTGCAGCTATTTCCTAGCTATGAAAACTAAAGCACTAAGGTAGAAGGAAACAGTTTTATACACCTTAACAGCTAAAATGCAAAAAGCTAGAAATATGTGACTGTTTCCTCCTCCATTACCCTGGAATCCAGCCTTCATCTCCCTGATGCAGTTTGACAAAAAGACCCTAACTTTCTAAGCAAACTGTCACACATAATCCTTACAATCTAATGGCTTGAGCTACATCACCACCTGTCTGTGGGTGGCATCCACCCCTCCAGTACAGTCCAGCTCTGAAAGATATCTTCAGCCTACACAAAATACCCCCTTAAGTCTTATCAGCCAGAAGTTTCCCCACCAAATATCTGAGGGATGAGTTCACACAGTGTGCTCAGCCTAATAGTCAGCTGTGCAATGACAACAGTATTTATGTACTCAAGTCGCCAGCCAAAAGTAAACTTGATACATAAGGGTTCAACATGTAAAGAACAAAGACTTCTGAGCTGTCTAGGTTAAGTGACACCTAAGGAAGCTACTAAAATCCTTTATTTGCCTGCTACAACAGCTATCTATTTCCCAAAGGAGAAGCTCTAGACAGAGAGGATCAAAGTCCTAGAGATAGCCCAAAGTTAAGGGGCCATCTCAAAGCTATATGAGAAACTCCATATCACAGCCCATTTGATATAAGTGCCTTCTGCCGAGTCTAGTAAGAACCAAAGCACAGCTCTGTATAGGTGCCTAAAGCAACAGCCTGCAAAAAAGAGCTCAAACACTTCACCTGCAGACTACACCTAAGCTAATAACCTTCCACTCAGAATGAGTAGCCATACATGAACAGAACAACTGAAGAGAAGGCAACCTAAATCTTGGCTGCAAGTTAAGTCCAGTGGGAAGTCCTTCCAGTGCAGGCAATTACAAAAGCCACACTGGAAACCAGCACATTGTCTGGGGAGGGATACCCTTCTGAAAGCTAGAGTACAGGAGCCATCTTCAGGCTCTATCACCCTGAGGAAAACGTAGTGCCACACAAAGCAATTAAATACTCCTTCAGGCATTTACACCATGCTTCAATTTCAGGTTCTTAAGTATTGTAAAGCAAAAACAGAAAGCAAAAGCTTTGCTACAAACAGGATGTTGTAACAGTTGTAGATACTCATACTAAACCAGCCCAGTTACAGAAGTTCTACTGTCTAAGGAGAGCAATTGGCTAATTGTTTGTGCTTGCCAGTGCCCTGATCCCCTCCTGCAAGGCAGTTTCTGCAGAAGGGAAGGGTCATGTTATTTTGCAAGTGACTCGAATTGTCTAGTCAGACATTTCACAGCTGTGTGGTTTCCAAACAAGCAATGCACTGTCTCTCTCCCAAGGACTAGGTCCCTTCAGGACACAGCCAGTGTGGCTACGATCACTAATCACCAAGTCTCAGGATAAACTTAAAGTTGCAATTAAGTCCTACCTCCAACATCCTTTACACAATTGCAATTCCCAACACTAGCAAGCAACTCTCACATGAGAGCCACCATGCAATGCTCTAAATTATTTTAAAAAATGCTATGTACGGGTGTTTGAACACTCTAAATATTGTAATTCTTCTAAAGAAAACCTATCTACCATTATTTGCTACAAGATATTATCTTCCAAATACACCAGTATCTATGAGGCTGTTTTATAGCTTGCTGGTATCCATACCAACACCACTGTTTAATTCAGTATTAAGACAAGTGGGCAGAAAGGCATTGAAAGGAACAATTTTGTTTCCTTTCTACCCCCTCTGCACTTGCATGACACACCCATAGAGCAAACTTGAACACACAAATAGATTCGTTCAGCATTTAATCCCATGGAGACCTAGAATAGGGTATTTAAAAGACGTGATATCCAAAGATTAGACTTACATGGTCATTTTCAATGTTTTGCAGCAGTCTTGGGTCATCAAATTCACATGATTCACTGGTAGGAGGAGGTAGCTGGCTGCAGAGCAAGACAATCATGTGCAAATGTAAGTAGCAACATTTCCTATCTTACTACATTTTCATTTTGTTAGGTAGCAAAACCAAAGTGAGATTCCACTGTCATTGCAAGTATTGTGAAAAGATCATATGAGTAGTGCAAAGTGTTGACAATTAACAACAATTTCTTCAGAACACCAGCAATAAACCCAAAATGGCTGTGCCTGAAAGAGTATTTAAGAAGACTCAAGTGTCAACACAACTCCTAGGGACAGATGTAGCACAAACAGCTTCTAAGTGTACTTGAAATAAATCAGTTTCAAGGTGACTTACTTTAAAATAGATCAAAGATCAATACCCCTAAACTCCCCCTCTATTTAGTGAGTTCAGCTTCAAGTTGATCCCTGGAAGATTTTAACCTTGAGTATTCCAGGTTAGTACCTGGAAGAAACTCTTACACAGAACTGACTAGAAAAGAAGAGCACTAGGAGAGAAAAGATGGCAATGAAGGAAATGGCAATATATTGGAAGATAAGAAAGGCATCCACAGAAATTACACCTCAGCAGAAGTAGCAACCTACCAGATCACCTTCCTAAAAGGTGATCATAGAAGTAAGGAGCACCAGTGGAGAAGCCTAACTCAGTTCATCAGAAAGTGACCTTATAACAGCATTTAGAGTCTACCTGTTTCTAGTGTGGGAACTCAGTTTTTAGCTATACTTGCCATTCAAAGTCACATCAACCCTCCCTAGCTCTTCCATAGCTTCCTGTTAATCCGAACACGCTACAGAAATACCTGTATAGTTCTTCTAGGTTTCATCTGCTTTTTGTAGAATTGAACAGACCCATCACCTGTATTCAAGAAATCTCTGAATAAAGAGGAGTGGGATTCTTTTGCCATGAGACATCTCCATATCAAGCCCTTTTTCCAGTTTAATCATGAAAACATAGTATAATGTTCCTTTTCTTCTTGTCAGGTTTGAGCTTAGTGATTGCACAGTAATATCAAGTCTCTAGCTACATGTAAGGTTACTGCAAAGAAAGATACTGTTGGCTTGTAACTTTGTTGTCTACAATTATAAATAAGCACTGCACTGGTACACATCAAAGCCACACCAGCCACTGACTACCCCTCACCCCACTTCACCCACTATCTCTCTAAGCAGAAGATCCATCACCACCCACCAGCTTGGCATTAGGCTCCTGCTGAAAGAGCATTTTACTCAAACACATTGCTGCTTTGGGCTTCTTCCAATCCCAAATTGGAAAGTAGTCTTTATATAGATTGTTCCCTCTCTGCTATACAGAACATAAACATCTTGGAATATATTTACCTGAAGTCTTCTGATGAACGCTCTCTTTCCAGCTCAGGAAAGTGACTGAGTGGTAGAAAAAGATAAAAAACAACATTTATTACACTCTGCAAACCAAAAAATAGGTAGAAGGCAAAGATCAATGCATCATCACACAATCATATACTGGAACCATGGGTTCAGCTGCACATACATTTGAATCAAGTTTTCTACCTTTTGGGGTATCTAATTTAACTACCATGAAACTCAAACATTAATTTGCACAGATTTCTTAAGACTGCCCTTTTAAAACTAAGCAGAAACAAAGATTTAGTATTCAAGACTCAAAATGTAATGCTGGCATGACTACTCAAATGGATCCTTTTGACAAAAGCAGAACAAAAGGAGCAAGTATCCCTCCTGTGCAAGGAATATTAAACTCTACAACTACAATTACAGTTGTAATAAAATCCTGTTTCACTTGAAGTCACAGAAACATGGCTGACAATTCCTATCCATTGGCTGCATCATCTTCTCTCTGAAAGAGTCAGATGATTTAGCACTTCTAGTTTAGTTTACATCATGATCAGATGTTAGAAAGCAAGTCATCTTCACTTCATGTAAAGTACTCCCCAGGTTTGCATCCCATAATTTAAGTTGCAGGACATGAAAATGAAACCTATCAACTGAGACCACTATCAACTGAAGAACATAGCATAATAATGCTGTTCCGATACAAAAGTATGGACTGTTAGTAAGAACACACTACGCTAATGAGTTCGTAAGAGTCATACCTACCCATATGTTACTCCAGCAATACTACATTTCTTGAAGTTCATGATGTTGCATGTTAGAGTACCCGTTTTATCAGAAAACAGGTATTTTACCTGGAAAAAAATAATGAAAAAAAAAAATAAATCCAACTTACAACTTGCAATGTAACAAAACTCAGAGTGGAAAACAGTTTCAAGAAAGTTCTGTAAGACATATGGATCATGTGTCACAGCACTGGCCTGTGCAGGATTACTACAACTTGGTTTGTCCTACCAAAGCTATAGGAAAATAACCAGTAGAGGTTTTTAATGGCATTGTTTCTTCTTTGTCTCTTAATTCAAAAAGGCTCAAATAGTAGTTAACAATTGCCAAGACTCTTGTGTGGTCTAAACAGATGCACTTGCTTGTGCTAGCTGAACAGTCACCAAATTTCTGAACTGTATTATCATCAAAGAGCATGACTGGAAATTAAAACAAAGATACTTAGAGGTTGGTGTGTTAAATTCCAATGATTCTTTGACAAAGAAATTCAGTGTTCCAAAGAACACCAAATTTATTTGGGAATTTCTGTCCATCAACAATATTGTGCAAAGAACAGCCTGGAGTAAATTTAAGTGGTAATCTGCAGGCAAAAAAACTGGTCATGAGCAATCCCGAAGTGCAAGATGCACAGCCACTGTCAGCGCTGCCCAAGCTAGTATTCCCTTAATGGAAACCAGTGACTTTTAGCAAAAAGTTGGAAATAACCTACCCAAGCAAAACGACTTTCTGAAGCATTAACAGACTTAAGATTCCCACTTTCAACAGGCCACAACAAACTAAAGTTACCTGCAAGGTAAATTCCACGCTGTTTTATCTCTGCACCATGTAAGATTTTGAACCAACAGGTAGGAAAGGATAGAAGTACAGCCAATATAGGAGTTCACAATTTAAAGACCAGAATATTTTGCCTAGATTTGCAAAAAGCTTTTCCTCAATATTTGCAATTCAGTTCAAGATGCTGAACTATGCTGTTATTGAAATGATCTTTCAGCTTTTCACTACAGTGCCTCTTATTACAGCATTGGAAACAGCCTGTGCAAGTCAGAAGTCAAAGCGGATACCCAAACATCTGAGGAACTTTCAGCATTAATAACTCTAGTATATAAGAAATGTTAAAATGCACCTTCGAACAAGTAATTCAGTTAATGAACCCAAAATTTCGGTCTAGTTATATGGAATCTCTAGTAACCCATTTCTGAAAACAACATATGCCAACAATATGCAATGTGCCACATAATATGGTTTATTTTGGAAAATAAAAGAACAAAAAAAACCAAAAAAACCAAACCATAATTTGGAGCTTACTAGCTTCACAAAGTAAGCAGATTCAATTCCCAGGCTTAAGACAGTCTACATGATGTCGAATTTTATCCTGTGATCTCATTAGTTTACTTGTAGGACTTGAATTAATGAAAGTAAAGATGTCCCGTTAACTTGAGCCACAGAGCAACAGAACAAAGCAGATTTGTACAGCGTGCTCTCATACCTTCCATCTTCCCAGGACATACCACAGACATGACACTTGAGAAAATGTTGTTTTACCTGTCCAAGTTCCTCATTAAGATTTGAGGTTCTGGCCATTGCAGGAGTATCTGTTTCAGGATAATACATATCTATGTCCTGAAATGAGAGCAAAATTAGACCTATGGTATGCAGAGTAAAACACTCATCCCAGACTGAATATGGGTGCCTCCTTTACAAAACGCACCTCCATACTAGATGTACATGAGAAAAGCCAGATTCAATAATAGGCAATTATAACCTTCATTGCATCTCTAGTTTAAGATTTTAGTACAGCTGGAAGAAGTTCCAACAGGCATTAGCCATGCTAATCATAGTGAAGTTGTACTGGTTCTTCTAAAATACAAGAAAATAAGGTCTAACATGTCTGAACTGCTTATAATATATTGGAGATACTTACTAGCTTATCTGAGAAATTGCTTCAGTTCACGTAGTGGCTGTTTTGCTAACCTTCCCAATTAAATGTAGCAATAGGAGTTGATTTTAGAGTCACTTAAATTTGTTTCTTCAATCATGGATGTGGCTAAATTGCCTTGCTGTAACTAAAGACCTGTGATTAGGCAGGGCAAATTCCCTGGGTTTGTTCAAATTAAGAGACATCACTACAGTATTTTTGGCCCACAACTAAAGACAAACAATTTGAAGTCAAAGCTTGAGTGAACAGAGGTATCACCCCCAAGAAATTTGGGCTTTTCCTCTGCCGTAGCCGAGAGAAGCTGTAACAGTACTGAGGAATTTTCAAAAGATGATTACTGAAAATGAGTAAGCTGACAGACAACCTTCAAGCAGAGTGCTAAGCCTTCCTTCCCATCCTGAAAGGCCAAAACATACAAAAGTGATCATTTGCATAGGGACTCTTTCTCAACTAAGTCTTTTATTCTCCTGTGGAACACCGAACTAACAGAGAATAAGACTTCTGAACTTCTCCCTGCCTTTCCCAGAAGCTGCATCAGAAAAGACATGAGAAAATCTGGTAAAGATCTCAGGATAGGTTGGTTTGGGTTTTTTTCGGTTTTTGCTGGTTTGTTGGGGTTTTTTTAATGTCACTTTCCAGAACTGACATTAATACATTTATTCTTGTTACTTACCCAATTTATAAAAAGAGCCTGAGTAAACTTAACAACTTCTAATGTCACCAGAAGACTGATTGGAATAAGGTTGTTGTACAAGATTATAAATGTCAGCAGATTGTATCCAAAGTTGACAGACAGCATTTCTGTGGACCAAAAGACATGAGACATCAGCAGACAGAACGTGGAAGTCTGAGTGGTACAGTACACGGGCAATCATCTTTCTGTGGCTGGCCTAATCATATTTAGTAGTGCTAAAATAATCAGCAAGTGTGTTGATGCCTCATATAAGGGACTTCTTAATATTGATTTCAGAAATAC
Organism: Lathamus discolor; assembly: GCF_037157495.1. Taxonomy (NCBI): domain Eukaryota; kingdom Metazoa; phylum Chordata; class Aves; order Psittaciformes; family Psittacidae; genus Lathamus; species Lathamus discolor. The sequence continues at coordinate 107,517,091 of NC_088887.1, read as the reverse complement.
ATATATATATATAAAACATATACAGAAGTACATATATATATATATATATATATAAAAAAAACACCCACAGAACACATACGTGGATACACAGTGTATTATGCTAGGTGAATGAAGGGCAGGATTGGTGACGCTATATATTAGAGAACAGAACACTTTCTGAACAGTTTTTGCTAAACAGATGGTGACAAGTATGATGTTCCACACTAACCCAAACTTAGAGAGCTGATGTGTCAGCTGCCCCAATTAAGAGCCAATATCACTAGTAATATAACTTTACCAATCGCAAAGTACCTACCTGTCTCAGTGGAGTTAGAAAACAGAAAAGAAATACTAAAATTTGTTCTAATATCTGCCAGCATTGGCAGAATTGAAGTTATACTAACAAAATCTAAGAAAACAAGTTGACTTAAAACAGATACCTACTAAATGAACTAAGGCATCCTGCTTGGGCAGAAGAGCTGTTATTAATCATGACAATGCTGGGCAAGTTGCCCAAATCAATTCGCCAGCACAACTGGTCCAAAAAGGAAGGGGAAGCATTCATAGACAGCACACAGGAATGGACAAGGCTCAGCAAAGACACAGGATGAAGGCTCTTGTATATGGTACTGCTGCAGTCTCTCTTTACATCCAGTGTCTCCCCATCTGTCTGTTCTTCACTTTTCTTGAAGCTTAGGGAAGCACTTCAAGACAGCAGGCAGAGCACCCAGCACAATGGGCTCACAGGTCATCATTTAAGGTGTTTTCAGCATTACAAGCAAGTTATTGAGGCAGGGGAACAAATTAGGAGACAGAAGCCAAAAGGAAATTGCTGAAGTCTATTGAGATCAGAGTAAGACTTGAAGTCTGGACCCAGGCATCTCCAAATGTGAGTACCATGAACTCCATATCTTTGGTCAGTTTACAGAAAGCAGAAGCATACTTTATATTCAAAAATGTTTATCCAATACCATCTTCGCAGATATTAGATATTTAAAAACTTAAGACCTGCCTGCCTAGCCTGAAAAAGCATCTTTTCTGTGAGTGGCAGACACAGAAGTGGTAACAATAGTGTGGTCTGTCAATCTGCAGAAAAAGCATTTATATACACCATGTCATCCTAGCTTATTACAGGTTATACATTTTATATTAGTACAAGTTCAAGAGTTTGTCCCATTCACCTTTTCCAGTGTTACTTCCCTCATTGTAAGACAAACTTAAATTTCCTCATTAAAAAGCAAGGGAGAGGCAGAGAGAGGAAAGAAACTGCAAAATTTGCTGATACTGCTACTTGAATACAACTACTGAAAACCAGAGCCAAATGAGGCACTTCTAGGCTCCTCCTATGAGTTTTCTTTCCATTACTATCACAATTACAGTTCTTCAACTGCAGAAGACACCCTTTGTCATCTGCTTTGCAATCACCATCAGAAAAACCACTTGCAGTTTGCAAGAATTGTTTCCAGATCTGCATCTCAAGATGTTTGCTACAACAGAATTTTATAGCTAGTTAATGTAACCCCCTCAAGTCAGAAGTCTACAACACAATTTATTTCATCCTTTAGTGTTTGCATAAGGCCCATCCTGGATATCTGAAAGAATAAATTCAAGAAGTACGAATGGAATGAAATAAAATAAGACATTTCAATAAGCATGTTAAAAGATTGGAGCTCATTACAAAAGAACAGAAGTTATAAGCCAAAATGCCTGAAATATTATCCAATAAATAAAAAAATCATGGCAGCTAGCATTTTAAGAGTTGATCAGCATTTCTGACTCAAAAAAACCCAAAAAACAGCTAGAGAAATCCTTTGCTTCCATAAAGTTGAAGTCAGTATCACCAGACCAATACCTGCTACCCTGTAGTGAGGTACAGACACAATACATAAGGCAGCAGTATATGGCCTACTCTGAAAACAAATTCATACGTGGCATCTCCACAGAGCTAAAAGAACTTGAATACTGAACATTCAAGAATAACTCTTGCCCCTCTTCTGTTTCTGCCCTGCTTCCTGTGTGGTAGCCCAGTGATATTTACCTAACCTTTACAAGGTTTTATTAACAGAAGCCTCACTTGCAAGCTCCCTTATGCCAGCCCAAACTCAAAACAGAAAAAAATACTGGGCCATCAAAAAGTTAGTGACTGACTGCTTCTTACTCCATGCACTCATTTAGCAAAGCTAAGAGCCTGGCCTAGAGTCTGATACATCCCTAGTACACTGCCTGCATACTCACTGTTGGAGCCAAGGTACCAGACAACTTCGCCGTGTGTTCTGTTCCATAATAAGGCACCTACAGAACTCACAAGGGCCATAACCAGAAGAATACAGAACAAAACCAAGATCTGCATGTTGGTTACTTTCTCCACATTTGATCTCTTCAGAGGTGCTTTGGTTGAATTCTGAACAGTTCAGAAAGAAAAGAAAAAGGAAAAAAATTAGTCTGGCAATGGCTTATACAAGAAAATTGACAAGGCCAACTCAGTCTTTTATTTTTAGAGTCCATTATAGAACTTGCTACTTAAGCTCTCCTTAGTTCAATATGGTATGCAAAGCTCAACAAACTAGTAAAAGGTGCCAGTACTCTTTAATGACTCTAAAACTGACAGGAGATCTAAGAAATAGAACCTTCAGTTCTAGAAACCTCGTATGCTCATTTGGCTGTCTATCCCACTGGTGGCCAGTAGAAGTGAGCAACACGTTTCTGGTCCCTCTAGGTAGTTCTGCCATTAAGGCAATGCAGACACTAAAGTCTTAACTTAAGTATTTCCAAGTGCTAAAAGTGTAGTTGGTCATAACCATCTTCTCAGCTGTTAAGCCTCAGTTTTAAATGTTGTCCATCTACCAGGTAAGTTAAAATACAATTAGCTTTACTTAGACACTGAAGTATTTTGAGACCCACTTCAGTAAGTGTTTACACATGTGCACATGCAACCTCAAGTATAACACTATCTTTGTATTCCTCAATGCCTCCAGGTCTTGAACAGCTATCATGAGTCAAGCCATTTACAAAATCAAGTCCAAAAGACAAGTACAATACAAGGATAACCAGCTTCCATCAGAACATATTTTAGATCTCCTTAAAAACTTTACCTGCATTAGTTTTGTATCATGTCCTGTATACACAACAATGCCCAAGACCCATTGAGTGTTTCTCAGCTGTGCACCTCTTAACAAGATCTGGTCTGGACCAACAGGAACTGGGCTGCAAAGCAAGAAGTATGTATATCTTTCAACTCTCCGTAACGCTTTAGGAAAGTAATTCTTTCAGCCTCACTCCTCCCACAAAGACAACCAAAACAACACACCCACATACCACAAAAGGAGGAAAGCAATATAGATCAGCTTACATTGCCCACACAACTCAGGAGAGCAATGAAGCCTGTGTAAGTCTAATTCCTGCTAAAGCACAGGATGGTGAAAGTGATAAAAGGGACCTGTTCTAGTCACCCAAAACTTGAGAACTTCTGGCAGCCATAAGCATATCCTGCATTTTACCTTGGGTAACATGTTCTCTCTCACAAACAAGGACAGCAAAGCATCACACTTGCAAGGAGACCACCTATGCCAAGCACACTACAGCCTCACATACACCATTAAACAAGCATTTCAGGAAAACTCTATTACCCATGTGATTTTCAAGAGACATGCATGTGATCTGCTATTCTTGCATCTGCCACTATTCAGCCAAGTTGCCCAAGGAATACAGGTTTTGGGCAGGAAAACCTGTATTTTCCCTACTGACCTTTCAAGTTCTATGAATTCAAGTACTAAAACTAAGCTATTTTCTTTCAAGAGTTACAACAGATCAAACTGACTGATAAAGACTGCACATTCTGGGATCAGTTTTCTGTATAGAACTGAACTTGGTGTAGCCTTTGGCTCTAGCTGGAAGGGAAAGGCTTCCCATTTCTCTGCATATCTCCTGTAACAAGAATGTTCTAAAAACCCCAAACGTTTGCCCAACTCTTCCTTCTCTTTAGATGTTGCTTTTGATTAAAATAACTCCACTATGTTTCCAAAGAAACCAGCTCACGCATAACAAGCAGAAGACGCTATAGGAAGACAGACCTATGTTACCTTATGCTGGCATACTGTCTGATTAACAACTTAATAATTACCCTCTTCCCCGTAAGAGGTAAGACCAAACATGCATGTGCTCAGTGTTGCAGACCAAAAGCACACAGGAAGAATTTATCCCAGTCAAACGAATTTGTGGCTTTGTTATCAAGCCAATACCTTTGACCATCTAAGCGCAAGTTTCCAATGAAGTCATAAAGATGACGGTTGGGTCCTTCACATTCTATCCTTCCAGATACTTTCATCAATTCTTCTCTTGACTGGAGACTAGCAGTTAGAGACAACCCCTGCAGAAACCAATGCAAAGGAGATTCTTGTCAAAAACTGTTACTAAAAGGCATCCTAGCAAAATGGTGCTTTTTTCCCCAACATCTAAGGTGCCAAATATAATTCAACGTGTGGTTTTCTGTCAGGTTTATTGATGGGGATTTTAGTTGCATTTTGTGAGGAATTTGCTGTTTTGTCTTTTTAATGGATATTGAATGACTCTTTCCTGCAAGAAAGATTCATTATGGGCACATATGATCCTGCTTATATATGAGTGGTTTAAATCCTTCTACAGAAGAGTTATATTACTTACATGATCACTCTAACCATCCACAAATTCCATCCACAAAGCACGAAGTTGCCCATGTGCAGGAGGAAGTAGGAGACAAGCAGTATAAACAAGCCTGGCTTTTCTCTCAAAATATAGCTTCACTGATGTGTTAAAATATGCTGCTAAAATACAGTCACTCCTTACTGTCATCTCTCTTGGATCACTGCAGCCATCATGCTCTGATCATACTCAAGGTTAATCAGCTGTAACCTAATATATTTGTACTCCGGAGTGCATGTGCAGCACTCCATTGCTCTTCATCTGTCCATGGACACCTCCATTTGGGTAAGTGAACCATTTAGTGCTCCTCCTGCCAGATTATGACTGGAGCACAACAAACCAGAGCAAGGCCTAAAAGGCTCCACCACCTTATTTTTGTATTTTAAGCATGTGCCCTAAAGTAAATAAAACCTGACAGGAACTGATCAAGATCTGATCCAGAACAGTAAATCACATTTCTACAGAGGTAGTAAACAAGCAGAAAACACACAGCTTTTTAGAAGCAAAATAACCTGTATTTTGAAATCTTTATACAATTTTTTTTGTACTGAAAAAAGAGATCCTGAACTGTTTATAAACACTACAAACAGTATTTCTTCAACAAAGCTAGAAAAACAAATACATTCCACTACTTACCACAAAGAGAGAAGCAATTAAACATAAAAAAGGTCCTTTCAAGCACTCCAGAGGCAGAAACAGACAGATTGGCACTTGTAACAACAGAAACTACAGCCCTCACCACAAGCACAGCTGGTTGTTTTTCTAATACAGCACTTCACTGGACCTTCAACAGAACACTGCCAAGGTCGGCTTGATTTGCTTTTATGGATTTATAAGGTTTCCTCCACATGAGTTTCTTACACTTGCACATGAAGCATAATTGCTTGGGTTTGTATTGTTGAAAAGACAGCTTACAGCCACCTGGCAAGAGATAGACTTTTTCTACTAAAAAAGAGGAGAGAACTTGCATGGTTGTCATGCTATCTGGACTCTTCTCTGTGCTAATATTAAAATACCTAAATGGAAAAAAAGGTGAAATTCAGTTTGCGTTACCTGTCGTATTTTAAGATTCGTCTCCCCATCAAGATTAGCTGTTTCAATATAGCACATGGCTTGTGGTTCACTGTAAGGAGCATAAGATTTTCAATATTAAAACTCAGTAATTTTGTATGTACTTCTGCGCTAAAACGTTTCTACTATACACTTCAAAACACTGCAGAAGACAAAAACCATACTCATGGCATATAACAATGAAAACACCATCTGAAAATACACATCATAGAGAACTACGCCTGAATATGGATGCGCTTGGATGAAGGGGTGTGCTCTCTGCTACTGAGTTCTGCCTGAACTGCACACACAAAAGGTCATGGCCACAAGATCAAGTATTTTTTCCATCATGTAAATTTATTCTCTATGTAAGATTCATTTGATGAAATCTTTCTTCTATGAGGCAAAAAAAAAAAAAGTCAAGATAAAAACAACTGTTTACTTCACCTCTGACAATCAGAAAATTAACACATACAAGCAAAAGACCCCACCTTTCAGAGCATGCAAAGCCTTCTGGTGAACTGAGGACACTTAGCACTGTCATTTAAAAGAACCATTGGAATAATGCCAATTGTAAAGAAGAACTGGCATAGAAATAGCTATTTACTTCAAGTAAAGCTTCTCCCCAATCAACACACTTTAGGTTAAATTATCCAGTTATTATATGATTATCAATGACATCAGGTTAGTAGAATAATGTAGAACAAAAAGCTGACCCATGCAAATTAGGAAATTAATCGGAAGGTTTTTTACTATCATGTGTTAGAGAACTTCTCAAGTAGAACAAATATTCGTCAATGCTGAAACAGCAAGTTACTGATGTCAAAGTGTCAAACTGCATGTTTAAAATACCGAGTTTGTTTTTATAAAACACAATGCTATTGAAATGAAGATGCCTCCATCCTCAATCAGGTGACAGTTCAAAGAGACCGAGTTTGCCCACGCAGCTTTCAAAGAAATAAAATCTCCCAGAAATGGCACAGACAAAAAGGATGGGGCATGAAATACAGCAGCATAGAAAACAAGTTTCCCTAAAGGGTGGGTCATCTAGGAGAAACGTAACCTGGAGACCACAGCAACAACCAGCAGTTACTATTCAAAACCATGTGGGCAGAAGGAAATCATGAAGAGCAAAGAAATCATGGAGAAGAGCAAGGTGTCATAAGGTTCGGCTACTGCATTAAAGCATGTTCAATAAGAACTGTGCTATTCTCTCATTTAAAAGTCATCTAAGCAGACAGTGGTCTTGATTTGGCCTCAAATTGTTCAACATAGACTGTAGATTAGTAACCAAGTACTACTCAGTTGCTTTCAGGAACTCATGAGCAAGCTTTTTTTTGCCAGTATATTGGTATAAATAAGGAAGGTATCCCATATTTCACAAATTGAGCAGGACTCAACAGTTTACTGTTGCTTCCAGGCTAGGGATAGATCATGCATGCACTGTATTAACGACAAGGACTGAACAGATTAAGCCCAAAAGCTCTCTTGCAGGCAAGTTAGTAAATGCCAGCTGGGATAACCTTTTACAACTACCATTTGAAAGAGAAATCTTTCTTAAAGAGGCATGAAAATATGCTAGAATCTAAGTGGAATTAATAGGAAGAAAACTTCAAACTTCCTTAATTAAATGGAGGGATCCTCAAAAGGTACAGAACAACTGAATGCATGAAGCTTGTGTAACCTTCAGTCTTCCAACAAACTCAGCCATATATTTGTGAATTACAGGTACACAATAACTATTAAGTCTTTAAAGAAGCCTTCTTCCTTAAGAACCTATCTACAGTGATACATGAATCATTGCCTCAAAGCACTGTTTTGACTCTTGAAATTTGAATTCAGATGTGGAGAAGAATTAATGCCATCTGATGCCTGGTTTTATTAATAGCAAATACAGAGTTTTGAGTCCTCTGCACCTCAGCTCAAAGTGATTTCCACACCCATTCAGGATACCTGGTAGATATAATGATCATATCTGCTGGAAGATGTTGCCCATTGGTGACCTTCACAATATCGCCTACTGCTACCTGTTGAGTCAGGGGCAGGAGTACAGTAGCATGGAAAAGAAAAACAAAGAGTTTGCTTGTCTGAAATGTTAGTTTGTTATTTTCTTTCACCCAGTCAAAAGAACAGCATCATGCACACAACACCTAGAGAGTGCTTCCGAAAAGTCAGAGTACTTTTCACTGCAACTCTGGAAGTATCAAAGCCTTCCCTTTTCTGAATGCAAAGTAAATGGTTCTCTACAGGAAAATACATACTCGACTGCAAAGCTTGAGCATCTGTAGCTAATATTTAGTAAAAGTCATTTTCCTATAATCATGCCATTATCCAGATTTGAGGGTTTTTTCTTTAATCTTATTTAACTTACAGAAAGATTTCTTTTTCCTAATAAAAGTTATCTTTAAACTTTACTCTCCCCACGTATCAAGTGTTTCTCCTATTCTTTCTCTATATTACCCACCCAGTCATCAGTATCCTTTTCCATTAGCACTCTTCGTATGCACTCCTTGTACTAGTCACGAGCAAGCAGTATTGTCTCTACAGGTGACTAGTATCAGCCAGTTCTCCCCTGTCACTTGAGATGTCCAGAGTCCTCACTGCTGGAATACCTAAGACCTAAGATTTTCCAGCACCTTCAACAGAAGCCACACATGCATGGGACTTACATTTTAAGAAGGCCCAAGTAGCACTCTCAAAACAGTAAGCTATGCTTGCCAGATAAATACTAGGATGCTTAGCACCAGTGCACTGCTGAGAGTCAGAAATGGCCTTGAAGTATTTTTAACACATTAATTGATAAAAATTGGAACAGATGCCACGTCTGAACAGGCAGATTCAATAGTCTTACTCTGGTCCTACTGAAAACTAATTCCCTATCAGCTTCAGCACAAAAAAGATAGGAAGTCTGCCTCAAAACAAACTAGGTGGAGAATACAGAACTGTTACTCCCTAGCATTAAATACAAGCCTGGACAATATGCAGATTCAGACACAGGCCAGTTGAAGATGTGCTTAAGGGTATGAGAAAACCAGATTCCAGACTCATCTCGAAATATCTTTGAATTCTGTCCTCACTACAAATGGACATAGAAACACAAACAGGCATCAGCCATCAGAATTCCTGGCAACCTTTGGTTTCCATTATGGCTTAACAATTCAGCAGGATTGCTTTTAGGTCTCAAGTCAGATCTCATTTCCCAAAGGTTTCAAAAGAGTGTACTTTACCCTCATTTATTAGGTAACAGGGCTAATTTTATCCTTAAGAAAGGCATTAAAAGCCATGATTAGATCAATACATCCTGACGGTTTTCAGCAAGTTCTAGAAATAAGGCTCACCAAGTCCTGGAAAAGGGCTTTATAGAACATAGGTCCTGAGTGCCTGAGGCGGCTTGTGTTCCTTACTCGAGTACACAGCTTACTAATTAGCCTCAAACTACCGAGCTTTTCAGCACAAGTAGCAAAATAAGTCTCAGACTTTCAAGGGAGGTACAGCATTGCAGTGAAAGTTACTCCTCCTGATGTGGACTAAAACAAAACCACTGTTTACACCCTGGAGCATATTAACTGCTCAAACAAAACCACTTGGAACAGCTCATTAACACTGGATGAAAACATAGTATTATCATTAAAAAGGTGCCTTGCTCAGGGCAATTTTCACTACCGCAACAGAAAGGATCCCTCCCACCCCAAGTCACAGTGAATTCTCATATAGTATATTCTAGGCCTCTGAATTTTAGCAAGAGTAATTCTAGAATGCCTTCTTCCAGTCGCTCCCATCCCCAGTTTTATTTACCTCCTTCCAAATAATGTTCTGCCACATCCCATTTCTTAAAACTGGAAAGAAAGTTTAAAGTTAGATTAAACAGACATGATTTGGACAAGTTTCAAAACAACTATATCAGTAGTAGCAAACATTGACCAGAATGGAACTAACACACAGATCAGAAAACTACTTTCCAGAAGCTGGGACCACACTTTTGTACACAGCTGCAGACATGTGCATTCAAGAAAGAAAGATCTGCCCTTAATATTTATATCCTTTTATCACCTGCTAGACAACAGTTGGTGGCCTGATTCCTTATTGGCAACACTTCATACTAACCTTCACATGGGCAGCATTGTGCCTTGTTTGGGAAATGACCTTCCTTAAAACAAAGGGCTTTATTGCCCATTGTCAAATCAGTATCAGGAAGCATCTTTGTCTGATTTAACCACAGAATTTTCACTTCTCACCTTTTTTCTTGCATTTTAATCATTGCGTTTTGACCTTGACACATCCAATTTCACTACCATATCAATTGCTCTTATAAGGCTGAGGCTTAATAGTCAACAAGCAGGCTTAAAGGGCTTTGAAAAGCAAAGCTTAGGATTCTCCTTCTGTCAAACCTAAGTGGTGAATTTGGATTGAAAGAACAAAAAAAAAAGAAAAAGAAAACAAAAAAAACCCAAACTCACACTTTCACATAAAGCAGCTGCAGCCAGTTTTCAAAGATGTTCAAAACATGTCATGTGCAACAGATGAAAGCTGAAGAAGCCAGCCTCTTATTTTGAATACAAGCAATTCTCTCCTCAGTTCTATGCAATTCATGCACAGCTCACTTGAAAACTATACCAAATTCCCAGAAGATCAAGCACTGAATCCTGAGATTTATTATTACAGTGGATGGGACACAGCAAGGTAACTATTAAACAAAAATGTGTGGGCAGCAACAGGAATACTGTCAGTGATGCATCTAAACTGCCAAGCTTCCACACAAACAAGTATATGCAGCTTAGGGGAAGAACAGTTTTGTTGCATCTCTTCTTTCCCAGTCCTAAACTGCACTTGAATTGAGCTCTGCTTAGTTCAGAAATCAGGAGGAGGCCTGAGCCCAGAATCTCAAGGGAAAGAGCCACATACCCTGCAGCCCTGACTCAAACCCCAAACCCTCAGAGAAGAGCTGCAACATTAGCATCTCCTGTGCCTTGCTGTAAGCAGATCCCCATTCCACCAGAAAATTTAGGAGACATTTCAGCAAACAGTTCACATTATTATATGTTCATATGCAATAAGAGATTTAGTAACATCAAGTGCCAAGAACTCAGTCTTGTAGACAATTTACTCAAGAAAACAATTTAGCTTTCACACTTCCTGAAATCAATTTAGCTATTGAAATTAGTCAAGCAAATAACTGCGCTATTGTTTTTTGTTTAACTCTTAACCCCACAATCTAAACAGAAAGCTTCCAGTAAACATAAATCAGTTCAGAAATTCTGGGGTTGCAATTTTGCAGCCTCTACTCAATGCAGTTTCATAGGAGTACTCCAAAGGACAGAAAATACTGTCTTCTCTACAATACTTACATGACAGTAAAATTAAAAAAATTATCAATAGGAATTCAGTTAAAGTAACAAAAGAACAAGCTCCTAACAAGACCGCTCCTACTCAAGAACAGTTTCTTTTCTGTTCAAGACTAAAAAAAAAGGGTATTGATGTTCTATATCTAGGACTCAATGCTGTCATTCACGCATAGGTATGCGGAGCCACTTGAAGTGCTGCTCCTGGAAGGCAAGTCTTGTGCAACAGTTTGCTAGTCCTGTGTTTGTCTACTATCAGAGGGCATTCCCTAAAGTATTAAATGCCAATGGCTTATTCTATAATTTAATAATGAGAAGATCAATACGTCACAGTATTTATAACTGAGCTCTGAGCTCTCTACATCTACACAATATAGTGCTTGGGATTATATTTAGCCTGGTCCCTAGATTCAATGTCATCTCCATATACACCACATGAAACCATCCAAAACATAAAACATTAGCTCAGAGTCTAACATGCTCTAGCTCCTAATGGAGATGTACAATAATCACCTGGAGGAGGACTTTCAGCTTAATCTCCTCTAAAGGGAATTTAATTCCTATGTACCAAAGCCTCTCCACAAAGCAAACCAATGCTTTCAATGGTATATTTAATATAGGAAATGAGCTTTGAAGATACAGTACTCCTCAAAAAATAAACAAACATGGAGATAAATGCAAAGCCTACATGCATGCTACTGAAGCAAGCATCTGGTTGCAGGCAGTGGAGTTCAGAACACAGCCAAGCAGCCAATAGCAGTCTACTTCTGAGTGATCTGAACTGCTCCTTATACTGATTGCATTGACTAGACCTCACTCAGCTGTAAAAGGAAAATAAAGACACATACACTTACATTTAATTCACCTTAATCCCAACCTGGCCATTGATTAGCTTTTCCTTCTCACAATATAAGTCTCAAGACTGAGCCTCTGTTTAGCCTTCCTCTTAAGAAATGTGAGGATTCGGTTTTAAGTACCACTTTCAAATTTTTATTTAGAGTATTTAATGTAAAGAAAAATTATTTTAGTTCAGGTTTTAAGTGCTAACCTCCACTCCATAGGAATACCTGGCGTTCTTTCAGGCTGTCTCTCCACAATTACTGTGATAAAATTCCCCTGAAGTGTTTGTTAGCATATGTCCTAACTGCAAATGGATTAGAACTGCCTATGTGACCTTTGAAAGAGCAGTCTTTCATATTACCTATAACAAGGCCTGTTGTGCTATAGGCAGTAACAGCCAATTTCCCATGACTAGTAAACACGGTGTTCCTGCACTTGAAACATCTTCCCAGACTCTTGCAGAGAAATTACCTTGAAGACCTGGTAAAGCAGCACTTTTTAATGTTCATTTATATACAACCTTAATGATCAACTTCTCAAGCACGAAGGAAGAACAACTCACTGAAAACAGTCCTGCAGACATTATGCCTGTTAACTGAAGCATGAAGCTATCAGGTAGTTCAGCTCCCCAGGTTCCTGGAAGTGTTTTTCCAGCTTTTAGACACTAAAGCTAGATGTGTTTGGGAGGAAGCAGCTCTGCTCAGAAATCGAGTCCTGTGTTTTGTTTTCTGTTTCACCTGCAGCTCTTTGTGGAGGAGCAGCAGAGAAGATGTCCAATGCCAGAACACAGACATTGCACAGCTGGAGCCTGGACTGAACAATAAACTCTGCAGGTTTTCAGTTAAGGAAGATGAAAAGAATGAAAATGATGTCTTCAGGTATTCTGTGCCAAGTAGCACCAGTACATTAGGGATACATTCAGATGATATCAGTGTTAAATTCTCTTTTTGTGACACTTCAGGAAAGCAAATCCACAAAGTCTCCAGAGTTCTTCCTATATTTTAAGGACAGCAGCTCATACAAAAATGACTTAAAATTACTTTGACACCAGCTTTTAGCATTTCAAGCGTTTGTTGGGTTTTTTTGGTTGCAGTTTTAATTTGTGGAGAGTGGGGGTAGGTTTGAATTTCCTGGAGGAGCCAAAAACTGTAACTCTGTGCAGCCTTAAAATTAAAGAAAATTTAAATTCTAATAGTCCCCTCCACATCTCACCCTCAAGTGTCACTTGTTAGCATAGGTCTGAAACATTTGGTAAAGTAAAACCCTAACATTCCAATAACTTCCTAATCCAAACAGACATGCATTCCCACCACCATGACTGTTTAAGCAATAGAATTGTTCAGAAGTACCCTAGTATTCACTATTTGCACTTTAAATATTTCAGTTACAGACTGTTTAGTCTTACCTATTGTTTTCTTTTTATTCACTGCACTGTCTGCCTTATGCCTTTTCTGCAAGGAAACAAAACATTTCATTACACCTTATTACAAATGTCAAACCCATCAGAGCTAGAAACATGACAAACTGCAAAATGATACATTGGATCATTTTTGTCTTTATGTTATGTATATTTTTTAAAGCCACACACACCCCATTTAAATCCAAATGGTTTGTAAAAGAACATTGAAGGAGAGTCACCATGTTGGAAATGAGGCTCAAGCCTGGATCAACAGCAAAAAAGACTGTAAAATCTGTTTTTGGAAGGATAACAGAACGAACAGTGAGGAACGGTATATTTGCATGACATCTGCACTATACATTCAAAGTGCTGTTTATTTAGATCAATTTCATTCAAATTTTCACAAAGCAAAAAGACTTCTTATAATAAAAAGTATTAAAGTTAGTGCAGATTTTCTTCCAGTCAGCTTGCTCTGTGCTAAAGTTCCTTACTGCCCCCTTTTTAAGGCCACTAAAAAGGCCATGTATTTGTCAGGACTCTACAGTGTGTTTCTAGACAGACCTATATAAATGAATTAAGTCCAAAGAGGTAGAAACAAGTGCCCTGACTTCTCCCATTTCCTTGTTCACCAGCTCTAATAAAAATACTTAAGTTATCTCAGTGTGCCACAGAAATTCTAGCCAAGTTCAGAACTCGGGAAGTCAAAAGGATGTTTTGCTGCTGCTCATCAATGAGTCAATAGACTTCAGGGACACAAAGCTCTGTGGCATTTTGGAGCTTTTTTTAAACACTTAGTCTTTAACACGCCTTTCCCATAATAATACTCACATAGTCTTCTATAATTTCTTTGATGCCAGCAATTGTTAAAATAAATAGCAATGGCACCAAGGTGGTATATCTTCCTGTTGGAGACACATCTGGAATTTGCTGTAAACAGAGGGAGAAGAAACCATTTTGTATTTGTATTTAAAATTAGTTTCTAGCAAACTTAGAACCTTATGCAAAGCTCTCAAAAGAAAATACAGATCTTTCTGGTTTGTGCCTGACACCCATTTCCACAGGCAAACTAGCCTAAGCTATCAGTAAGTTCAAAGAAACTACTAACAAAGTTAGAAGATAAAGTTGTTGCACATGCCATATATGTACAACATGTATTCTATTTCTCTCTTCACAAGAAGAGCATTCACATGACATAATTCACTTGGAAACAGTGATAATCTGTACTATCTAAACAGCCAACAGTTTCACAGGAATCCATGTATGCTTTTCTCAATAGCTTCCTTGTTCTACCATATTATTTCTTGTTTTTACTTAAGAATAAAAGTAACTTGATTTTACAATTTGAAATTAGAAGGCAACTTAGAGACTCTTTTCAATTATAGAAGATGTATTTTAAAACTATTATTAATGAGGTATGTACAAGAATTTCTTCACAGTTAAGTGTAACAACCGAAACAACCTCTACTACATTACATTATAGTCAAGGCAAAACAATGAAACAATACCTGCAGTAAGGCAATGAAGAGGAAGAATGCATTTGCAGCTTTTCTGATCTGCTCATACAGGAATCGAGGTAGAAACGTCACCACGCTGTACTTAGCTGTGCTGCAGGTTAGAAGATTTCTTATTTTAGCAATTATGACCAAAAAGTTTCAAGCACGGGTCTAAAAACCAGTGCTGGCATCAAGGTTTAAAGCAGGTAACATAGCACATTTATCATATACATGAAAAGAAGTTACTTCCTTTAAATACTATTAATTTCTTCCAACTACAAGTACTTTCTTTGCTTTAAGCCACATTCACTTGGTCTTATGTCCAACAACCTTCCTTTAATACAGAACACAATTAAACACATCTCAGAAGTACCTTACAACTTGCACAACATGGTTTAATCAAGTTAAGAGTTTAGACCTACAAGTGAATTCCCCAAGCGGTACTCACTAGAAATCAAGCACCAAGAGATTTTTCTATCAAAATAGTATTCCCCTCGATACCACATTCCTACGACTATTAGAGCAAGACTTTGTCTGACCGCAATCAAGCCAAATCATTTAATTAACAACATTGTACCATTTACTGACTTTATAGCTAACTGATCCAAAAAATGTTCTTACTCTAATGGTTGCGTGAATGCCAACACAATAAGGATCCTTTGAATGAGCTGCATACATGCTAAGTCCATGTATTTTGTTGCTTAAGCAACATAACAGATGCCTACAGAAAATAGGTAGTTCTAATTACAGAGAGGCACATTTAGCTGTTACCATTCAGATGGGGAACTAATCATGCTTATGTGTAAAAAGCAAAAAGCAAGCATATTTTGTTATTCAAAAATAAAGCTTCTTATGAAAAGCTAACTAATACCCTAAAAGGGCAGGACTATTTGATTAAGTTGGCCCTGAAGAACTGCTTTCTAAAGGGCAAAAAAAACCAGATGTTGTGTGCTCCCTCCCAACAAATAGCTGCATTATAGATGACTTCAGGATAACCGAAGCTCAAAACAAAGTTAAAATCTATAGGTGAATGGGTAGAAAATTCAGGTAGCTCACTTGGAGCACGATTTCAGTCACTAAACATAAGTATCTGCAAAGGTTAGTGCTCTGACCAGTCCCAGTCACAGCCATCTTGTCTTCAAAGTGCCTGGTACCCAACTCAAAGAACTCCCGGTATGCAGCTCACAGAACAGGCTGTGGCAGGGGAAGGGAGAGAGAACATGCAGGAAACCAAACAACAAACTGGATTTCCCTAAAGCAACAGCTGTCAACTATGCAAACCTTGCTTAACTACACAAGTTTAATGTTTAAACAGGTATACAAACATAAGACTTGTCCTCTATACCTGCAACTTAATTCATTTAAGTCATGTTTCAAGTTACACCACTGTGCGAGTCAGGAGCAACACCACCAAATCCCATTCAATAAATGGATTGGATGCACAAGAGGATGGTTGAAGAGTCTGGCCTCATTGATTCTACAGTAGCGCAGAGATTTTTCTGAAAGCACTGACTGTATGGTTTGATAAAGTTAGTGTCATTCACATACCTTAACTCACTAGCATGCTACTGAAGTATCAATGATTAATTACTTCTTTTGGTAACACTGTTGTGGTTTAAACCCAGCCATAACTCAGAACCACACAGCCGTTCTACCGCTCCCCACCCCCCCCTTCTTTGTCCCCGGCTCCCAGAGGGATGAGAGGTAGAATTGAAAGCATGTAACTCCCATGGGTTGAGATAAAAACAGCCCAGTAACTAAGGTATAACACAAACCACTACTGCTACCACCAATAATAAGTGAAATAACAAGGGAAGAGAATACAACTGCTCACCACCTGCTGACCGATACACAGCCCCACCAAGCAGTGATCTAGCCTTTCTGGGTAACTGCCCCCAGTTTATATACTGGGCATGATGTGCAGTGGTATGGAATACCCTTTTGGCTAGTTTGGGTGTCCTGTCTGCTTCCTCCTGGCTTCCCCTGCTCCCTGGCAGAGCATGAGACTCAAAGTCCTTGGTCGGAGTAAACATTACTGAGCAACAACTAAAAACATCAGTTTTATCACCACTGTTCCCAGGCTGAAAGTCAAAACCACAGCACTGCACCAGCTATTAAGAAGGAGAAAAAGGACTGCTACTGCTGAACCCAGGACAAACACTCAAATGAAAAGTAGCAAACAGTGCACTGAGAAACTCAGTAGTCAATTTCCAGTATTGTTCCTCCATTCATTAAAGTGAAAGTTTCTCATGACAACTCCCACTGTTGTTGCTGCTTCCCCAGAACTTTTCACAAAGTTTTAACTCTATTGAATCATCCTTGAAGAGACAAAGGTTACCAGCAATAAAGACAGATGTTAGTTCCTCAAGAAGTATATGGTACTGGCAATGTGCAGCTGCATAATATATAACTGACTGAGAAAATATAGAGCTATCTAAAGCACTTCTACCCTTTCCTTGAGAATTCAAGTTGACAACTCCAAGATGAACATCACCTTTAGGCTAACCATGATAAAGAAAACAGGATCTCCAAGACATACAGTCTCATGCCCAGGGGTGATAAGTGCAAACTGTTCTTTCCTAGGCAGCATTCACTCACAGCTATCCATTCCACAGTTCCCATACTTGAAATGCTCTCAAACCTGAGCTGAAGAATGAGTGTTGCCTAATGTTAGCGCTTTTGACATACATCAATTCACAGGAACAATTACTAAGCAAGCTGAGCACAGACATCTGAACCACAGCAGAGGGGCTGGGTAATTAAAGTGCAAGTGAAGGACTTAAAGTCCTCTCACCAATCAGGCTTTGTTTCCATTATCACATACAAGAAATCAGATGCCCTGCAACAGAGAAGGAAGTAAAAAAAAAAAAAAAAAAAGATAGAAACAAAGAAAAGACAATCTGCTTGAATTAAGGGCTCAAATAGTGACTTCAGTGGAATGGTGTGTGTATTCCTGCAGGCATATGACGCTTCTTTTAATGGCAAGATTAACATCAGCTTCAGAGGTTCTGCAACAGCTAAAGTACAGAAGCAGTATGAACAGAAGCTACCTCCAGTCACCATTGCTGAGGGAGGTACAGCAATAAGCTTTACATATTTCAAGAGATACTAAACGACATTAACACAAAAAACAAATATGCAATTACACTGGGCACAGAGGAAGCTCGTTCACACGAATATCCCAGCAAACAATGCTGCCATGCAGAACGCTAAGCTGTTACAAATCTGAGTGTCACAAGATCTTTAGCAGTTGCTAAAAATAGCGTACTTTGATCAGAAAACTTGCTAAAGAGACAAAAATCAACTGTTTACAAATTCCCCCAAAGAACACATCATGCAGGCTTATAAGAAGCAATTACTTAGATGCCTACACAATGATCATTTGTTGACTGGAAACTATGTCCTGAACAACCAGTGCTGGTTTATTTTAGCAGGGAGCAATTTTTGCCTTTACCAACACAGGCCCAGTTTAACCAAAAAGCCTCACTCTGTCAGAAGAATCTTTGAGACTACTGCTCCTGCAGAAGAGGACTCCAACCATCACGGCTGAAAAGGGTACTGGTGTTTTAAGTACTCTAGTTAGTTTGAGACAGACTTTGAGCTCAGGTCATAATAGGAGTGTAAAAGGAGCAAGACTTGCTCTTGCACAGTAAAAAACTTAAGACTTGAGTCTTACAAGATATTATTGCTTAAACTTGCCAGAGCAAGGCAAAGAACCAAGAACCATAACCATCACATCAGAATATCTGTCACTCAGCTCTGGAGCAACACTGCCCATAGCCCAAGTGCCCGTTTTGTTTCCATCTATTCCTGCATTCTTGTACAGTTTTCTCCATAACAGCAATAACATCTTCCGCATAGAAGTTCATGTATTGTCAAAAGAGAAATCAGTTCATAATTTTCCTTAAAGGACACTCCTCTGCCTAGCCACTAAACATCCAATCCTGAAAGACTTCCTAACAAAGCTCCTGCAATACTATAGAAGAGGAATAAATTTGTTGTCCTAAATTCTCCCCAGAATGAAACTGACTGGGAGCACCCATTTGAGCTTTGGCAGAAAACGCTTCTAGCTGCTTCAAATTGCAATGCCCAGTAACTTGTGAAAACTCATACCAGTGGGACAGTTTTCCTCTTAAGGACTTACTATTTCCTTCCCCCACATTTCTCAGAGCAACACTGCCTTCACCCATAAGATTTACTCCATCTACAGGATGGGTTTCCAACAGAAACAACTACAGGCACCACCGTGTTTTTGGAAGATTGTCTTTCCCTCTTTTGTAAGAGGAGGGACTTATCACAGCTAAGAATCTGAGACATCTTCTCTCAAATCATATGATTTGGGGAAAGACTGTTTTTGGCTGCTTTAAAGGACTCCAGACATATCACGCCAGCCCATTAACTCCCCTGCAGGTCAAGTTCCACCAGAACTTGTTTTCATAGGCCAGAGTGGTTTGGGTCTGCTGCATTAAGACACCGAAACTCTCCTGAAGCAGAGTTTTACTTCAATTTAAATTCAAGACCTCATACATAACCAGATTAAAAATAAAAGCAGACAGCTGTCAGCTAGACAACCACTGAGGCTTAGGAGTATTTTACACAAAGGGAAATCTAAATTAGCACAAACATATCTTATATCAATGTTTTATAGTAATGTGCATCAGTGTTGCGTCCTACACCAACATAATAAAAAGGCAGAGTGGCAAGTGCAATATTCATTGATTACCACTGCTTCTGTTGGCAAGTAGTGTCATCTACCCTAATGCACAAGTTTCACCTCAAGAGCAAGATGTTTAGGCTGACCAACCCAGGCTGGCTCAGCTACTTGCACTTCACTTCCTCAGAAGCTGCATCAATTACAAGCTTAGCTTCAAGTGCTTCATTTTAGTTGTTACCTCTGCATAGATAGCTAAGACAAACAGCCATAATTCAGTGGACAATAGTTCATAATGTGTTTTCATGTATGTCTTGTTACTCCCTAATTCAGTAAGATCAACTCCTGACCATGTAAGGACTTTTCACAATTTCTAGCCTCCCTTACCTCATGCCAAATTGCCCTGATATCAGTAGGACTTTCACCACACACAGGCAAAGATTGGAAAAACTAATGTAATTGATAACGTCAAAGTAAGTATCACCCCCGCTAAAAAGGCTTCCTACAGAAGTGCTCATGGCAGTCTTAATACAGAGCAGGCATTAACACAACTGCTTACGCTCGGTTTAATGTAAAAAACAAGACCTCATGGTCACATTTAATAGAAGCAATAGCATTTTTGCTTCCAAATCCAGTGCCCTGGAAGTTTTTCCTAAAACATGCAAAAAGAAAAGGCCTTTCCATTTGTTCTCTATTCATGTAATCCCCATAAAAAGGGGAACAGACTCCTGGCTATTTTACACTAACAAATACATTAGACAAAGACTGTTTAGAAACAGTACTAAAAGCTCTGTAGGCACTACATTGTTTCAGCAAGCCAGTCTTGTCAGGTCATCACTACAGAAATAGGCCCTCACTTTCCAGTAGCCCTGCGGCAAGTACAACTCAGTAAAACAGAACTGACTGGAACAGTTAACCTGGAAATACTATGTTAATAGAGGAAGGTTATTACCACTGTGCAAACTCAAAATAGGCTTCACAGCAAACACACAGCACTGATATGAAGATGACTGGGGGGGGTGGGGAGGGGAATCAAACCAACTCACATAATTTAACCAGCCACCTAAAACCCAGAGCACTAACTTCAGTTTTATAGCCATTATTTTATTCCAAATGTCACCACAACTTAAGCAGCTATTCTTCCAGTGACAAGCAGGAGTGTGGTGGTAAAAGAAGTGGAATAGTTAGTGTTGGAAAGGACCTTAAGATCATCCAGTTCCAACACCCCCACCATGGGCAAGGACACCTCACACTACACTATGCTGCCCAAGGCCCTTGTCCAACCTGGCCTTGAACACTTCCATTTCTCTGAAAACTGACCAAATAACCCCACAATCAACAGCAACTATGTGGAAAGCAGTTATTGAAGCTCCTGAGCTCTACTTGGGCCAACTTAAGACAATCTCTTACTCTTCCACCCTTTTCTGCAAGCCACCAGCAGTCAGTGCACTGAGCACAAGCCTATACGCAGAGCTGTAAACAGCCAGGCACTTCAGAAAGTGTGATTTATTGTACATGACACCTCTAAGTCCTGAAAGATCCTTGCTTTAGCCACACCCTCACTCAAGCTACTCAAAGAATCACCAAATACACTTAGTCTCTTTCTGTTCACATATTTCTCTGGACAAAGATAACCGAAGCAGAGGAATAAGCAGAAATTCGGAACCACAAAGGAATGCTCACTGCTGAATAGGGGCCAGTATTTATTCAACGAATATGTGGGAAAGCAGCTTCGCTTGCATGAAGTCAGAGAGCCACCTAAGCTTTGGCTCCACTGTCTAAAAGTCACTTAGGTAGTAACTTAACCTAAAAAAAAAAAAATAAAATAAAAAAATATGAAAAGGACCCAGTTTAATTCCCTGTAGTATTGCTAATACTGATATATGAAATCCATCATGATGAAGAAATAAACTAGGATGCCAGAGAGCTCAAAATGCAGCAGGTGGAATGACAGTAGAACTCTCACATCTAATGGGGTTTTTTTTCACCCAGACGAAATTCAACAGTTTAACTGTCCAGGGGCTCTGGCCCTAAGAGTATCCCACTAAGACCAAACATGCAGCAACCTCAGATACACTGGCACAATCTGGAAACACAACATCAGCCCCAGGCATTCAATACCTGTTACTTTTTAGTGAGTTTTAATAGCTTAAAAATAAAATAACCTTTCTATAGCTGTAGCCAAGCCTTTTTGTTGTGATAGATTTCCGTATCAGCAACAGCTGCACTGCAGGAAAATGAAATTTTTGCTTATTTACAAGAAGTACATATCACTACCGAATATTTCCTTTCTGATAAGAACACTATATACCTAGAACTAAAAAAAGTTAGAGGATTAGTTTAATACACACCTAGATTTGTCCTATTTGGAATATAATAATACATCCCTTCTTAGGGAATTCCAAAATGCTTTTATGCAGTCAAGCAAGAGATCTGTTCACATGACAACAGCAAAGATTTCCAAATGTCACACAAGCACTAGTAGAAACGGCCACAGTGCCTGAACTCCACCAAGAATAAACCTAACACAAGCAGGGGCAGTTTTACCTCAAGAGCAAAGGTACAGTTTAGTGGAAGAGGAACACTGGTCTACATTGTAAGTGCAGATAGATGCATCTGCACATAGCACACTACCATTCACATCTTCAACCACAGATCACAGTGAACACTGCTTGGGATCCTCATGTTACAAGGGTCAGCACTAATTGCCTAGTGATACCAACAACTCCTGTTTCAGCAGCAGGGACTCACTAAGCACCAGTGAGAATCTCCGCACACATTCAAAACACATTAACACTTCTAAATCACGAGTGGCTTCTACAGTACCCATTTGCAAGCCAAGGAAGCTTCATCTAATGCAACATACAGCTGAAATTAAACAAGAATTCAAACTGTGCCCATAGTTTTGTAACCAGCAAGCACCCTGCAGACACTGGCAGGACAGTCTGGGACTATAGATAAAAAAACAGCCTGTTCAACAAAGGACTCATGGTGCTACTAGAAGCCTTGTTACAGTCTTCAGTGCTGATTTCCTAGTAGTGGTGCTTCTGCCTTATGAAAGAAATCTGTTCCCACCAGTTTGCTTGAATTTAAAGAGCCTGTAAAGTCTAAAAGTGAATATTAAGGCTTTTTTGCTCATTATCTTTTCTAGCAGAATTTAACTTTTGCCTGTATGAAAAACAAGCCTCTGACCTTGTTGCAGATAAACCTGGGGATTTTCCAGATACCAGAACACATCTTTTGGGACCTCCCTAATAGATCAAGCCACCAAATTCTGTTCCGATTGGAAGCTTTTCAATAAGACTTCACATTCAAAATGCACTAAAAGAACACAAGTAGAATTTTGCTATTCCTGACTGCTGCTCTGCCCTGACCTCCCACTCAAGCCACATACCAAGACTGAACTCGGAGTCCTGATTCAGATCTAAGTTAGATTTGTACCAGGCTGTTCTATCAGGCCTTGAACACAAGAACACTACATACAGCAACAGTTACAACAGCAACTGCAATGTTCTTAGATAATGTGGATACAGTAAAAAGCATCCTTAAAGTTTTTTCAGCACTTTTGTGCTTCCTGGATCAAGAAATCTGATGACTTTTCAACTACTTTTGCATTAACATTAACACATGGGACCAATAAGGAGCTCAGATCACTTAACTCATGATTTTTACTATGGGTACTGGAAGAAAGTTTCTGTACAGTTCTGTTAAACATATAATAAGCTACTGATGTCAGAGTATATTCCTGTATTAATAAGAAGCATTAAGCAATTGTATTTATATTAAAGCCAGATCTACAGAATTTTCCCCCACTCTAAGCAAAATGAAGTCTTCACTGAGTATGTACTTGGAAAAGTACTCATGCCATTATTTCAGCCATTTCAAATATTGACATGACAGAGTATCAATATTGACAGAGACCCCCATCATCATTCCCCCTCTGTACCCCTTGTGTTTTTACAAGGCAACAGGTAAGTTTGTTTTTAAACTTGTGAGGGGTTGACCTCGGCTGGACACCAGGTACCCACTAAGCCACTTTATCACTTCCCTCCTCAGTAAGGTTGGAGGTGGTGAATATAGTGGAAAGATGTCTCATGGGTCAAGAGAAACAGTTAATAAAGCAAAAGCAAAGGGCATGTGCAGAAGCAAAGGAAAAGACTTACTCTCTACTTCCCATCAGCAGGCAGTTTCCAGCCACTTCCCTGGAAGTAGGGCTTCAGCACAGAGTGGCTACTCCAGAAGACAAACATCATAATGATGAATTTGCAGTGACACCAATTTGGACGGGAGTGTTGATCTGTTAGAGGACAGGAAGGCTCCATAGAGTGATCTGGACAGGCTGGATTGATGGGCTGTAGCCAACTGTATGAGGTTCAGCACAGCAAAGTGCCAGGTCCTGCATTTGGGCCACAATCACCCCACACACCACTACAGGGTTAGGGAAGAGTGGCTGAAAAGCTGCTTGGCACAAAAGGACCTGGCGGTGCTGATTGACAACTGCTGAACATGAGCCAGCTTGTGTCCAGGCAGCCAAGAAGGCCAACAGCATCCTGGCCTGTATCAGACATAGTGTGGCCAGCAGAGCCAGGGCAGTGATCATTCCTCTGTACACAGCACTGGTAAAGCAGCACCTCAAATCCTATGTTCAGTTCTGAGCTCCTCGCTACAAGACAGACACTGAGGTGCTGGAGCAGGTCCACAAAAGGGCAACAAAGCTGGTGGAGGGTTTGGAGCACAAGCCTGATGAGGCATGGCTGAGGGACCTGGGGTTGTTTAGACTGGAGAAGAGAAAGCTCAGGGGTACCTCATCACCATCTACAAGTACCTGACAGAAAAATGGAGCAAAGAGATGGCTGCTTTCTTCTCTCGAGAATCAAGTGATAAGACGAGAAGTAACAGCCTCAAGCTGCACCAAGGGACATTTAGATTGGTTATTAGGAAATTTCTTCACCAAAAGGGTGATCACATTGAAGTTATACATACTGAAAAGTCAGAACAGGTGCTAGCTAGCTTTCTTAAAAGCAAACATCCTTAAAACCACAGTTACAGCTATGCTGGACAAAGTCATTGCATTTGTTTATTTTTTTTTTTTTTTACACATATTTAAAAGCTTCTAAAATGCTTTGGAAAATATTTTAGCTGAAAATGGAAAGTCATTTACTTTTTAAGACAAGGTCCAGAGACAAACATACACAAAGTTTTTCAAACTGAACACAGTAGGGATGAAAGCAGCTTCTAATGCAAACAGAAGAGAGATGTTCCTACAGAAGAAATCACTGCTGCTGTAGTGTACTGAAGAATGGTGAGTCATATATATACACACACACATGCACACACACACACAAAGGACCAAGCTAAATCCAAAAGCACTCGTTCTAAAAAAGTTTGTGACAAAGTTTGAAGCACAAAAGATATCAGCTATTGCTCCACAAGTTCTAATGATTTCACTTATTTGTACCAAAAGCCTGGGAGAAAAAGGAAACAGCTCTTCCTTCTATATCCTCACACTTCAAGGCTTGTGAAAGTGTCAGTACCACCTTCCCATCTACTTCACTTTTGCAATAGCATTATCTACTGTTTAGAAGTGATAAGGGAATTATCAGTTTCGCTTAACTTGTCCAAAATCACTTTTTTCCTTTTGCTCCCACAAACAAACTTCCAACAGTGCCTCTCCCCCAAAAAAGTAAAAAAGCTCAGGATGCTCAGATCATCTTAAACAGAAAGCCATACCGCTGACCCACCTTCCCCTATCCTCTGCGCCTTGCTGCATCTTGCTTAGTTTTGAGCAAGCTATTCCACGCTACCCCTTAATTTCAAAAATTTCCTGTGAACACACACAAATTCCCAACATCGTTCAGAGAATCCTTGGTGACTACAGAATAGGTGACAGAAGTCACATGATTTACAACAAACTGCTTTAATATCTCCTTCAGTTTAGTTGTCTGTAAGCCCTTATGTATGGATAACCTGTTTAAGTTTACACACTTACACAGAGCCTTTTGCCATGGTACAGATTTCCTACAGAGAAAAGCCATCTTCAAAACCAACGATACTGAAAAACCCAGAAGCTAAACATAGTAAGCAACAAAGTCCAAGGGCAATACAGAACTTCTGTTCCTCAAGAATAACTCCAACATATGCAAACAAGTAAATCACCACACATTCTCCACACGAGGCACCCTTACTCAGATATCATGACCTCAATGCCTTTGCCTTCATTCACACCCGAGTTAAAGGAAGAGAACTAATCCAGAGGATGGAGAGAGCAGAGCCAAAGTCAACCTTCTAAAAGGCAAAGCTTTCTTACTGAGCAGCGGCAACTTAAAGTAAATTTCATTTCCAAATGACACTAAGGAGCTAAGATCGCTAATCAGGTAATGCAAACATCTGTACTTTCCCGCTACACAACCTGCATTTTGTCCTATCCCTCACGCACCAATATTTCTCATGACTGAAAAACCATTGACAAACTTTTACAGCTACCAGGGGATTGCTTCCAGACAGCAAGCTGGACAACAGCTCTGAGGGGCAGGTAATAACACTATAAGAAACAGGTTCTTGGTAGCAGTCACACATGCTCCTTTTTCACTAGATTAAGCCAGAACAGAATCCCTTCAGGAAACCCCAAACTTCAGATTCTACCAACACTCTATTCCCTACTTTGCCTTCTGTAAAGCAGGAAAAGCACAAGTAGTCTATCCACAGAAAACGGCCAAACTCGGCTCATAATTAGTCAAGGAAAAATAAAAATAAAGTGAGAAAACATCCAATGTTGCTGCCCACATAGAAAAGCGAGACAGTAAAAAAATCTGTCATTTTAAGTGCTCCCAAACCATAGACTTCACCAGACAAGTATATAATAAGTCAGAGTAGAGGAAAAAATCCTGTATGTGTAAGTTGCACTACCCAGAACACCAGCATCCTTCCAGAGGATATTCTTAGAACCACCCTTGATAATACACACAGTAAACCAGCTAATGGAAATAATAATTTCAGCAGGATATGACTCCTTTCTTTTCTTTAGAAAGCACTCATTGTATAAACCATTCTGAACAATAACCCAAACATCTGCATTAACAGACAGAAGCCTACTAAATAACGCTCCTCCTTTGTCATGACAGGAGCCATCTGTTCACCTCGCTAACCCAGCTAACCCCAGGCAAGTGTGGTGAGCACTGCCACAACTTACTCGTTAGGCATCCTCATACTCCATGTTTCAGTGCACACCATTTATGCTTCCAAAAGGCAATAACATGGCATTACTCATAGCAACAGAAGTCTTAAACACATGCTCCTACAATGCAATACCAAAAAAAAAAATCCTTCTGGTCTCCAGCTAAAGAAGACAAGTGGACTATTGCCTTGTACACATGAGGATAAGAGTTTGTAAACTCTATAGTTATTTTTATCCTTTTAGACTTTTTTCTTCCTCTCTCCTCCCTAGTTCTTTATACTTGGTCTAGTTATTCTTACAATTGGATGCTACTTTTAAAGAGAACACTCAAAGTAGATTCGATCCAAATCTCACACGGAGTTTTCATGGGTTAGCCCTTCTGTCCAGGAGTAATAGATGAGGACTGGTATTACAGAGTTCAATGGCCCTACTGAAGAGAAGGCCTTTTCATGCATCTTACCCACCCAGCCCTATCAGTCCCCTGCTCTTACTGTTGACAAACGCAGTTTACCCCTTGCTGATGCTGCTGGATCCCTCCCTCCTGCCTCTGTACCTTTAGCCAGACCTGGTGCTCACGGCGGACAAGACGCAACTTACTGTGCAGAAAGCAAGTCCGTGCAGGGAGGGGAGCCCTCCCTGCCCAGGGCTGCGGGGTGTGCAGGCTGCCACCCGGAACGGGGGATGCGGGGATTGCTCGTACCTGACCCAGTTGTCGCGGAACTTGCTCTGCTGGGGCTGGTTCAAGTAAATGGTGCGGGCTGGTGCCTCGTCCAGATCCGCCGAGGACGTGGCTCCGGACATCTCATCATCCGCCTTCTTATAGCCCGAGGGGGAACAGACGGGTCCTGCGGGGAGAGCGCAGAGCGAGGCGGTCAGCGAGGGGCCGCGCCCGACAAGGCTGGGCCGGGCCGGGCCGGGCCGGGCCGGGCCGCGCCGCGGGGAACGAAAGGAAAGAACGGGCCGGGGGCGCCCGGCGGCTGCGAGCGCTCGCACCCTGCCCGGTGCTCAGCGCGGCGGCGGCTGATAAATAACGGCGGCCGGGGAGGGGCGGCGAGGCCCGCCCGCAGCCAGCCGGCAGCGGCGGAGCGCCCAGGCCCGCGCCCCCCGCCCCGCCCCCGGCACCGCCCGGCCGGTGCCCGCCGCCTCCGAGCTGGGCAGGCCCGGAGCGGGCAGCGCGTGGCTCCGGGTCCGCTCCTCGGCGCTGCCCACCGGCACGGAGCGCCCCGCCAGGCCCCGGCGGCGTGGCCACGGCTGGCACCGGCCAGACACACTGTACTCAAAGACAAGGCTCCGGTTCAGGCTTAAAAGAGCAAAAAGCGTTTTGGTTTACGGCTTCAAAGCTGCCATCTGTAAGTCATTTTCCCCTCCAACTGGCGCGAATAGAGCTCTATGCAGCATTTGTGTTAAAAGGAAGCCACGGTGTAAGAAAAGGAGATGGCTATTGCCGCTGTCCAGCGTCAAATATTACCAAAGTTGCTGGAGACAGGTTTACTGCTCTCCCCTGCCATTCTGAACTGTGCAGGTACGTATTTACAGCTCAACGTAAACTAAGAGTATCAGTTTATGAAGTAAGCCAGGAATTCACAAGCTAGCACAGGTGGCTTGAGCCAAGGATGAGAGACAACTTCTTTCCCAAGATCTAATAAAGGTGTTATGTGAGGGTTATTTTGAAAAGTCCATTCAAGAGGTAACAGTGAGAAGCAGCTGCTGTCAAGGCAAATGCAGCAGTTGCTTCCCATTTCTGTACAAAGCAAAGACCACAGTGCTACAAGCTCAACTGATGAGGCAGCAACTAAAAAAGGTTCAGTGAACAGAGGAGAGCCCCCTGAAATTATGGCCATCTTTGCTACAGCTTGAGGGAAAAGCTTCAGTCCTAATACAGACTTAACATACTGAACACTTAAGTTCTCACACATATAGGTCTGAGCTAATATTCTACTCTTGCACCTCAGACTTTCCCAGTGACCGATTCTTCGTTGGTAGTGCAAACAGGCTCTGTATCCTCTAGATATGAGCCACTGGAGGGCAACATTACCCATTCAATTTATAACGTAGTCCAGCATACAAAAAACAACTCTTGCGATGCTAGTAGCTGGCCAATAAAACTAATACAATTAACAAACTAACACGCTTTCAACAGCACCCTCTCTTGCCCAAGGCAAGTGTTGCACGTTGTGAATGCATACTTTGGAGACATTACACTAAACTTGTTTGTGCAAGTCTAATTAACTGATTTTTTTTCCATGTCAGTTGACACTAACTCAGACAGCAGAAATGCCAACCTGATAGTATTTGCTTCGTGGAAAAGGGTAAACTTAAGTGAAATATCTAAGACTATACATTATGCAAGACTATGCCATTATATTACTATGTTAGGTTACTCAGCCTGAAAAAGCTTGCCACAATGCAGAGGACCGCTCAACCTTGCTGAGTGGCTATTTTCCCCTTCAGAAAAATCAGAGCCAAGAGCACTACTGATACTTACTGTTCTTTCCCATTGATTTCATGTTGTGCAACTGCAAAGGAGATCAAGCAATAGTACTCTTAAGAGCATTAAGTGCAAGGAAGCAGCTTTGATCTGGTTTCCTAGTCAAGCTCCAGACAGAAATGCAATTACTCTAGAACAAACATGCTATAAAAATTGTTGGGTTTTTCAAAGACCTTATTTGGTTCACCTTTTCATGACTCCCTCTGTTGCTTGAAATCCTCCTGCTAACTAGTTCTCTTCACCGCCAAGTGTCATGGAGCTGTCCCACAACTTTAAGGATTAACTGAGTCAAGACAGCTGATAAAGTTCAGAGGTATTTAGGTTTACTTAATGCCCTATGCTCTTGGCTGCTCTCTCCAAGATGGATGCCTCAAAAGACAAGGCACTGGCCTTATTCTTTAGATTTTCATATTTTAGATTTTCATATTTTTATTATATAATAATTATATTTAGATTACATTTATATATTATATTTTATATATTATCTATGTATAATATAGTACTATATATTATATTTATTTATAATTTTATTTAGTATTTATTTTAATATTTTGGCATATTAGTATTTTCAAAGCAGACTTCTGAGTGTGTGTAAACAGCTCTGCCAAGAAAGGTTTAATTTTTGCAAGTGGCTCAAGTCAGCTGCTTCAATTTTTAGTGGAATAAGCCTCATTTTGCAAGATTATCCCTTAATCCTGACCAGCAGGAAAGCCTTCCACCTCCCTCCCCTGTTACTAAGCAGATCACACCCAAAAGCCTGCAGACAGTGACCTGTGCTGCTGGCTGTAAGATGCTCCTCTTCCCTGCACTTAGAAAGGTTAAGGAGCCCCAAGCTTTTCATTTGCTCATGGTGGGCAGCAGTCCCAGAGGCTACACCACCTTTGGAAGGTATCTCTTTCAAGGAGACCAAAGCGTGACCACATGCAGACCATCACTTCAGCCATGTGAAAGCAGCTTCACCTCTGCTCCTGTTCAGGAAGGCTATGGATAAATACAACACAGATCTGGCTGCCTCCATCAGTAGTGGAAATTAAAACCGAAATCATAGCAGCTCTTACTCAGTAGTGCTTACTACCCTGTATCCAAAGGAATCAGACTCATTGACTTCATTTAAAGGTACACCAACTTCTCACTCTGGGAAGTTCTCTCACCTCTAAGACCTGCATCTTCTCTGATATTTGCCCAAGGACTTGCAACACTGCTATGCAATTTACTTGGGAGAAAACTTTCCATGTTTCAAGGAGCATAAAAGTAGTAGAGCATTATACCTCATTGCCTGTCCATTTAGTATGTTTAGCAACATCAGATTTTGGATCTTCTAGCTATATTGGTCTTAAGTCTCTATCATAAAATCATTTATGTTGGAAAAGTCTTAAGATCATCAAGTCCAACTGTTAACCAGTACTTCCAAATCCACCACTAAACCATGTCCCTAAACACCACATCTATACATCTTTTTAAATACCTCCAGGGATGGTGACTCACCCACTTCCCTGGGCAGACTGTATACAGATCAATGTAAGTTAATTTTAAGTGTGATGTAGAAGTCAACACAATTCAATAAAAGGAAGCCAATTGTACAAAAATAACCTACTGTGCTTTTGGTATGCTAGTAAGGCAACTCTTTTCACTTGCTGAAGATACCATTTGGCTCAGCTCGTATCTCCTGAGCTCTGCTGTTTGGTCTTCCTAGTCTTCTACCCCTAGAAATCATACAAATCTATCACCAGTGACACCACCTGCTCTGCTCTCATCTTGGTAACTTGTACTTCAGGGAAAGCAGAATTTTTGTACTGGCCAAAAGTTCCCAAGAACAGAATCCAAACATGTCATTAAGTGATTATTCCCCACTCATCTTCAGGAAGGAAGTCTTGAAAAGCTTGAGTAGACCAGAAAACAGAAAGTAAACAAGAGCTGGGCATGGAAAAGCCTCAGGGGATACTTGAAAGCCAGTCTACAAACAGGTATTCTGTGGAATTACAAAAGAGTTAATAAAGCAACATATTTAAATACTATGATTACAACCTATTTTTAGGGAACTTTGATAACTAGGGAATTTCAACAGTGTCCAATACATCTGGCTTCAACTCTGAGGCACTATACACTTAATGCAGGCATCTAAAACTGTTTCCCACTGTGCTTTACAAGTTCCATGAGTCAGACCCAAGTTATAAACTCCCTTTGTATAAAGCCCATTCATTTCTTCAGGGCTCTTACTTCACACTATTTAACAAGCTTATTTTCTAAAAAAAGATGGGATTAAAATTTGACTAAAATATCAAGACATTTTATAGCTTTATCTCATCGTTAAGAGAAACCAGACTTGATACCCTGACAAATTCACATGGCATTTGTTATCACTTGAAAGCAATGAGTTATAATTTAATACTCTTACTTCACTGGGCCTGCAAAGATGACATTTCCCATGTATATCTGTCTCCTTAATGTCTGCTCAGTAATAATCATAGCTTCTCTATGATTGAGTAAATAAAGTGTTGTCAATTCTGTAGTGTTTTTAAAGATGAGTCACTTGGGACATTTGCCAACTGTCAGAAGTCACAAGAGAACTTACTGAAATTGTACCACTTCTAAGTAGATTAGCCAGCTAGTTACTACTCCTGTCTTGGTTAGGTGCCAATTGCTCTAACATGTGTTCCATTTTTAAGAACAAGTGATAATAGAGCAAATAAGCACCTCACCAAGACAGCAGAACCACAAGCTCTGAGAAACAGCAGGTTTGTAATGGAGACGTTCAGACAGGCTTCATTATGTCATGTTTAGAACCTAAAGCAGTACTAAGCTCCATAGCCAAGAATCATCCTGCCAGTTTTGCACACTGTTTACAGGACTAAGATGCAGCAGAAGGATGGATGCTGAGCTGAAGCTAACCCCACTTGAGCAAAGTTGGACTACAGTTGCCAAAGGTCCTTTCTAACCTTAACTACTCTGTGATTGTAAGCTTAGCCATAAGTCAAAGGTTAAGTAGCCATTCCTTATGTCCCCCAAAACCACATTAAGTGGCAGTTTTCAGTTAAAAACATTTGAAAAGGTTTTCTTCAGAATGAAAAGGACAAAAAAGCCTCACACCAAAAGCCTCCAAACTTTTGTCATTTAAAGACCACAAGTTCTGTTACAGACTCAGCTTCAGAGCTAACTTTTGAGATGTTCAGTTTACTGAGATACATATTTAGAGTGCAGACAAGTTTGGACTTTTGCCTGCACTGAAATACAAAGGTTGCTCTTAACAAGCCACCCCAGATTCAGCGACTCACCATCGCTTTCTTGGGATAACATCTTTTCCACAGGATTTCCCTCACAGAGTACCAAAGATGGTACCAAACAAGAGAAGTTCTGCAGCTGAGAATTGTCAACAAGTTCATACACAAACAGTGACTTTGAAGCTTGGCTGAGTTGGTTTTATCTAGAATACATTCTTTCTTGCATTATTTCATTATCTACTTCAACTGTTCAACAGAAATGTATTTAAAGTGAACATAAAATTGCATAAGGGTAAGAGATCAAACAAGAAGAGCACAGCATGCTCTCACAGGAGATGCAGGGCATGAACTTAACTACCATGTCTTCCAGGAAACCTTTGCTTCCACCAGGACTGGGACACCTTAACCTTGAATTATAAACAGTTCATGTGAAAAAATTAAAAAAACAAAAAACAAAAAAACAAAAAAAAACCCACCCCAACTTTATGAACAACAAGAAATTTCTATTTTTTAGCATCTGGAAAACTTCTACAGTGTTCAACAGTGTAAGACTGCAGGCAAATGTTCTGACTAAGCCAGAGAAAGTTCTGGAAAAATTCACAATAGAGCTTTCATTCTCTAGCTCTTCTATTATCAGGAGTATTTTTAAACATGCTTCCTTCTTTATAGGTATATCTCCTGCAAAGTGAGATGTCCTTAGATCAACTGCATGCAAGTACCAGGGTTCATAATAATGACAACCTTAAAGTTAATACCATAGTTGCAAAACCTCTCTCATCTCTCTCAAGAATTGAGAGAGCTGCTCTGCTTGAAGTTACTGGAAATAAAATGGCTCTTTCACTTGCTAGGAGATACAAACATATAAAAAACTATTGTTAATATATATTTAATAGGTGGGGTTTTAAAATCTGTTTTACTTCAAGCTGTTTTCAAGTTCTGTAAAGAGCACCATGGATGTTACTAACGTGTCTTTCATGAACATCTTTCACCAGGTACAGTTAAGGAGTCTGGTATTCAATTAAGTTTGATAATGTTTCCACGATCAATCTTGTCAATTTTAATAGCAGCTATAAAGTTGAGAGGAAGAGAATACCTTTCCTCAGCTTTCCCAAGGGAGCTCCCTGAAGTTTGAGGCCAAACAGAACTTCTGTAGAGGGCATTTACTAAAACCCAGTCTTTTACACAGGATAGTAAAAGATACAATATTCCACAAAAAAGCAAATGGTGAGTAGGAAAGAGGAGCAGGTAGTACATTTTAGCTTAGGACTTTGCTAGCACCAAGCTTCTCCTCAAGTAATGTCTAATCAGAACGGAGAACAAACAATTATCCAGAAAAAGAATGGTGTCTGTTCTGCCAATGTGAGGGATAAGCATAAGCAGTTAAAGCCTTTTTAGGCTGGAATATTAACATCCAGTGCTTCAGTCTGGGGTAACAAGGAGGCCATGACAAACTCTAGTGACAGATGATAGTTGCTAGCTACAACATACACAATACCTGAGAGGACACATGTACAAAGCCTTCACAGGTTGCAGGAAATGCTTGTGATGTTGGAAGCAAGAGCTATCCCTCCATCTCATCACCATCATTCCAGGCATTAGAAACTCAGCAACAGGCTTTTTTACACCAATAGGATGAAATTCTTGCCACCAGGCAACACTAATGAAGCGCACAACTAAGTAGTACCATTAGCTATCTGCATCAGCATTTCAGTAATTGGGACACTACTCAGATCAAGTCCCTCCAGTTATCAGCTTGTGCAGGAAAACACACAAGCAGCAATACATGCAGTCCCCGGCAAAGCACTGTTTTTCTTACAGGCTAAAGAAAATATAAACCAGAAGAGCTGGAAGTAAACTCAGTTCTGACAATGTAACTGGTAGGTTATTCTCCCAAAGCCTGCGATTTGGTTTTGTTATTTTTACCTTTACGCAGTTACGTGTTCCAGCCTAAACTACCAGGATACTCAGTGAGCAAAATATCAGATTAAAGTTCTCCCACAAGATGAGGTTCTAAAAGTTAACCTGAAATTTATGTCTGTCAACAGCTAAAGCTATAGTGGAAGAAAACCCCTTGTGTTCAGATCAAGCAACT
Organism: Lathamus discolor; assembly: GCF_037157495.1. Taxonomy (NCBI): domain Eukaryota; kingdom Metazoa; phylum Chordata; class Aves; order Psittaciformes; family Psittacidae; genus Lathamus; species Lathamus discolor. Next base: position 107,482,691 of record NC_088887.1, on the reverse strand, counting down.
TGTAGTAGGACTGTTTCATAGAAATCTCAAGTCAGATTTGGGACAGTGGGACTTACAGCTCTCAGCTAACTCCTGTGTTCAAGTCAACACAAAAAAAAACATCCATACCTTTGTATCAGATGTTTTACAGATGTACAGCAAGGAAGAAAAGCAATTTTACACACAGCAGAAAGTCAGATTTAAAGATAGGAATTTTTTTCCTGTGCTAGATACAGACCAAGAAATTGAGACTCAGACGAAGATAGTAGCCCCCAAAAGGATATTAAGAGTAAATAAAGCTTCAGAAGCATGACAAGAGAAGACTAAGCAAAGGAAGATTATTTTTTGAACTCCAAGATGCAAGGAGGAAGTTGTCATCAATCAAGCTAACCCAGACACTGCAAAGGAAATTAAACGGACGTAGGTCTAACTTCACTCCTTTTCTCTTTGTAGCTATGCAATATGTGTGGATTATCAAAATTAACAAGATGAAGAAGGGTATTGTTGGGTAGAAGAGTTCCCAATGTGATACACTTCAGAAGTTGCTTAAAACTCAAGAGTAGCTGCCTGTAAGAATAGGGTGTGAACTGTTCTGCAACAGAAGCCGCCATGTGGCCACTATTTTGGGATTGCTTACTTTGAAGACTGGAGAGCTACATGCAGCTCCCGTGTCAATCTTAGAGATGCATTAATCTAGTTCTCAGGAGCATGTATGTTAAAAATCATACGGTACTAACACCTACCAGCATACTTAAGGGATCAGAGCAAAAAGTGCTGCTATAAAATGGGAGCTCAGCTGAGCAAGAAGAAAAGCTTGGATATTACCTGCTTATTGCAGGGGAGATGGACCAGACCTTTGAAGGTCCTTTCCAACCCAAACTACTCTGATACACTGGTCAATCCAAGGAGGACTGAATTGCCAAGGAGATGTAGCTACAGAAGAACTGCAGTGTAGCTGCATACATAGATCAGTAGTTAATAGATACACAACATCAGCAGTTCTCACAGTAGGTGACTAGAACCACACACATTTGTGTAAGACTTCTTGTAGCATTAGCTGACACAAAAGCAACTGTTGAGATCACAGAAATGAGAACAAGAACTCCACTTGCCTGGACTTGTTAATGTAAGCCTGAACAAGAATAGCATATGCCTTGTGAAGTCACTTCTTTGTTTATCACCAATTTAAGCTACATTTGGTGACACTGAAAAAGATCTCTGAATAATCTTACATTACAAACTAGAAAGTTCTTCACTCCAGCAAGTTCAAGGCACAGAACACAGCCCATTATGAAGAACAGCCTTTATCAAATTGTGAATGGAACTGCATGCTGCAAGCAGAGACAGCTGGAGCCTGGATTCTCATGCAGATGTCCAAATTCATTTGGATGAAGCAGATAAATGGTGTCACCGATGAACAAAACAGATCCTTAGCAGAACAGGAGAGACACTTCAGAGAACTAAAAAGCAGCATCCAGCGTTACGCTACTGCAGGAGTACACAGATTAGCAAAACCTGTATATACAGAAAGATTCAGATGCATGATCATGCACAAATACTGTGCATTTCCAGAGACAGTACTCAGGGGGAAGTGATAAGAAGTAGGTCCACCCAATAAAATTTGCTTCCCTCTGAATGAATAGCAGATACTCACATACTCAAAGCAAAAATGAGTTGACAGAATACTTGGGTATGTGAGAGCAAAGGTGCCTAAGGTTGCCTGTGGCCCAAGTTAAGGTCTTCTTGGTGTAGTTTTTACTTCTTTGAACAGCAAGATAAAGGCCTCATGTTTCATTCCCTCTAACAATCCTCAAATGAGGTTTTTGCGAGACCACAAGAGGAACAGCACTTTGCCTAAAATAGCTCTTCTTCATCTCCCAAGTCATTTTGTACCTGCTCACTCTAATGTCAAAAACAAGCAGCTTCTGCAGATCCTTCTGAGCTAATAAGATTGCATGAGACAAATATAATCTATTCTTATTCTGCCTCATGCTCCACAGCCACAACCGTCAGCTAAATTCCAAGGCTGAACCTGTATCATTAGTAAGTAAACAGAAGTCAGTCCCTTCTTCCCCCACCCCAGCATCACAACTAAGTTCGCAAAACCATCCGGGGCACTAGTAACTGATAGTGGTTAGAACAAGCGTTTTGTTCTTTTTTTAATTTCCCATACTGCATTGGACAAAAGTGGCATTTCTAGAAGCTTCACTCCTCTTCCACTCTTTCCTTAGTTGTTCTCCAGACTCACTTGTTTATTTGCTAGCAGCTTGTCACCATAACCTGAACTTCAAGGAGGTTTTTGTTCCTGGTACACAATATTGTGTCTGATTTATGAGAATCAATGATACATCTGGGGCCTGAAAAAAAATACATTTCAGGCAGCAGATAAATTAGATCTAATAGCCTGACAAAGTTGAATACTCAGCTCCAGCAGCTACTGCTCAACACCAGAATTTTAAATAGGCAAAAAGCACTGCGGCTCCAGCAAGCTCAAGGAACCTCTTGAACTGTACCTGAAACCCCTCAAGTCAAAATCCAAACACTTGATGTGCAATAGGTTTTGTAAGAGCTGGCTCAAACGACTGACATTCCTCAAACTCAACTTTGAAAGCTAACCTATGAGTTTCATGTTTTCATCAATACTACAAATGCACCAAAATACCCTATGAGATTAGTCATCAATTTCTTCCAACTAACACCACACAACTTTAACGAGCTCCTTAAAAACCATCAGTGAGGCAGCTGTGAAGGAGGTAATGGAGGTTCTGGTTCTGTAAGAACTTGATATGCCAAATACTAGTATTCCCTGTCTGGGGTTACAGTTTTGAGACTTTAGAGAGCTATGTTTTTGCTGACCTACTTGTCATGTCAATGTGTCACTGCTCTTCACTTTTTAACCTCCTGGATTAGCATGGCCTACCAACTGCCAGTCAAAACATTTGCACACATTAGGAAGTTCTGTATAAATCTTCAGCATTTGACATAGTTTGAAGGACAGTGGATTCAGAGCTCCTTATTTAACATCACTTGGAAGCATTTTATATACAAAGCGACAGTGCAAATGCAGATTCCACTGTGCAAGCACATAAGAACACATACTGTGTCCATTCTGCATGCACTTTCAGCCTCTAAGGACAACTTCACTAAGTTTCTTTTGAATTTCCAGCTCAAGAAATCTTCATATTAAAAAAAAAAACCAAACAAAAAACCCACACCAAACCAAAAAAACCCTTAGTTTAACACAAACTGTTGTATTTGACAATGCAGAATGGCAATAGTATTCTCTCCCCAGCTTCATTACTTGCAGTTCTTGGAATTTATCAAAGATTTGGTTGTTAAAGCAGTTTAAAAAAAGCGAACATAAGGTGGTGGAAGTCACAGCTAAACTGGATTCTTATACTTCAAAGAAGAAAAAAAAAATAAATCTCTCCCCTGAATAATCCCACTGCTCAAGGAAGATCCTTAAATTCTAGCACTTTTGTCAGATACACCTTGGATAACCATGACTAGTAATCCCATTTGTGGGCCATGTACATAAGTATCAAGCACAGTGGATCTGTTAGGTGATTAACAGAGTATTTCAAAACCAGCCATCAGAAATCTCCTTAGCCAAACTGACAGTCACAGCTAAGCCTTAGAAGAGATCAGTTACAGCCTTCTCTCCTCCCACATTTGAGGCTTGTTTTCCTGTATTAATATTGGTTGAAGCTAAAACTACCTTTGGCACATCATAATTTATTAGCATTCTGGCACACAAGTGGGTTTTCTTTCATTTCTGTAATGCATCTGTTCCTATAACAATTTACTAACAGCTTTAAGCTTATCAACTGCAAGCACAGTTGATCTTGACTTCAAAGAGAACAATTTACACAAGAAAAATTAATGTTTTCCCATTTATATGCTCATGATGTAAAGCTATCTGTATTCTACTAAAAGCCCAGAGGCCTGTAATGCTGGCTTCTAGCCAGCATTAGATTAGAAAGATTTATTGCATACATACTGACCTTTTGCTCTAAAGCATTCCCAAAGCTGTTCTTCATTCCGTCCACCCATAGCTCAGTATAATGCACAACAAAATCAACTGCCCATTTTGCAGTTACCTAGAGAGAAGCATCTCTTCCAGCGATGGCAGAGAGGCATGATGTTCATTCCTCCTTGCACCGGCTTCATGAAGACGAAAACAGCAGTAGTCCTTCAAAGATCTCTACAGCATTAGCAGGTCTCAAAGCTGAGTAAAGTGATCCCCATGGAATCTGTGAAATATAGGTTTGTACTTTCAAACTGCTCTGCATTGGATTCACAGGAGGAAAGTGTGCAGTAGGTGCCTGTGTACACCCATACACAAAAAGACAGCTATGGATCTTACTGGAACACTTTAACACGTTCAGACAAAAGGAGGGGAATTCAGCCTCATCCTGTATTTCAGCACTTGAAATAATGACCTGTCCAGTTCCTGGACTTTGACCCCCACATACCAGCTTTCAAAGAACAGTTTCTCAGGTGGAATCCTAATAGAAAGATGCAGTAGAACTCAAGTTCTGTTCCTCCTGGAAATGCTATCTGTGGTGGCATGGGTCATGAGAGCCATTCATCTTTGCAGGGACAAAGATTCCCTTCAGCAGGTTTAATGGCAAAGTATTTTTGCTCTCAAACACAAAGATTAAAAATAATTCATCTATCATTTCAGCTAATAAAAAAATCTCTTTCCTCTAAGAAAGGAAAGAATAGTTTTCATTTCCCTTTTCACCTGTAACAGCCCCATTAGTATGAGTCAGATTTACTTATACCTCCTTAACCCAGCTTCTCAGGGTTCTTCCTCTCAGGTACCTTTCCAGATCATTCACTTGCTTTTTGGATGGGAGACAGAAAAGAAAACATCAGCAGCGTGCTTAAAGCCTCAGGAAACAGCCACAGGAGGAGACAAGGATTTGGGGTTTTTGGACTGTATCTGATGTTACCATCCTAATGAAGTATCAGATCCACAGAACACCTCCCTGTGGCCAAAAGCAATGCATCAGCTATTTTTAGTGTTGAGTACAGTTATGCCAGGACAGGTGTGTGCTTTGAGAAAGCCAGACCACATCAGCACAGAAAGAAATCAAGAACCACCACTGGCTCCTAACCACCAACTGCAACTTGGTCAGTTCAGTCTTTCTGAAGCTACCAGCACACTAACATCACACCATGAACTTCAGAGTTAGTTCTGGTTTTATCTGTGTAAAGCAAGGCTCCAGACGAGAGCAGGGTATCAAGCCCATCTATTGCCATCATCAGGAAGCTGGAACAGAGAGTCAGAACACCACCTGGCAACTGGCACAACTAAAGGTGGCGAGAGACAATCACACAAAGGGTATCAAATATTTATGATCAAGACAGTGACAGGAAGCCATGGAAGACACCGCCAGCTACAAGTAAGTGCTTTTTTGCTCAAGAGAGGAAGGTAACTCAAAATTTTAGCTGCTCTTATCCAGCTTTCATTAGGGAAGCACATTGCATAATGCATGAGGAAAACATCCGAGAACATTGTTTGAGAACATTAGCTATTCTGTACACAGACAAATCCATGAGCAGACAGTACTGTATCTGTTTGTCCTCTCTACATAGCTGTACTCCAATTTTCTTACTGAAAATTGTAAGAGCACACCAGCTGACAAGGCCAGCCTAGATTAGCAGTTCCCCATTTTGGGGCATCTGAATATCTTATCTTGAACCAAGATAATCTCACATTCTCCAAAACAGTGAGATCTGACAGCAAATTGCAACCCAACCGCTACCACATCTAGAAGTGAGTATGCCAATAGCACCAGAGTAGCCAGGCCCAGAATGGGCCAGGCAGGGTGCTGGCTGCTCTCTGTCCTGGGCTCCCATTTGCACTCTACAAGCTCACCACAGTTACCTCTGAACCCACCTCATTTTAAAGTCTCAGACATTGCTAAAATGTATGCTCTTGGCGACATCTGCCTAACACCATTCTACATGAAAGCACAACACAAGTCAGCCACAGAACTTAGTGGGAAGATTTGTATTGCATCCTCCCTAACAAAACCTCCCTCAGATCTTTCCAAACTTAGTACCAGACACACCAGACAAGTCCATCTTTGTATGAGTAAGCCCAAGCTATGGATTTGGGTCACAAGTCTCCTATAAAGAGCACTTACTCAAAAAATAGGATTATAGTAGGATCATATCCCTCTCAATTTTGTACTGCTATTGCTTTTCAAAGCAAAAAGGTTCATGTAAACACACTGCATTAATACTATAACCTCGAGCTTTTACACATTGCTTTTTTCTTTGACAGATGCAATGTACATGACAAGTAAATTCAGTAGAAAGGATACAGACTGACTTAACCATGCTACCATGACATTTCGTATATTGACTAGTTTTATTTTGTTGTCCTGAAGCCAAGTACGAACTTGCAACGCGTTTAGAAAAACATCAATAAAACATGAGCATTTCTCAACATATACTTAACATTAACCCATAAGATTTGTGACTATTCCAAAATTGTTGGAATAGACACATGGAATAAGAGCACAATATAAAACCATGTCCCTGCACCCAAATTGAACAGTACTTCTCATTAAGCAGTGATCCAGCTCAAATTGTCTCCAAGCTTGTCAGTCTTAATGCTCCTTCTATCCTTCAATGTCTTGTGCAGACCCCTCCGAGTTCTTCTCACAGCAAGTAGAACGTACATCAGCTATGACCACAGTATACTCAAGAACCAGTAGGAGGCATTTTAGGCCAGTACTGTTGGTATATTTACATCAGTGTGAGCTGCCTTGTATCAGTACTGCTTTTTATTATTAGAAGTCCTTCCATGCATAATACTGAGTATCAGCAACTCAGTGCCAGCAGCTCCAGGGACTGACAAAAGTGAGTCACATATGAAAGCATTACAAAACCTTATTTCAGGCATTGTGATGTTTAAAGTCTTGGGTTTGAGGCTTTATTCTGTTCTTTTAAAAAGTTACCTTCTCACCCCTGGCCCTTTATAGTAAACATGTTATACATTCAGGATTGCCTGCAATTACAGCTTGATTGTTCTGCACTGCAGGTTCATCTCCCCACATGCTGCCTTTAAGTGAGCTGGAGGCTCAACATAAGGCTGATCCCAAGTATCACGAACACTGGAAGTACTTGGAAGTTACTTTAAAGCTGAAAAAGTTCAGCCCTGATGCAATAGATGTTTTTGCATCAAGTTTAGTGATAACACTCAAAGTACAACTCATTTGAAGGCCAGTGTTTATTCTAGCATAATAGCAGACTTGAAAATAAATTAATTCTTGTGTACGCTTTCCTAGAGAAGAAATGACAGAGGGGATCTTATCAATGCATACAAGTATCTTAAGGGAGGGTGTCAAGAGGGTGGATCTAGACTCTTTTCAGTGGTGCCCAGCTACAGGATAAGGGGCAACAGGCAAACTGAAACATGGGAAGATCCATCAGAACAAGGAAAGACTTTGACAATGACAAGAGCACTGAAAAAGGCTGTGGAGTCTCTGTCTACAGATACTGAAAACCCACCTGGATATGATCCTGTGCAACCTGCTCTAGGTACACCTACTTTTTATCAGGTGAGTTAGACTAGGTGATCTATAGACATCTCTTCCAACACCAACCATTCTGACATATTTAAACACAAGTTGTGTTGTTAAATAACAATTCGGATTCTTCGTACTTTACAACAGAAATATGACAAATGCTTGAACACCACATCAGAAAACTTGCATTTAAATAATTTCAAGATGGATTCGGTATCAGTGAAGCTCATGGGAGCTTTGCTGGGATGAACTGACAAATTTTCCACCCATTATACCTCATCATCCTATTCTTACCTGCTATTTCATTCTGAAAGGTTAAAAAGCTTTACCATGTTGATTCCTAACATATCAGATTGCTGGGGGTAGCATCTAATTAAGAGACTTAATCCCTTCTCCCTGAGGCTGCTTTTCAGAGAACAGTGATTGAACATTGAAAACAGCTCTTGTACCATTAGCTTGTCACACAGTATATTCAAGTGATTTAAGATCGTTTTACTGATGTATCGAAACCCACCAGTTCCAGCTTAGTTTTCCCAATCATGAAATCAACTTTTCAAATGCAGGTAAAAGCAGGGTAGTAACTGCTACAGCCACGTGCACTGGAAAGTACCTTCCAGGAAAAAGTTCAGGCATAACCAATTTCTGTTCCTTTGTTCTTAGCTGGATGTTGCTCAAGTACAGAAACCTGGTCTTCACCCTCCCTGCAAGATTTATCCTTTCAAGATTATATAGAACACTTGTTCAGAGGTCATGAAATAGAACTGATGCTCAATGCATGCATTATATTTTCATGACAGCAAACATTGGCAGATGTGCACAGAACTGCCTGCAGGGTTAGTAAGACAACCTGTCCAACAGGCATTTGTTAATAATGAAGCAGTAACTGTAGGATCTCTTTTAAATATATTTCCCTAGCTTGTATAATCAAAGATTCATGTTCTCTACCGTAGACTGGAAAATGAGGTCATTCTCAGAGCAGCTCAGCAGCTAGGGAAACCATAATGTAACCCCTGATAACCTAGTAGAAGTTTCAGTTTCAGTTAATGTTTATCAGATCACCTCCAAACTGCTGATAGCATGCTTCAGTCAGGAAACAGTAGGCCCATGCATGCAAACACATGCAATACAAACAAGAAAAAAAAAAATACCAATTTCCAGCCTATTCTGTGGTATAATGTTATTTGAGTAAGATTAAGGTCTCTAGTGACAAATCACTCCATTCACATTTATGGAATTTTAATGGGAAAATGCATAAGGAACAATTCATTCCATAATTGTGCAAAGGCTATATTGCCATAAGATCTACAGAGGACTATTATTTTTAAATATATTAAAACCATTAAATGTGAGATCCATCACAATGCAGTAACCCTCTTAAGGCAGCTTTCCTGTATTCCCATTCTCTGCAAAGATTACTTCAAATACTGCTTTTTTTTCCTCTCCAAAAGGTGAAGGGAAGAAATATAATTGCAAGCATTTTATCCAGTGCAAAGCAGAAGCCTTAAAAGACACCCAGGTTGAGCTTCCTCCTGTTTTATGAGGCGTCCCTCAACTAGTATGAAGGTACTTGGTCCCATTTGCTAGTAATATTCATTTCAGATCTGTCTTACAGCAGACCTGACTGGAAGTCATCTTTTCTGCTCCCCTGCAACCTTTGCAGCTGCATTCTGTAGGAGAACAATGCCTGCAAACTAGTTTTGTATTCGAGGCTGTCACAAAACACAGTATCACAACTGCAGAAAACAAAGGGGTTTAAAACAAACAGGCACAATGGAAGCCAGCTCCTGTTCTCTTTGCTGGGCAAAACCAGCTAAACTTTTAAAGTCACAGTTAAGCCTCCCTCTTTACATACCACTTTTGCCCCACTGGCCAGTAAGTTTCAAATTTAGAATACTGCAGATTGGAGAAGTTTTCTGGTTTCAAGCACTTAGTTCTCCAAGTTGTTGACATCTGTTGTCAGAAACTCAGCAAGGTACCGAAACATTAATCATCAAGAATTTCACTTTGGGCAGTCTGATCAGGGTTCCACAAAAACAGTGCTGTGGCCTGAAGCCCCTACAATTTGCCTGAAAAAGCATTTTACTGAAGTATGATTTTCCACAACTATTCCTCCAGTTAAACAAAAGTACACTATAAAATAAAGCAAACTCTGAAGATAACAAGAATCTTCTTGTCCACCTAACATCAAATTTGTGCTGCTTGCTTAGCACTCACTATGCAAGCGCATTTCCTTCAAAGCTTCTTACGGTACAGCTTTAAACACTGTCCCATCTACACATACTGAAGCACAGATATCATCTTAAAAAATGCATTTTCTAAGACACTTGCCATGCAAGGGAAGAGGGAACAGGTTTTCCATAAAGCTGTATTTCTTCCTAGGTTATATAAGAGCTACCTACAGCATGTGCCTCTGACATTTACAAAGTGCTTTCTTTCCCAGAATTATTCATCAAGCAATCGCAGTCAAAAGTAAAGCACAAACCATCAATTTCATCTTTATGGAATAGATGAAAGGGAATAAAATCACTATATTCATATACTGGTGGCTGGAAAAACTCAAGAGGGAAACATTAACAGCTACCACAGAATGAACTTCTGTTATCCAGGTACTCCAGAGAAGTCTTCCACTATACAAATGTCATAGATGCAGCATCACATCTATTCTGACTGTAAACACATCCACATCTGAAGTGCTACCAACATAAATGACATGACAAAACATAAGAGCTAGCTGCACCTCCAAACCTGCTTTTCTACAGCAAGACCACCCCTCCTATGTATACTAGAAATACAGCTCAGTGGAAGTCATCTATGACTGACTTCCACAAAGACATCCAGGACTACCAGAAACACAGCTCTTCAAATACTGATTTACAAACACTCTGGGGTGGCTAGGAGCTGCAGAAGGGAACAAATCAGCTCTTAGATCTCACTAGGAGGACAGCTAGCTCCTCACTCACCTTCATCCCAACTGGATCTCCCTCTAGTTAACATAAGCAATACAGAGACCCAGCTTTAACATAAGGGATTAGCTCCTATATACTTCTATTATCTTCAGATAATACTGAATGACTACAGCAAATCATTTTCAATTTATATATACCTTTATAAATATATATTCAATTTATATACCTTTATAAACACCTTGATACTTCGCTTGTGTTTTACTAACTTGAACCATGAAAACATAAGCTAAAGAATGACTATTAATAGATAATCTTTGCAATCCAGTTATCAATGCTTTTGTCTCAGTGTCAATCAATGCAGTTGCTTCCACATTAAAAAGGCTTTCTACTTTAGAAACCTAAAATATTGATGTAGATAAAGAAGATGAAGTACTTGCAAACAATGTAATAATATCAATAAAAAGAACAGGCATTTTCTTCCATCCTTTTATTCTTAATATCCTCTTGAGTAAACACCAAAGTCAAGTATTTGCCATGCTAAAAGAATTCTAGTTTAAGTAGCCTAAAGCCACTAGAGCTTCTCGCATGTATTTGCAGTTTTATTAACCCAGCATTAACAATGCTACGGAGTTTATTTAGCTATTTTTTTTATTTCTAGAGGCAAGAACACTGGATTGCTGTGATTTTCTTAGAGTTATAGGATAAAGCAAAGAAACACATTCTTCATTCCCTGTGGCAACAGCACTTTGGCCTATCCCCAAGATTGTTGCCTCCTAGGAGGCCAGAACAGAACTCAATTACCAGCTGACACACTGTACAAAAGACAGCCTTTCAAAACTAAAGGCCACACATACACTAATACGAAAGGAAACTTTGGATTTTTTTTGGATTGGTAAGTCATCTTACTGATCTTGCCTAACAAAGACCTATGGCCTAACTTAGAGTCTTTGGCCAGCCTGAGAAGTTAGTTATTCAAAGATGCTGTGGTATAATTGTACGCATAGACCAAACACATCCTTTTCCCTACAGGTTCCCAAGACAGGTTTAGTGCAGCCCTGAGTCTCTTCTCATGAATGAAGTTCTAATGATTAGTAGATCTACAGGAACTCCCTTCTGAGCAATCCTCATCACATTCCAAAACCAGTTGTTTCACAAATCAAAGGAATCATTAGCCAGCAAGCAGGCTGTAAGGCACGGATAGCTCTGCAGATAACCTGTCTGACCATTTCTAGGGCAAAGCTGGCTTCAGCTACCACAGGGCAGATCCAGAACAGCTCTGACAAAAACCAGACTTGCATTGGATGAAAAGCCAGTACTGTGTATCTTCTACCATCATTCAACTTCAGTTTCCATCACTCTCTAGATGGACTTGTTTGAAACATGTAAGGCCTATCAATTATTTACACAGCACACCTGGCTCCAACCATCTGGGGCATTAACAGGTACACTCTAACTTCAGTACTGACCAAGGGGCAGCAGAAGGGGAAAATGAAAGACAGCATCTGAGATACATCACTAGCAATACTAAAAGCAGAGTGTTCAGACTTGGTTAATGAACTAGGCTCCAAATAATACACTGGATTTGTCCAAGCCAGCTTAGACCAGTCATTTGCTCACTAGGCAGCGCTATGCAGGAGCCAGGAGATACATGGACAGAATTGCTCCTACCCTTAACAGTGCGAGGCAAGGGCCTTGCAGCTAAAATAAACAGGAACAATCAGCAGAGTTGCTAAACTTCCATCAGCCAACAGCAACCAGATTACAAAGACAAGCCCACTGCTATATCAGATTTTAATAGCACTGGGAAAACACTTTGTTCAGAAACTTGTGTTTGTTCCCATGTCTGCACAGGCACTGTGAAAGCGCTCAGCAGGAGAACACACATAAGAAAAAGCACTGTTTCCTCAGAACATCTAAGCTGTTACACAACACCAGGATGAATACCTTGCCCTGATCAGACATGGGTGTCCTGGGTTCAGCAGTAGCAGTCATTTTTCCCCTTCTTAGTAGCTGGTGCAGTGCTGTGGTTTTGACTTTCGGCCTGGGAACAGCGCTGATAACACCGATGTTTTTAGTTGCTGCTCAGTAACGTTTACTCTGATCAAGGACTTTGTGAGTCTCATGTCTGCCAGGGAGGAAGGGGAGCTGGGAGGAAGCAGAGACAGGACACCTGACCCAAACTAACCAAAGAGGTATTCCATACCACAGCACGGCATGCCCAGTATATAAACTGGGGGCAGTTACCCAGAAGGGCTAGATCACTGCTCAAGTCAGGCTGGGTATTGGTTGGCAGGTGGTAAGCGGTTGTATTCTCTTCCCTTTTTATTTCCTTTCTTATTATCGGTGGTAGCAGCAGTGATTTGTGCTATACCTTAGTTACTGGACTGTTTTTAACCTGTGGGAGTTACATTCTTTCAATTCTCCTCCCCATCCTTCCAGGAGCAAGGGGGAGGAAGGAGGAGAGTGAACCAGCAGCAGTGTGGTTCTGATTTGCCAGCTGGGCTTAAGCCACTACAATGGGCAATAACTGTTACAATTTCCCCAAAACAGTTAAGGACAAAACACAGCAGACAAGAGCTCAAATGCTAATCAAACCAATGTAGGTCCCTCTGCATTTTGTGACAGAAGCTACTGCAAAAGCACAAGCCCAACATCATGTCTTCATCTCACCACTGCAACTGCTGTCACTGGAAAGGGCTCAGCCAGCAGTAAGCCAGCCCTGTCTTAGTGAACCCTGTTTCCTTACTAGTGCTACTGACAGCTGGAACAGAGCCACATCTCAAAAACTGACCTGAGCTAGAGCATGGTAAGGGAATGGGCCTGCACAAGGCAGAACCAGCTTTGACAGACAGTGGGGCTCCCTCAGCGCTCTTGAGGGAAACTACTAACTAACCCCTATGAAACCCCCCAGGCTTCTCATCTGTTACCCCCACATTTTCCCAAAACAGCAATGTAACATCACAAAACCCATCAGTCCATGCTCTAGGGGACGTTAGCAGAACACGAACCCTAAGGAAAATATATTTAAGTATGTTTAATGTATGATCATGCGGGCATACCCAGAGCATGCCAATATGCCACACAACAGCCGAGACTGCCTTTTCAAAGAAACAGACTACAAAGTAGACAAGCAAGATTCATAAATCTTTCCTTGACCCCCAGGATTTCAAAGCTATATACCCTTTCTTTTACAAGGGGATGAAGAAAGACTACCAAGACTGATCCAGAAATAAACAGGAAGAACTGTTTGATCATCAAGGACTGACTGAGGGGTGCCAATTAAGCAGTTAGCCACAAGCTTTCCTCCTACCATTTATTTAAACCACTTGCCTTCACTTGGACTATATGACCCATGTAAGAAGACAACAGGGAAGGATTACTTGCAGTAAATAGACTAGAACCTTCTCACATTCACTTGGCTCAGCTACTGCTGAAGCAAAGGCCTAATTTTACCTCAACCTGACTCTTAGGTAAAGGAGCTACTAATCAGTACAGGCTTATGCATCCCAAGTACTTATCGTGACTACACCGTTATGCCTTTGAATGGGAATGGAGCAGATCCTGTCTGCAATGCCAAGGACTTTCACTGCTTGCACAAGGCACCAAAATGCCTCTGTAAGGCAATGATCCTACCCAATACAGTACCCCAGCATCATACTACAAGTTCTAAGGATTGATTGCTAAACTAAGGCCACCACATTATTAAACAACTATACCTTTACTACTCTGCTACTTATGAAGTTATAGTCTACTCTCCTCACTGAGGCAACATTTTTAAACAAAAGTCATACCAAGCTGTTAATGAAATAGTAAATCAGATCAAAGACCTGACTGCTTGGCACAGAACACAGCATATACCAAGCCACACAGGCTCGTGTGGGTTATGCGGCTTACTGTATTTATTAAAGGTTTACTACAACTGTTAGTGAGACTGTTAATGGAACCATTCAAAAGAGGAAATCGGCAACCAATTCATTCTCACTAAGTACAATATATTCCCAGCTATCTCATGCAGCAGCAAAATGCCTTGCAGAAAACAGGATCTTTGCAACTGCCTGGTATAATAACTAATAAAATCACGCTATCATGTTCTTATTTACCTCTTATACCAATTTTTCTAATGCAATAAATACTAACTCTGTTGAAGATTGACATAATGCAGGAATAAAATTAATACTGTCTTGTTAATCAGACAGTATTTTAGCCCTCCACCTTACCACCAATTACTGTTCAGCAATCCCAACACGGTGGGACACTCCACACACATGTGGAGAATTGCGCTGAATCCCAGAGCCGTGAGCTTCACCCATGCAGACCCATCACTCTGATCCAGTGAGAGAAACAAGAAATGCCATTCTCAGCGCCAAATGGACACCGCAGTTGACTATTAACAGCAGGAAGAAAAAATAAGCCTCAGGCTATTTTCAGAGCTCTAAGAGTAACAGATACATTGCAGAGTGACTCTGCTACCCTACATCACCATCACAGCACAGATAAGGCATGTAGAGAAGTAACACATTCCTCAGTGATTCATTTTCTGGCACTAACATATTTCCTTCCTTTCGAGGCACCTTAATTCTCACACCAGCATAGATGCTCCTGTATTAACAGCCCTCAGCACCACCTGGCAGGTTCCAGAGGACTTGGAGGCTAGACTGAAACCACCACCTCCCCAAGAGTTACAGCAGGGCTGGAGGAGTGGGTGTCTGCACTTCAGGTTTCTTATTTTTGGACCCAGAAAAGCAGTTCCTGTACTCCCAGCCTTGAGCACCAGTTGAATAATTTAGTGCAGAACCTCTTCTGTTGTTTATAAGTGATCTGTATCACCAAGAACAACCAAAACCAGAACACAGCTCATAATACTTAAGGCAGCTTAATGAAGACATACATCTGCACAAATCTCAGGACAGACTTATGAACTTAAAAACCTTCAGCATAGGACAAGTTCATTTTTAGTGTAGCAGATGTATAAACAGGCTTCCAAACAAGAAAATTCAACAGCAGTTCTATGTTTAACCAAGGACAAGATAAATGCTGCCACCACACGCCTCTGCCTGTCCCCTGCAGGAAGAGAGCACTACTGACAGATAAGAGGTTTTGCAGTATCAGCGAATCTCATCTCTACTCTACAGCCTCAGTCAGAAGATCAGATCACAGATGATAAGAAAACTTGTTGAGCTAGAACCTCATGTGGATCCTTCCTTTTCCCCTTCCTTTTCCCTTTGAAGCACATTATATGAAAGTTATAATTGCCAGTTATTTTAATACTGCAGTGTTAAGTATTATTTACCCACCCACTACTGTTATGCTGAAGTCCTATACTGTAAGTATAGCTAGAGAAGTTTACCCCAATAAAGAATTTCTACTAGAAAAATTCCAACCTTCTTACACTAGCAGCTCTTCCTGGAACAGCTATCTTGTCTGCAGCATTTGTACTGGATGAGTTTTAGAAGTATCTCTTTCTTTAAAAATAGGAAAGAAAGATAGTATCACTGGCTTGATCTCCAAAAGATCTGTCATTCTTTTGCTTTACAGATTTTTCTGGGAAGCCTATAGGTAAGACCCTGAACTGCTGCAGACTGGTGACAATTAATTTGATTTAGGCAGACTTACACTGACTGGAGCAGCTGGGGCTATGACCATACATGTCTCCTGCTACAGTTCACACAAGGCTTGTCATTGCTAAAACATGAAGTGTTTGTTTTCTATCCAGTCAGGATTCAGCTTGACCTATGCCATCGCCGATGACGCTTAAGTATATTTGTACTGTATCTGTCTGTCACTTTTGAGGCATTCCAGTACCTGTTTGCAAGGGGCAGAGTTTTATTGGAGCTGCTACCAGAATGAGCAAAGACAAGAATCACAGACCCTTTCAACATTTAATTACCTGGTGTTGCACAGCCTGCTGTGGATTTAGAGGAAATTATGCTTATGATTCATGTGCTAGTACTGGAGCAGTTTTTCATTAAAAAAGTAGCCCTGGGGAGGAAAGGAAAAAAAACCCAAACCAACCAACCACTCACCACTGAAAGCTGAACATCACAACCTAGCTGACTCAATTTCCACTGACACTGCATCCATCAAGGTACAGCTGTTTCATTCCTGAGAAAGTCTTATCAGCTAGACTTCAGCCACTGTTCTCTTTCTTTCTATTCAATGCAGGGAATGGTTTAAGAGTCAAAAAGTGGCTCTAAGCTCTTCAGGACAGAGTTTCAGACAATGCTGAATTTCCAGGATTAGATGCAGATTGCTCAAGTTTCTCATTCCTCCATGAAGGAGAAGGAGACACATTTTGAAAGGGAAACAGTCATTCCCACCCCCAGTATAAGCTTCACTTTTCTTCTTTTTTTTTTTTAATGAAAGATGAAAGCAAGCAACAAGTCCTCTCAAATAACTACTGTGAACAAATTCCATACACCAATTTTTTTCTGAAAGCCTAAAAGCCTTCTTTCTCTTCTCTCCACTACTATTACAGAAGATATTTGCTCACCTACAAGCAGAAGTCCCCAGCAGGTAAGCTTTAGTTTGCTATACCATGTTTAAAGGTCTTCAGAAATATTATTACCACATTACTGCTACATAGCTGTTTTACTTTACTGTGAATAGAAGAGGCACTCAATAGAGAGAAATTCCTTCCATTCAGTTACTAATGTAATATTGAGCTCATTCTTAAAATAACAGTTCCTCTTGCAACCAAGTAAATTTGAAGGAGTCTCCCACATTAAGTACATCTTTCATCTTTAACATAACTCCTGCCAGGCAGCTGTTGAGAACCACCACTGTAGTGCTCAAGTCACACAGTTTAAGTGTATATGACAAAAGCAACAGGAACACAGAATTACACAAAGGAATTATTCTGATAAAGACTTATAGTTATTTCCTGTCCAGGTTTAAGTTTTAGCTATACTTTTACCAAGCAGTATCTAATGATAGCTAAAAGAACAAAACCATTACAATACAAGCAGACTTTTTGCCTTTACTTGCTATAAGACTTCCTAACAGGAAAACAGGCTTTCAGCTTTTCCAAAGTAAAAAATGAACAAAAGATTAAGGATAGTCAGTACCTACCTCAGAGCACTAAAGGTAAGCATATTAAAAAAAACACTCAATAACTACAACATTCACTCCCCTCAAACCCCAAAAAAACTTACCTGACTGAAAGCCAAAGCTAAAAGGAAGAACACGCCTCTTAAATGCTATAGTTTATTCTACCAAAACCTCCACAAATATAACTTTCCACTGCCTTTCTCCTCTTTTAAAGTCTTCTTAGATGTGTGTATTAGCTTCTCTCACCCACAAACTAAGGGGCTGCAGTTCATTAGTGTAAATGGAGCTGTAATAATTGGCATCAGGTAGAACTAGTATCTACTTAAGCCCACTTTTAGGTGAGTAATTAAAGTACAAGCTATACAGCTTGAGTGGTCACTGTGTTGCCCCACGTGAATGAGACTTCAGATAATTTACTGTTCCTTTGATTTTGCAAGTGTTGGCATTACTGCAACTGTCTTTTACAGCTTATTTTCTTTATGACTAATAGTATGCATGTTAAAATCTGTATGAACAACCAGAAAAGGTTATTGCATTTTTTTCTCATATATTAAAGTTTAGTTCTTTTTAGTTATTTGACTCTTCTCTCACAGTTCTGCTGAGTGTGAACTGATTTTCTCTTTTACATTTGTATATAATAGGAAACTCCTTGAGTATCTCTTCCTATCTTTTGGTGTATGAGATGATTCTAAAGCATCAGTTTCTGCGTTGACCTTAGTTTTAGCTACTTGCCTTTCTTCTATTAATCCAATTCTATTTTTGGCTATAGCCTCAGTCACAGCATAGTCTTCTAGCTGAAGCACTGCCAATCTTCTTAATGCAGGACCTTCCCTTCCCCCTTCTTCAGATTGTTAATCACTCTTCTCAAATTTTAGTCTATAAAAACTAATATATCAGCTTATTAGAATTGTTTAAGTAGGAGTGGAATCATTGTTAATAAGCTATTTACACAATAATGCAAAAAACAAAAAGGAAGCTACAGAAAGCCAGCTTATAAAATGCTCCTGTAAAAACAAACCTTTATGCGAAATGAAGGATTAAATGAAAGGTCATACTCTGTTTTTTCCAGAATATCCATGTGTACTTGGTTTCATGAGATATGACACCACCAAAGCCAGATGGCAATTATGAGAAAATATTGATTTCAGTAAGGCATTTGATACTGTCTCCCACAGCATCCTCATAGATAAGCTGAGGAAGTGTGGGCTTGACGATCAAGTAGTGAGGTGGATCGAGAACTGGTTGAAAGGAAGAAGGCAGAGAGTTGTGGTCAATGGCTCAGAATCTAGCTGGAGGTCTGTGACTAGTGGAGTCCCTCAGGGGTCGGTGCTGGGACCAGTGCTGTTTAATATTTTCATCAATGACCTGGATGAGGGAACTGAGTGCACCCTCAGCAAGTTTGCTGATGACACAAAACTGGGAGGAGTGGCTGACACACCAGAGGACTGTGCTGCCATTCAGCGAGACCTGGACAGGCTGGAGAGTTGGGCGGGGAGAAACTTGATGAAATTTAACAAGGGCAAGTGTAGAGTCTTGCATCTGGGGAAGAACAACCCCATGTACCAGTACAGGTTGGGGGGTGACCTGCTGGAAAGTAGCGAAGGGGAAAGGGACCTGGGGGTCCTGGTGGATAGGAGGATGACCATGAGCCAGCAATGTGCTCTTGTGGCCAAGAAGGCAAACGGCATCTTAGGGTGCATTAGAAAGGGAGTGGTTAGTAGGTCAAGAGAGGTTCTCCTCCCCCTCTACTCAGCCTTGGTGAGGCCGCATCTGGAATATTGCATCCGGTTCTGGGCCCCTCTGTTCAAGAAGGACAGGGAATTGCTTGAAGGAGTCCAGCGCAGAGCCACAAAGATGATTAAGGGAGTGGAACATCTCCCTTATGAGGAGAGGCTGAGGGAGCTGGGTCTCTTTAGCTTGCAAAAGAGGAGACTGAGGGGTGACCTCATCAATGTTTACAAATATGTAAAGGGTAGGTGTCAGGATGATGGAGCTAGGCTTTTTTCAGTGATATCCAGTGATAGGACAAGGGGCAATGGGTGTAAACTGGAGCATAGGAAGTTCCACGTTAACATCAGGAAGAACTTCTTTACTGTAAGAGTGACAGAGCACTGGAACAGGTTGCCCAGGGGGGTTGTGGAGTCTCCTACACTGGAGATATTCAAGGCCCGCCTGGACAAGTTCCTGTGTGATGTACTGTAGGTTAACCTGCTCTTGCGGGGGGGTTGGACTAGATGATCTTTTGAGGTCCCTTCCAACCCTTGGGATTCTGTGATAACCCTAATGGTTGCAAACTTACCTGATTAAAGAAACCTTTTTACATACCACCTTCTATTTCCTAGCACCATCCAAATACTGTGCAGCTGCCTGTAATCTTTGTATTGACCCTTTGAAGTAGATAATTAAAGTTATTCCCTTGCCCTGGAGACACTGATGACAAAATACTTGGAACTGAGGTCAAATAGCTTTAGATCCCTATGAAGACAGAAGCTACTGCATCACTGTTGTCCTTCTCCATCTCAGTAAACTATGTGGCTTCTGCTCAGGGTACTATATTTTATTACTGAATGCTAGTTCCTGTGCTAATCCTGATGAAAATAAAAAATATGGTTGTTTACAGTTGCTGAGTCCCAGTTAATGATGGTGTACACTTCAATAGTACCATTTGCCCTGTCTAGACATGAACTGGGCCATAGAAATATAAATCCTATCATCCCATCAGTAGGCAAAAGTGATGTTCTGATTTGATTTGTAGCCTGTAACAGAATGAGGCAAAAATTCAGCAAAACATTTGTGTGTAAAGTGCTGGCTGTCTTACAAGGGACTTTAATTAAAAAAGAAAAAAGTTCTGGTAGAAAGAAGGTGTAAGATTAACTCTTTCCTCTGGCTGTGGGATCTCTCTACACAGAAGATACCACTCGTAGCCTGACAAGAGTTTAATCCCTCTTAAAACAACAGTTATCATAGCAGGAATGGCCAGAGCTCAGACCCTGGGAACCTGTCTAATGAACCAAAAAGTAGCAAAAGCAGTACTAAATTATTTAAATCCCATGCTATTTAGCACTAACACAAAATTGCACTGTCTCAACAAAATAATAACAGACGTAATATAGCAGCTATTTTATTCCCATTTTTCTCTCTTTGGGGTTTTGGCAAAAAGCCCTCAAAGGTTTAGGTAATCAGCTCGCATGCCAAAACTTCAACAGAACCATCCAGTGGTGAGAACTGCAGAATCATCTTCTTCTTTGGAGCCCTGGATGAACTTCTTGATGGTGAAAGTTTAGGATTGTTCAGGTCTCTCCTGCTGTTCAGGCTTGGAACACTAACTACTCTCTCCAGTGCTGTGCCAGACATGATCCTTTGCATCTAACTTGAACTCCTGCCAGAACCAGTGTGGGTACACACATATAAGGGAGATGGCATTGAAGCCAGTGATGGAAATGGATAATGACTTCAATGGCAGGTACCTCTACCGTCAAACAAAACAGACTTCCTCGTCAGCTGCTTTCAATGGTAATCCTGTAACTAAAGAGATCTTATTGAACCTACTGTAAGATCTTGGATTTTGCCAATATTTTATGATACACTCTGTCAAAAGAGAGGGCATGGTAACAGGGAGATGTTGTCTATGGAAGATGCTGTGTGGATCACACACCTGTGATAGAAGGCTCCCTCCCTGGCATTCATTTAGGGAACGCATCATCTATGTTATTGGGCAACTTTAGGTTGATAGTATATGTTACAACTCACAGTAGGCAGCTCTTGATAAACTGGCATTAGGAAGGTTGGGAGACATAGGCCATCCTACCTCCCGAGTATTCAAAAGCTATCCATAGTCCAGAGGGGAAAAAATAAACCAGAATTCAGGATATCAGAAAATATAGTGCAGGCAGGAGGACATTCTCAGAGTTTATATCTCTTTGTGCACATAATCACACTAAAAATAAAAAAAATAAAAAAAAAAAAGGAAAGGAAAGGTGAAGATTTTCTACTTATGTGCTGTTTTACTGTTTATAGAGACATGCACATTTGGCAGGACATTTAGGGATATTAACTCACCCCTTCCCTCTCTGCCACGGTGTTCTTCCATGGTTTTACAGTTCTTGTGTTACTGCTTTTATGCACTTCCTGCTATTTTTCAAAACAATTATTGGTCATTTCTGAATAAGAAATTAATGAAACTCAAATGACAGCAGACTTCACAGACAGTAATGGAGTAAGCTGCATGTGATGGTTCTTACTGTTCAGTCAAAATCAGATATTAAGTGTAGGTGCTATTTTACTACCTGTTCCTGACTCATAAAATCATAGACAGGTTTGGGTTCAAAGGGACCTTAAAAATCATCTAGTTCTAACCTAGGACACCTTTCACTATACCAAGTTTCTTAAAGCCAGAGCAGTATATACAGTCTGTTTTCTGCATATGAAACTCCTGGTTCTACCTGGTGCTTAAACACACAGGCCTAGAAGCAAAAGCCTGTTTAGATGTTCAGATCCTCCTATTCCATATTATTATGAATTTACCGTCCTGTATAGACTAAGCTAGATCTTTCTTTCCTGCCACTCCTGTTGGAAAGCTATTCTGAACAGTTGTCTGATATGTAGAAATATGCTTATTACTTTCAGACTAAATGTCTGTGAAAGTTTTTCTTGTACAAGTACTATCCTCTAGTTGAAATAATTTTTCTCCCTCTTGACTCTATGTAGAGAAACGTAACTGTTGATAGGCTTGTGTTTGGTACCTGATAAGTAAAAGACCAAAATATTGTGAAGCTCACGATAAATATAGAAGTATTGGCCAAACAGAGATGACATGTTCTGCCCTGAAGAGCTTCATCACAATCAAAACATCAAGTAAAGTGGCCCCTTCAGTAATGCAGATCTATAGGGTATGTTACAAAATTGTATTGCCCTCACCCTTCCAGAAAATGTATTTTTAATTCTTCCTATTACAAGGGCTTGACAAGACCAAAATGATGTCCAACTCCGATTTTTCAAATGGAACATACCTGAAATGACTGTAAAGCAATGAGTTCCTTTGCACATTTGCATGTTAATAAATTTACCAATAATTGCACCTTCCCCAAGTGTCTTACTTTGGTACCCCGACCCCCAAAATCTTTTTGCTTTTCCTGTCAGAAATCAACTCTTTCTCCTCAAATCTTTCAGATCTTGCAAGCCACACCTTTCTCTTTCTGAAGACTGATCATCCTCTTCTGTTACCCTACTGAAGATTTATAAAATTTTTTGAAAGATAGGATAAGCAAATCTCAGTTTTGCACATGAAATTACTTTCATGGAAAACAGAGCATAAGAACCTTTCTACTTACTGAAGACTGTGGGAAAACTTCAGCAAGGTCACGATTTTAGTTAAGCAGTGAAGAGTGAATAGTCCTCATTCTTCAGGCAGCACAGGATTAGGATGAGTTTGACTGGGGACAGAGAGGAAGAAGGGTGGCACTCTCTCCTCCTGTACATCTGGTAAGCTCTTGTGAAAGCTGTTTCCCTCCACCCACGACCAGGCAGACAAATGGCTCAAGGATGGCTTCCAGATGCAGAGTTGTATTAATGAAACTCTGGGAACAAGATATTACTGTTAATCTGTAAAGCACGGCTGATGCTCTGCCCTGTGTCCTGGTTTCAGCTGTAACAATTTTTCTCCTTCCTAGCAGCTGGTGCAGTGCTGGGTTTGGGCTTTAGTCTGAGAACAGTGCTGATAACACACCAATGTTTTAGTTGTTGCTCAGTAGCGCTTACTCCAATCAAGGACTTTTCAGTTTCTCATCCTCTGCCAGTGAAGAGGGGTAAAAAAGATGGGAGGAAGCAGAGCCAGGACACCTGACTTAAGCTAGACAAAGGGGTATTTCATACCACAGCATGTCATGCACAGTATATAAACTGGGTGGAGTCACCCTGAAGGCCCAGATCACTGCTCAGATCAGACCGGGCATTGGTCAGTGTGTGGTGAGCAATTGTACTGTGCACCACTTGTGTTTATTGGTGGGGTTTTATTTCCTTTTTAGTTTTATATTCTGTTCTCTCCCCTTGTTATTTCCCTTATCATTATTAGTAGCAGTAGTGATTTGTGTTATACCTTAGTTACTGGACTGTTCTTATCTCAATCTGTGGGGTTTACATTCTTTTGATTCTCCTCCCTATCCTGCCAAGAGCAGGGGGCAGGGAAGTGAGTGAGAGGCTGCATGGTTCTGCGTCACCAGCTGGGCTTAAACCACAACACCCCGGTCTGGGGAGCACCTACATACCTTAATTCTCATGTCTTTCTGTCCCTCTTCAAAACAAGGCACCAGGATTGAGGTCAATGTATTTCAGTTCACGAACTGAACTGAACACACCACAGTTCAGGAACTATGCTGAGCCTTCCCCGTGATATAGAAATGTTCAGTAAATGGCAACTGGATTTCAGTTTAAAGCTTCCATATTAAGTCCTGATTCCCATCTGTTTAACTGATGCAGATGTAACCTCTCTATCTGTTTGAGAGTTATGATGGTTGCTGGTAACTTTGCATGTATTCTTTCAGCATATTTTATCTCCCATTTACAAATAAACTGTATCTATTAAGGTAAAGTGACATCTGCTTAGAGTATTTAAAGGCACACAAAAGCCTGGGGTATTTGTTTCATATATCCTTTTCATAAGCATTGGGTTGAATGTTCCTAGATCTCACAGGCACAGGATGTTAAATTGCCTTCACTGTGCTTCGTATGAATAGGCAGAACAGTGCTGGGTCAGCAGGAGATAACACCTGAGCCCTCCTTCTATTCAAAGTAGCAAATGAACCAGAGTGGTGTTATTGTAAGGACATAAACACTTTTGCTTTCACTCTTTATGGCTACCTATTTATTTAATTAAATCAAATAAAGGGGTTTGGTCATCTGCATTTGAGAGATTAGGAATTAAAATCAGACCTTCCAGTCAGTTTTCAGTGAGATGTAAGGCTGCTTTCTCTCCCTTATGGAACACTACTTTCAGTTGTGTTAATCCTGATTTACAACACTTTCTAAGTTAAACTGATTTTAGTGCTCACTGCAAGGATAACTACATTGTTAATAAACACCTCCAGATGTCTGGAAAACCTTCTCTGAATGCCATACACATGTATGTGACATCCTAGCTGTATGAAGGATGTGTCACTTCTGTGAGGAGTGCAGATAGGTAGTAAGATTGGGTCACTCATTATTAGAATCTGTATGTCAGCTTTGCCTCATCTTGCCTTGGCTTGAAATGCAAAATTCAGCATCTTCTGTTTTCGGGCATGCTCACTCCATTCTGTCTTCCAGTATTCACATTAAAAATGTTCAGGATCAAGAATTACTGTCATGGTGAGACATGGGTCTCAACCAGTGGCCTGGTCTCCAAACAGGCAGACAGCTATCCACTCCTTAGGCTGGAAAGAAACTGCCCAGAACTTTTCTAGTAGACAGAACTCATTATGAAAAGGTGGCAATAATGCTAATCAAAAATCTGAAAGCTTTCCAAATACTGCAATAACTGTTTGAATAAAAAGTTTTCAATACTGATACTTCGTAAGTTTACTCTTTTTTTCTCAATCTTCCACCATGTCAGCTATGTTTCACAAGTTATCCTTTGAGTGTACGAGCTGAGAATCAGTTATCTAAAGTTGTCATGTCTTACATACCTGCAACTGTTCCAAAATGCTTAGCTAGAAAAGAGACTGAAAGTAAAACATTTGCGTTGATAAAAAGCAGAAAAGTGTTGATGCAGAGATGCTTAACTGCCTTTTCAAAGTCTAATATATTGCTCTGCTCTACCAGCTATACACACAACAAAGATTTTGTGATTAACTATTCCTTAAAAGAACCTGTCAGCAATCAGGTTCTACAGATACTACTTGTAGCAGATATTCTGATATTTGTACTACTATAAGCAAATTGAAATGTGCCACAATGCAACATGGCACAAAACAAATACAAAACTAATCTATTCTAATAATAAAGCTAACACAGGCACTTAGAATATTACTTCACAAGTAGCTAATCGGTCCTCTCAAAGATTATTTAGAGAGTATACTTGATAGCTCAAAGAAGAATGGTCAAATGGAAATGAACCAGCTAAGAGTACCACTGTGTAGCAAGTCTGTCACTTGATAACCTTCCAGAAGAGCTGAAACGGATGCCATGGTTGTTTACTGAGCCCTCAGCAAGTCTTCACTACAATAAAAATGCCTTGTGAATTAGTAACTAATTGGAGAGTGATCATTTTGAGATGCTGCCATGAATTTTCGTATGATCATCTACAACACAATGCTTCTTGGGAAGGGAAGAAGAATTAATTATTGAAAAACAAAAATAAAAGTGAATGCTTTAAATCAGCATCATTTCTGAAGCCACAGATTTCCACATAAAAACTCCCTACAGAGTTGGCAGAGATCAAGACTGTACTCTAACCTTGTGGCAATGAAAATGCAATACTAAACAACTATGCTTTCTGCACCCCGTAAGTGCAGTTTCATTGTCTTGGAGATATTGCCTATAAACACAGGCTAAAAGGGTTGGGGTTATTCAGCCTGAGAAATGCAGGCTCCAGGGAGACCTTACAACAGCCTGCCAGTACCTAAAGGAGCCTACAAGAAATCTGGAGAGGGACTTTTTACAAGGGCATGTAGGGACAGGACAAGGGGGAACGGCTTCAAACTGAAAGACAAGAGATTTAGATTAGATATTAAGAAGAAATTCTTCACTGTGAGGGTGGTGAGGCGCTGGCACAGGTTGCCCAGAGAAGTTGTGGATGACCCATTCCTGGCAGTGTTCAAGGACAGGTTGAACGGGGCTTTGTGCAACCTGGTCTAGTGGAAGGTGTCCCTGCCCACAGTAGGGGGTTGGAACTGGATGAGCTTTAAGGTCCCTTCCAACTCAAACCAGTCTGGGATTCTATGATATTCTAGGACCCCAAACAGACAAGCAGGTTTCCTTGCAGTCATTTTACTGTTTTAATCCTGCTTGAAATTACAACAGCATTACTGCCAAATCACACTAGCAGGACAGTACTTTTAGGTCTACCTAGAAAATGAGAAGGAGACTGACTCACTCAGCACAGGGATACACTAAAAACAGATACTGCTTGGGAACTAAAATCTGAAACAAAAGTCCTGTGGAGAGAGAGCAGAGCAGGAATAAAAATAGTTCCTAAAAACAGACAGTCCATGTGTCTGTTTTCAGTGGAGTTATGAATATGGTCTAGTAGCATAACATGAGAGAATTCATATATTGGCTATACAGTGGAGCAGGTATATTTATTAAATACATTTTATTTAATTTAATCTTAAAAACTGAAGGTTAAATTTTTTCTCTCTTCAACAAACTCCTAAATAACTATGTTCCCCATCATCTGTGTGGTTTGATCTTTAATGGATTTATTCACAATCTCACCTCCCCCATCACAGTAAGGCAAAAAAGTGTTTCTTCTGCCACACTGCTTAGGACCTTGTTTATTTATGAAGTTGTTCCACAGTAACTGCATACAACATATTTTCCTAATTCAGTGTCATAAGCATATGTATTTTAAATTCCCTCCTATCCTAACAGCAAACTAACTCTCACACCAGAGTTACCCAAGACAGTAGAATTTCAGGTTGACCTTCACTTAGCCCCGTCACTGTCACCACCTCCCTTTGCAGCTGAGCAGGATCTCACATAGCTTGAGAAGACTCCACTTTGTGCTACTATAGAAACACAGTAACATAAAACATGGGTTATTGTGATGAGGTCTTGCTGAAAGGACATAATTGTCACTGGTGTTTATGGAAATAGGGTCGGGCCTTTGATGTGATTGAATAAACTGCACATTATACTATGTGATGTGCCAGTTAAACACGGATGAAAAGAAACAGAAGCTCCACAACACTTACAGGAAATTACCACCACACAGTTCGAGTGTATGCATAAACACACATGTACTTTAGTCTTCACCTGGAAAAATTTCTCATCATAGAGCAGGATTTCTATGTGCCAACATATGGTTGCAGCTGTCTTGCTAGATTTTTCTGTAACTTTTGGTAATATTAATGGGCATCAAATACATTTGCTGAGGAAGTATACCCCTCTGTTAGTGTTCACTGTCACAATACCTGCCATTTCTCACAGCCGAACATGGCTTTTGCTCTTAGTTAAACACCTAAATATTAATATTTTAGGCATCTGATAGCTCAGCACTGGCCCATTTCATAGGGTTTGTTTGCTTAAAAATGCATTTAGGACAATGGCTGATCTGACTGCAGAATACGATGTAGATATCCCATGAGTACAGGTGACATGAGTGAGCTCCATGGTAAAAGCCTGAGCCTCCACTGTGCTTCTTAAGCCACCTGAACCTGACCTCCAAAATATCAAAATACACCCTTTTTGAAGCAGCAGGTGATATGCAAATATTGCAAAGCTGACTAAGTATTTCACCTATTGCTACTATGTGTTTTACATGTATCTATAGGAATTAGGTCTAACCTGTAAATGACTACAGCTTGTGCTTTGAGCAAAATACAAGCGCCTATGTACAATTATAACTGCTCCGTATGACACCTCCCAACAGCTGTCATTGTGGTAAGGTACTGGCACAGCACAAAAATAAGATCTAGCCCACAGAGGGTCTTACATCAACACTCCTCTGACAAAAGAAAAACACAGACCCTTTACAGTCAGAAGGGAGTAAGACTAAAAGACAGTCATTGTTCTTAAGATCAAATAGACCGCATAAAACATAAGCAAATATTTCAGGGGATGTGTAGATGGAAAAGGCATGAAAGGAGTAGTTTCATACCATGAAAGGATGTTTGTATTTCAGCTCCTTATGTCCTGGGAGAAGACTCTGTCACTACTGATACACTAAAAATATTTTCTTGCTGATGTGCACCACTGAGCAGCTGAAAAAGGCCACAGTAAATGACATCAGGATCATTTGTACCTTTAACCCACTCTAAAGTTGGAACTTGAAAACTTTTGCCCTAAAAATAACAATGCTGTTGTATAATCATCCAATTTGTTATTGATAGTTACTTATTTTTAGTGACTTTAAGGAGGCAGGAAGGAGAAGAACAAGTTAGTCTTTGATGTCTGTGGTTCCAACAGTAAAGAGCTGGAGACTTCTTTGAGAATAATTTAAATCTAATCAATTTAGCTCATCTGATACAACATTATAGCAATAAAAAGGTTTAGTTGTACAAAGAAAAAAAAATCGATTAATGAGCAAATGCATAAAAAAGAAGAGGACCAATCATTTCAGTAGCAGGAGGTGACTCGCCATCTCTACATTCTCTTTTTCACATCATCTGCTTTTCTGTGAAGTCCTTTGTACCAGTGCTAAACAGGTTTAAAACTCTACATCCATTACAGTTTATACTGTATTAGTAGATGTGGAGGCCACATTACAAAATGCAGGAGGGTAGAAAAATCACAACTGGATCTGACAAGAAAAGACATCATTAGACCATCACAGCGGTAGTGTTCTTGACTAAAGAAGAACTAACTATAAGCTACTGAAATCCTTTACACAGTCTATGAAAATAAACCTCTGTGACCCAAACTAAAAGCCAATACTTTAAGATTATCAAAACTCCCAAAAAAGTAAACAGGACTATCAAACAAACTACAAGAAGTTGAAGGAGGAACCATCTTCTCTTCTAAAAAGGAAAGAAGGTAGAATATTCAGATACAGAGGTGCCAGGAAATCTGCAGTGCATGAAGACAGGGTTACCTGACCCTAACTAAGGATCACAAAAGGGTGACCAGTCCTTCCTCCACACCATTCAGCTCAGAAAGGTCTTCAGATTTTGCAGTGCCACTCCACAACATCTGAACTCCTTTTCAGCACACAGTGGCTCAGTCTCCAAATGTATTCTTTCACAGTTGGGTTCACACAGCCCAAAGGCCCTCCTAAGAACCTGTTCAGTCCGCACAGACAGCAGCAGGTCTGCACACCAAGCCACAGCATGCTGTGAAAAGCAAAACACTCTTGTTCCCTGACGCCATTTGAGATCATACAGGCTGGTACTGAGCCACATCAGCACTGATCCAGGTGACCACATAACCACCTGATGGCTAATGTTGACACAAGCAAAGGAAATAGGAAGGGGCAAGGCAGGACCTTCTCTCTGGGTGTCAGAGAGATTTGCTCTGGTGTCTTAAGCCAACTACAATCATATCTTTTAATAAGTTTATGCAATAAGTCACACAAACCCCTATTATGTATTTTTATAGGCATTATCATAGATCAATAGAAGTATCTGGGTTGGATGGGGCCTTACAGACCATTTAATTCCAAACCCCCTGTCATGGGCACAGACCCCTTCCACTCCAAGCCCCATCCAACGTGGCCTTGAACACTGCCACAGACGGGGCATATATGGGGATTATATATATATACCTATACTAGATAGTACTCTTGTTGCCCTTCAGAAAAATATTCTAAAGGGGAAATACACTGCTCAACAACTGAGAAGCAGTGATCTCAATGCTAAGCAGCACCCCTCAGCTTTCTTCAAAGTATCATCTAATTTGGATTTCACTCACGTGAAATTAAGGCAACATGTAGAAGTCTAAAGCTGTGTATTGATAAATCCCAGCTGGAAGACCTGGCATGACCGAGGTGCAACTTAACCACCTAGATCCACAAGTATGATTTACAAATGCTGAAGCTTAAACTCTTTGTGTATCCCATGTTCAAGCTAAACACTCTCCAAGGGCCAAGTATTCAGCATGGGAAGGGCTGGCTATGGTAAGGGCACTTAGGCTTGCATTCCAGATGTTAGGACTCAAACAGATGTGTCGAACTGCAACTCTGGGAAAGGAGCCTCCCTGTCACAGGACAGGTTGGACTGCACAGCTGGACACAGCCCCAAGCACTGGACAGTGGAATCTGCTTAACTGTGATTGTTTCCTCTGAATGGCTTATGCGGAAGATAAGTAAAGCTGGATATACGCTAAATCCTGCTCTGAAACCTTACCACTTCCTGTGAGCTGGCACTACACACCACCTTCCTTAGCACCCTGCTTACTTCAGCAGCTGTGCATAAGTCCCTGAGATTCTGTCCTTATTAGCAAGCAGCAATACCAGCCAGGGAAATACTACTAGAGTGACCAGGTTGTGCAGAGGAGCCAGAGGGAAGGTGGCTTCTCCTTTAAGCCAGCTCTAGCCTGGTTCCATGAGCTGAACAGCCACGAGTGGCTGGAGGACATCTTCCAGTTCAGCGTCATCAAAAGCAATCCAGCAAATGCTGTCCAAGGTGCTCCGAGATTTAACCCAAAGGAGAGCTGATCAGGAAACGTGCTTCGAAAAGTACATTTGTTATTCAGGGAAGGAGCATTATACTGCATCCTTACTCACCACAGAGACTGTACTAGGCACCTAAATATTTTGCACAGAAAGAGGTGTCTCAGCCTTTTACTGGACCTGTCTGTAAGTCACAGACAATGTCACTGACGTTTCATCTATCCCTAGAGCACAACAGAGACCACAAGTGAATTCTGAATGCACAGGGGTCCTGTAGAAGTCAATGGAAGTCCTCTGGGACAAGAATTCCACCTTCAAAGTATTCCATTTTTGTCCATTTTCTTATGAACTAGTTGGAAAACATTTTCCTAAATGGAACTCTTGAGAAACCTTGGAACTTGCAAGCTCTCTGCAAGCTCACTGCAGTGCCTGGTGCTCTCACTCCTGACCACAAGACACAGGCCCCTGACCAGCCCGGTGGGGCACAAGGTACCCTGGGCAGAACTGCCCTCTGACCAGAACTGCCCTCTGACCAGATGCTCACCAAGGAACCTTCCTGCCAAAACCAAACAGAACCAACAAAGAGAACACCCAGACTACAGGTCCATTGGAGGCTGCCTACCACCTGCCCTGACCCCTGCAGCAGCTGGCCAGGGCCTCGCTGGCTGGGTGCCCTGTGGGGTGCACGTGTGCGCTGGGGCGGCCGGAGGCCCTGTGGGGTGGCTGCCGGTGGGATGCAGCGGCGCTGAAGGGTGGCCGAGCCGCGGGGAGCCCCGCGGGGTGCAGTGCTGGGTGCCCGGTGCCCGCAGGCGAGCCGAGCTGCGCTTCCCCGTCACGGCCCGGGCAGCGCGTCCTCCCGGCGCAGAGCCCCGAGGTCGCCCCAAGGACTCCCCGCCGCCGCCGCGGCAGCCGCCGCGCACCCCGGCTCTGTGAGGGCGGCGGGGGAGGAGCAGGGGAAGCGGGCGGCGGGGCCGGGCGGCCGGGCCGTGGAGGCGCCGGGTCCCTTCCCCCGCCGCTCCTTCCTCCGCCGCGGCGCCTCCTCCCGCCGCCGCTCCTGCCCGCCTCGCCTCGCCCGTGCCTCACCAGCCGCGGAGTGGATCTTGGAGGATTTCCGCCGCAGGGACATCCTCAGCGCCGTGTCCAGGCCGGCCCTGTTCGGCATGCTGCGGCCGCGGCGGCAGGCGAAGCCCGCGCCGGGCTAGTGCGGCGGCGGCAGCGAGCTGGCCATGGCCCCCCCTCACGCAGCGCCGCGCTGCGGCCTGGCTGCGGGGGCGGGCGGGGCGCTCAGCCCCCGCCGGGTCGGCTCCGCGCCGGGGCCGCAGGTGCGCTCCCGCGGAGGTGCCGCGGCCTCCTGCCCCCTGCCCTGCGCGCCGGGGCACAGTAACCCCTCCGTGCGCGGCGGCTGCCTCTCCGTGCCTGCCGGGCGCGGCACCGCGGCTCGCCCCTCAGCCCCCCGGCCCCACGCACCGGGGGACACGGGGTGCGGCCCCGGGTGCCTACCGGACTCCTGCGCTAACGCCCCCAGGGGCAAAGCGGGTGCAGAGCCGTCTCCTCACGGCCCCTGAGGGGAGCAGCGGCTTCCTGGGGGCAGAGTGCACGGCCTGGCCCTGCCCGGCGTTGTTACCCCCTTCTCTAGGTTATGAACGGGCTCGCTCTGGTTCTCATGTCCCCGCGGCCATCTGTACCTCAGCTGAGCGCTACTCCTCTGGTAACGCGGCCTCTCACAACTCGGCATACCCAGAGTGAGTCATTACCTAAGGTACGATGAAGTCAGCGCCTGGTTTTAGGGTTTTGGTTTTTTGAGGTGTCTGTCTGAAACTAGTATTTTACTGCTATTTTAGTCACATAAAGCCCCCGCTGAGATCAGGATCCCTAGCTGTTTCTCTTTCTTCCAGTTACAAGAGCACCTTTCATCATGTGGCATGCTGCCAGCCTCTTCACAAAAGATACTGATCCTTCTCAGTTTAAAATACCCAGTAAATCAAGGATAAAAAAAGAAATGGAGGAAATTGATCAATAAGCCACTTAACTCTTACAGCGCATCACCTTCCTGTGCAAAACGTTTGCAACTGTGAGAACTACCTACCAAGGACAGGCAAAGAAGGAATGAAATTGGAGGGGGGGATGGTGGAAATAACTAAAGAGAAGCCTCATGATCTTTACAGATGTTGGTCTCAGTTAGGCATAGCTAGCAGTGCCTGCCACATCCTAAGGGGCTGTCTTTGAGCTTCGAGGTAGGATGGTTTAAATGAGATGGAAGCTCCCACGGGATTAGGATTTATTGACTTTTGGGAAGACCTACTGCATAAGAAATGGTCCCCAGTACATTCAAGGTTTACGAAAAATGGCCCTAAATCCATATCTAAACCACTCTACCATACGGAGTTGGCTAGCATACACGATGGAAAATTCGGGTGCTATTTCAAAGATCATAAATAGTGCTAAACCACTGAACCTTGCTGCACTTTGGTGTCCTCACATATAATATGGAAACTGATATTTTCCTGCTACAATTTCACAAGAAGTCACAAATAGAAATTGTGTTAACAAATCACTTTGCACTTCATAAATGCAGAGTAATACAGAACTGCAGCATTTTACACCGACTTCACCAAGTGAATCATAATCCACCTGCAGATGTTTGCTTTGGGACAGGACTGCTGCAGACATACTTCTTGGCCTTTTACTGTTGTGGATTTTGCCACTCAGGGAGAAGGCTGTCCTTTTGTGAAGCCGGTAAGGGCAATGCTGAATGCTCGCATTCCTGTATGCCTTTCCCATCTTAAGCCCAATGTCATGGAGGTGGTTATTTTCATGAGCATGATTTTCTCCATCAGCTTACCCTTTTGCCTCTGTACAAATGATTTCCTGTTGTGGTCAGGTCTTTTACAGCAGTAGGAATTGCCTGGAGAACAGAGAATGTGTTGTTAGCTAGTAGACAAATGAAAGTGAAGTTCACTTTGGGTTCGAACTGTTAGATCAAAGTCAAGGAAAGTGCACCAAAAAAAGGACCAAAAAAGAATAGCAGCTCGTGGTTTCACGTTTATTTCTTCTTTAGAAGTTAACCCTCAGGTGACCTGTGTTTACAGCTAGAAGTGTTGTCGACTGTAAGCCACCAGCCCTACCAGCCTGCAAACCCAAGTAGCAGCTAAATGCACTTGTTCCTTCTCATGTGCTACACTGGCTTTCACCTCTGCAGCCTCAGTGTTCTCAAAGAGTGCCCCAGCCAACACACCATCTGGCTTGCATCTACACAGGGCTATTTAGTCATGTAAACTTGACTACTTAAGCTCCTCAAAGAGATTTAATTACCCAACCCACACTTACCTCAACAAGCCTGAGATACAGACCTGTAGAAGGCAGATCCCTAAGCATTAGCGACCAGTGATGCTTAGTGGCATTGAAGAAAGAATTGTCTGAGGAAACTGAGTGAGCAGAATGCTCTCAATAACTGAAAAAGAACCTGAGTCCTGCTCAGCAGGCTTAGGAGTCAGGCCCAGAGGAAAGCTAAGTGTGCAGTCTGGAAGTGACCGTGAGTTGTTGTGTTTCTGAAAGCTCACATTCATTAGTAACCAGCTGATGGGTAGCATATTAGTCCTGAGTTTTGTAGAAAAGAAACAGCTTGTTCAGCTGTGCAGGACTCACCTTTGTCATTTTGTTATGCAACTCCTGTCTTTGTCACAGTGCTGATGTGCACTAAATTGTGTATTATCAGACCATGAGTCATGGCAGTATGATTCCCTGGGGTCTGTCATAATGGCTCCATGGTTTGAATGATGTACCAAAAAACAGGAGTTAGTAGTTTTCAAATTATGATGCGCTCAGTTTTCTAGTATTTATAGCAGTGTACTTTCAAAGAGCTCAGTGTGCATAATAATTACTTCAATGTAATAAATAAAGCAAAGGCAGGAAGAATGGTCCTGTGGTTAACGTGCCAGGCTGAGAGACAGGATATCTTTATTCTATTTCTGACTGCCAGATACTGTCTGGGACTGTGGGGAGACTGTTAAGCCCAAATTTCTAAGAGATACATCCTTTGCTCCAATTACTAATGATATGCACAGAATTTGGTTCTAAAAAAAAAAAAAAATGAAACACATCTTAGAATTTATTATTAGTACAATGGAAAACTTAATAGCCAAATCAATCGAAGGGCTATCAGGTGAGAGATAATTATTACACAAAAATAAAGAAAACAAAGAAAGAAAGTACAGAATGCTACCACAAAAGAATATCAGAAATAATAATGCAGTTAATTATTCTGTAGACAGACTGTTCCTCTCTGTTCTTTTTCCCTCATTTTGGTGGTGTGTTCACCCTTCTGGCAGCCCCTTGGGACCTAGGGTTGGCGAGTGCTGGCCTTCCTCAAGCAACGGGTGTTGGGGCTGCACCTGGTCACTGGTGTCATCTCAATAAGTTCTCTGCTGTTTTCAACTATTACACCTTGCTCTGTCTTTGTCTATGGCTCCATGTTACATACAATTTTATTATATATGATGTTATTTATTTATGTTACATACTTGTTCTTTGTGTTATCCTGAAACCAGCTTTGCTCAGTTCCCAGGCCTGCTATCGCTGACTACTGGTTCTTTATAGCCCTGAGTTCTCCACTGACAAGGCTGTGCCTTTTATTTATCATCCTGTGCCTCCTCTACAATGTCCTGTGTCCCCACTTTCAGGGGACTCTGCTGTCATACCAGGCCTGTATTCCTCTACACTACATCATGTTAGTTATAATTATCTCATTCTATACAGTATAATTTCTTGCCACTCTCCATATGAAAGCTACAGTCGTGCCATACAACGTTAAGCAAAAGAAAAGAGTTAGATGTAACCACGTACTCATTAGAGATACTGCTGTTACAGCTAAAGAAAGTAAAAAGAAAGCCATGGACAGGTCAAGGAAAGTTCAAACAAAACGAGTCCTGAGGCCTTGCAAAGTCAGTACAGAACCTGTGGCCTCCTACCAGCGATGGTATTATTGGGCTACAGGACTAGAGCCATCCCATGCAAATTCTGCTTGTCTAACTCTGCTTGTCTTAAAATAGCCCACAACAGACTGTCTCAGTCTTAAACCAACTTAAACTCTGAGCTGTGGTGCTTTTCCTTTGTTTACATGCATAAGATCAAGCCAGCATGATGAAAATTATATGCTGAGATACCTGAGCGGTATCTGTTACTCATCTTAACTTGCTGTTTCCAGATTCATAAAAGCAGCTACTTCCAGATCTAGAAGTGTGCTTAGCATCACTCAAGAAACTATATGAAATCATTTATGGATCTTCTTTGCAAAGATGCTGTATCTCTATAGACTGATATGTGACATGACTGTTAATAGATGCATGGCCCACCTGTAACCTCTTCAAGGATCTGATACAGTCCTGTGCAGAAGGGGTTTCACTCACCAATACACTCTCTTGCAGTTAGTCATAGCCCACTGCATTTAACCTGAAGGTGGAGAAAAACTGATGAACTGCACATGCATTGGGTGAATGGGAGAGGGGTGGCAGGGTGGAGGAAGGCCAAACCATTACCTGTCAGTGTAATGGTGGAAAAAAAGGTCAAAGATTTGGAGATGTAGGCATCTTCATTTTTCATGTCCCATTCAAAGCTCATTCAAAGCTATACAGTTCTTTCCTCTTATTTCTGGTGGAAATTTTCCTGGTGCTAATTATTTTCCAAGTGGAAAATAATCAGCACCAGGCACATCAAGGTTTTCCAGATGACTTTTGAATAATGGCACATGTAAGTAAAATTATAGCGAGTAGAATAATTGCATTGGTGTGCTGGAAAATGAAATTGGTGCTCATTTTGTAGCAGGAGGTGATCTGTGACTTTCCCTGAAAAATACTGAAAAAAATTAAAAAGATGGAGCCTTTTCTATATTAACACTAACAAAACCACTGAAACTAAAGAAAGAAAAATAATACTTTCCAATGACCAAGACTAGGTACTGGTCTAGTGGGAAGTGTGCCTGCCCATAGCAGGGAGGTTGGAACTAGGGGATCTCTAAGATCCTTTCTAACCCGAACCAGTCTGTGAGTCCATGAATCTACGTTTCTGGGAACCCGGACACGCAGAGGCAGGGCCGCGGTGCCTGTGCCCTGGGGAGCGCCTTGCTGCTCTTCAGCACCTCGGAGAGCTCCTGCCGTCAGCCGGGGACAGCTCCCGCCGAGGTCCTGCGGGACCGCAGCAAGCGCTGCGCCGGGGTTTGCCGCGGGGCCGGCGGGGCTTTGCCGCCGGCAGGTGCCGAGAGGTTCCCGCTGCGCTGCGCGGTAAGGGCACGGGGAACAGCCTGAATCATAGAGTCATGGAATGGTTTGGGTTGGAAGGGACCTTCAAAGGTCATCTAGTCCAACCCCCTGCCACGGGCAGGGACACCTTCCACTAGATCAGGTGGCTCAGAACCACATCAGCCTGGCCTTGAATGTCTCTAGGGATGGTGCATCCACCACCTCTCTGGGCAACCTGTGCCGCTGTTTCACCACCTTCATTGTAAAAAATTTCTCTCTCACGTCCAGCTTGAATCTCTCATCTTTCAGTTTAAAACCATCACCCTCATCCTATTGCAACAGGCCCTGCTAAAAAGTCTCTCCCAATCTTTGTTATAAGCCCCCTTTATATATTGAAAGGGCACAATAAGGTCTCCCCAGAGCCTTCTCTTCTCCAGGCTGAACAAGCCCAGCTCTCTCAACCTTTCCTCATAGGAGAGGTGCTCCATCCCTCTGATAATTTTTGTGGCCCTTCTCTGGACCCTCTCCAAGAGATCTGTATCTTTTTCCTATGCTAAGGACTCCAGAGCTGGATGCAGTACTCCAGATGGGGTCTCACCAGAACAGAGAATAGAGGGACAAAATCACCTCCCTCAGCCTGCTGGCCACGTTCCTCTGGATGCAGGCCAAGATACAATCGGCCTTCTGGGCTGCAAGTGCTCCTTGCTCATGTCCAATCTTTCATCCACCAGCACCCCAAGTCCTGTGCCAGTACAATTTCAGTCACTTAATTTTGCAGTTGGCTTTGCTTATTTTTATTTTAAATTTAGGTTAATTTTATTCCAGCATTAACATTCAGTTTAGGTGCTGTCCATCACATCAGCACTCCCTGCATAGAGCTGTGCAAAGTGCCCAAGCGCCTTTGCCCCATCCCGCCTCCCAGTGGCAGCGCACCGGGAACAGGAGAAGCTGGTTTTCCCCATGTATTTGTTTCTTGCCCTCTCTGTTAGCAGAAGCTGTGTCTCGGAGGTGGAAGCGGCCGCTTTGCAGGGTCACCTTCTGGGACAGGGCCGTGCTGCGGACTGGAGGCACGGCCGAGCCAGCACTCGCTCCTTGTTGCCTGGCGCCCTCTCCTGCCCGGCGGCACCGCTTCATCCCCGAGGCGGGCGGTTGTGCCTGATTTGAGCAGGTCCCGTGCGCTGGGCACCGGCCCGGCCGCTGCCCCGAACAGTCCGTGTCATTCAGCTCGTTCTGCCTCCCCCACTTCTACCGCCATAGAAGTCAGAGGGAATCACATCACCGTCTTTCTGGGGGTTTGGGTGTTTCAAATTGCGTTACTCTCACAGTGTGCTTCTTACAGAGAGCTGGAAAGCTTGATCCATGTGATGGCCCAGAGCACAGTACGAATGCAGAGGCATAATGTGAATTAAGTGACTGAAATCAGCAGGGAGGCCACAGTCATCGTTTGAGATTCATGTACAAAGAAAAAAAAATAATAAAAAATTAAGTCTGAGGACTTAAAGATGTCTTAAAAAAAAGGGGGGGGGGGGACACTGAATTTTAGAAACCTTTTGCTGAAGTAACCCCAAACTTGGGTTTTTACTTCAGTCCCATAGCGAACAGATAATGTCAAGAAAATAAACTAAGTAAATGGAATTTAACCGTCTGAATAGGAAAAAGGTCTCAGCTGTCATAGCAGGATAGCCCTCAGGTGTAGTGTCTGCACCATGATAAAGGAGCCCAGCACAAGGTCCTGAATCCAGACATGCAATAATTCCAACTTAATCATTGCACTGTGATGGTTATTTTTTTCCTTATGAATAAAAGCTTTTCCCATACAGAATTATGTATATATATGTGTGTGTTTGTCTGTGTACACAAAGATATAACCTACGTTCTAGGCAAGAAATAGTATGATTCTTTACTCTCTGCATGCAGATTACTGTATGCATACCCAAGTGAACTGCTGCACATATGTGGAGTAACTACACACTAACTCATACACATATTGGCATTTCCTCTTCTTTCAGTGTTTATATGTACACTGTTAACATTGAATGAATGCAATTAACTGCATTGCAGAATGGGTTTAATATCAGTAAAAGGAATAGTACCAGCAACCAAAGTGCTCTATTCATGCATCATTCACTCAGATAAGGGCAAGACCTCTGTATTAAAATAGCAGCATGGTGTGCTGTCCTGAGCACGCGTGCTTGAAGGTAAAGGGATGAGCCATTATTAATGTAGCTCAAACCTGTGTGAATTGCAGAAATAGCTCACAGGCTCGGTAAGGTATGTCAAATGTTCAGAACAGTAGAACCAGTGTTGTGTAAGGAAATGCATTAGAATGGAAGTGGCCTAGATGAAGGCTAAAGATGAGACAGAAAGGTGCAAGACAAAAAATCAAGTGCTTTTCTTAGAATTAAAGTAAGCGATATACTGTATCTGTCCCACTTCACTCAGGACAAGAACTCCAGCTGTGGGTTATAATAAATGCTCAAAATGATAGAACAAAGTGATCCCACACATCCCATTATAGCTATTAAACCTGTAGAAGATCAAAGCTGTGTTTGTTTTACTCTGCATAGGTTTCACTTTTGCATTTCAGACAATTTATATTACACTAGGGATAAATTTAGTGGTGGGATAAACACCTTCTGGAGTAAGTGTGAATGCCAACGAGCGACTTGCACTGAGCTGGTATTTGGTGACCCTGCTCCAGGTCTCAGCTAGACTACGCAAAGTCCAGTGTAAGCTCAGGGAAGGAAAGGAAATAGGAGACATTTTGCTGTGAGGGACCTTGTGCCTGCAAAGGGTGGGTTCACCCCCCTCCCCTGTAACCGAGGGCAGGCTAAGGGAAGGCTGCAAGATGCTGGGCAGTACTTGCCTGGTGTTGATGGTTTCTGTGTTGTCCTGGGTTAAGCTCAGTCAGCAACTAAGAACCACGCAGCCACTTGCTCACCCCACCTTTTCCCTGCCCCTGGGCAGCATGGTGAGGAAGTTGCCCGGAGAAGCTGTGGCTGCCCCATCCCTGGCAGTGTTCAAGGCCAGGTTGGACGGGGCTCGAAGCAACCTGGTCTAGTGGAAGGTATCCCTGTCCGTGGCAGGGGGGTTGGAACTGGATGAGCTTTAAGGTCCCTTCGAACCCAAACCAATCTGTGATTCTATGAAATATGTCACAGACCTGTTGAAACACAAAACCAGTGTGATGTCCTTGTATTAGTTTTGGAGCTATTTGGGACACTGTGTTCAATAAATCCTGAAAGGGAGATGATGAAAACTATGAGCGATGCTCCCATTATCCCAAATCTCTCCCCATTTCTGGACATGTACATGACTGACACAAACTTTTCAGTAGTGCCACAGGAAACAGTCTGCTCCTAAGAATAAAAAAAAAAAAAAAAAGCTTGGAAACAGTTGCAGTTGTACAAAAAGATCTGATGAATATGAAAGGACAAGGAAATGAGAAAGAGTCTGAGGAATGGGGTGAAATTAAAACACTTCTGCCCAGTTTGCAGTTAGTTGGTAACACAGGAATCCATTTCAACATCATATATTATTAAAGAAAGACAATTAGAGTGGCATGCAAGCTGTAATACCAGCTAGGAAGTCATCACACATACAAGAAATGGAAAATCCTATTCATTCAGTCTGATCATTCTCTGTATCTTTTCAGGGCCCCTGTCCAATCCAGCACTCTGGGTCATTTTCCACATTAAAGGCTCTGGGTTAGTGCTGCAGGTTGACCTGAATTTAATATTTCAGTTGAAATAAATTGCTTTTTAAAATTTCTGACCACATTTTTCATTTTTTTTCCTAGAAATAAATTAATTTTCATAATGTTGCCAATAAAAGTCCTTCAACATGTCCCTTCTTCCAGAGATACAGCCAGCCTGATGCCAGCACCAGCAGCTGTGCATCCTGGTGATGACCAATAGAAAACGTCTACTGGTGATCAACCAAAGGTGGCTTAGAAGATACTTCCTCTAGGTTGAGGATATTACACTTCATCTTAAACATGTCTTTTGAGTTTTCTTCCATGCCATACAATTATGTTTATGTAAGCTATATCCTATTAAACACCTGAATGGAGCACAGTCAGATGGGGAAATAGATGATTAAAAAAAAATAAAGGAAGAAAAAGAAAATAAGATAGATGAGAAGTAAAATTTCTCAGTACAAAACAGATACTTCTCTCACAAAAGTATGGAGAAAACTGCCATGAACAATAAGCAACATGAGGTAACTCACTAAGTAGATACTTCCTTTAATAGGTTAGGAATAGGATTCTCTTAATAGGATAGGAATTTAGAAGCATGGAGTAAGAGTCCAAGGCATAATAAAATACAAGAAAATATTTGCTAGCAGCTCAGTAAGTGAACCTGACCCACTCGGTGCTCCGAGACAGGCCACACGTGCAGGGAGAGATAACAGTGGCACAGAGAGGCTCTAGGAAGCCAACCTCAGGTGCCACAGGCAACCTTCACTCTCGCATTTCCCAGCGTTGTACTCAACTTCACAACTGCAGTGACATCTTGTTTCTGCACGCTCAGCTGTCTTTTCCCTTACACTATGCACCAGTGGTCTGGCTTAGTCAGAAGAGGTTCATTACTCCAACCTAAGAGCACTCTATTCTCTTGGCTGCTATTAACTGTAAGGCTTCATGTCTCTTATACCCAGTAAACACCAAGTCATTACTTCTTTCACTTAGTCTCTTGTACAATCTTCCCTGTATTTTAACCTTTACAATGAGATGACTCAACAAGGCAGACTTGCTCCACACAAGGCTGCAACCTGACGAGTTTGCTTCCCCTTTGGCTCCAGAGGCACCTGTCTGTGCAGCTGATGAAACTGTTCTTCCACCCCTGCACTGCCACAGCTCCCACTGCTCCTGCCAGCAAGTGCTGCTTTGTTTTGAACTGGTAGCACCCAAGCTGTCTGCTCAACATATCAAACACTATCACATGCCAAGGTGTATCCACCTTCTCCTGTTGTAGTCACACTGACACCAGGTACGGTGAAGACATGGCACCATGGTGAGCATCACAGACATCACCTGCCCATCAGTGAGGCTCTAAGGACCTGCTGGGGCCTGGCTACACCCCGCACTGCTGCTGTGATCCTACTGTAACCTGTGCTTGCTGGGGAAAGCCACCATAAAAACGTCCATCTGTAGTGTGTTTATGCCTTCTGTTGTGTGAACTCCGGGTAGTAGAGGCTTGAGCTGAACAGATGATGAATCCCAAAAGCTTCTTGCAGCCAGGGCAGGTTCTGGCTCTTCCAGATCAGGGAGGACTATGAATTGCCCCATCTGGTCATTTACTCGGCTGCAATTAGAGAGCATTCAACCAGATGTTCAGGTGTTCAGTATCCCCCAAGTCTGAAGTGCAACCAGGCACTAATGTTGCATTGGCAAGAGATGGATAAGGCCCAAGAGCTGGACCATCTAGCTGGCCAACAGGGCTCAATACCTGATGCTAGCTTCTCTGACCCCTCCACCCACCTCACGGGTTAAACAAAAGTCTCTGCCTATGCTCTTAGGACCCATGCAATAGTACATGAGGGGACATGCACATCCAGTTGCTCTTTATTTCAGCAGAAGCCTCCAGGAACCTCCTGGGAGCGTCCCAATGCACTTCTGCAGAGTCAGCCTGCCCTCATCTCACAGTCCCGCTGGTTCTACACCTCAGCTTGGGCCTCAAGGCTGCTGAAGATAATCCCTTTACACCCCTACCCAATACTTCCTGTGACCTGCTTCCAGCTGCCTTATAAGCTCCACTGTGTCACCACTTCCTCATTGCCCCTGGTTTCTCATTTTCTTGCCTTACAATCACATGAACAGGGTGGAGGGTTTGATGTGATGGCGACCTTCTCTGCATGCCTGGGAACGGCCAGAACTCAGGACCACAAATGCACGGTAACACAAACTTTCCAGTGTGCATTTTTAAAGCAGTGAGACCTAGCTTTCCCCTTAACTGACAGGCAGGCATGGCACAGACGACCAAATCATCCCATGCGTTTTAAAACACAAGCCTGAGAAGTGCAGAATCAGTCCAGCATGTGAATCCCTCATGCAACACCTGATGCTGGAACTCATGCAAGAAAAGTAAGTGTGTGAACCTGCCAACACGTATAGGTTACAGCTTCCAAATCAACACAACAAATACAGGAGAGCCCAAGTTTTTCTGTGAGGTTTCTTGTTCAGAGTATGGCGTTGAGATCGAGACGCGTTCCTGTGACACAGAAACCTGGCTGGTAAGCACCAGCTCCCCCTGCCAAGCCACAGGCAGGAGCAGGTGAACACATTGATGAAGTCAAGCTCAGCAAGGGCGACAGGTACAGTTCCACAGGAGCTGAAGCGTTGAGAAGGGAGAAAAACGTGCTTAGTGGGAGCTGTTAGAACAAGCTGAGAACTTCACCGTGGGAAAGCTCCTAACCAGGAGCTGAAAGTCAACTGAGTTAAACGAAAATGTCAGTGAGAAGATGTACAATACGCTGAAGTGTCAAGAGGAGGAAGAAACACAGCGAAGTATTGGGTCATTTGCATCTTAGTAGAAGGTAATTGTGAAGATTTACAAGGTCGGGGAGAGGAAAAAGACAGAACCAACCTGCATCAATCCACAATCTGAACACTAGGATTTGCTACTCTTTTTGTGGGAAAGGACTGACCAAGGCCCAGCCACAAATACTGAGATCTCCAAACTCTAATAACTGGAATTTTCAGAACCCCATTTTGGATAGCACAGGAAATGTTGAACTGCATTCTAAGTAACAAACGGGATTCAAAGACTTTTGTATCCAATCTGTTTTCTGGACATCTGAAATTTTAATACATTTGTTTACAAAATGTCACAGGAATACAGAAGCAAATACCAAATGGAACCACTGCGATTTAATTGGTCCTGTTAACACCATTTCCTGGGAAAGCCAAGGAACAAATCACACGTCCCTCCAATGGAGGGCAAATACTTGTTAATTCCCACACAGCAGGACAGGAATGTAGTGTGGGAGACTTGATGTTCCTTATCCAATGGCCTATGATTTCTATGGGAGCCTGTCACTGTCCTTTTGGATATTCCCCCTCAGCAGCTCAGTTACAAATACCCTGTCACATAGGAACTTGTCTTGAACCATGTGAAATTGTGCTCTTACAGTTGGTTACACAGCAAAATCCCATCTGAATAGAAGGCATGGGGAATCAATCGCCTTTCACCTCCCGTGCATTAGACTGGCGGCTGAGCAGGATTCCAACTACTTAGTTAAAAGATGCAGTACAAATAAAAATCCCCTATAGTAAGGATTTAAGTTAAAATTGACCTTGACAGAACCATGCTGCAAGGCCATGGTGAGCCAAAAGCCAGTTTCTAAAGTGCGGCACTGAATCAGGCAGCTTTCAAATATGAAGGAAAACCTCCAGGAGAAAGGAAGCAGCAGAAGGCTCCCATGTATTTAGATAACATTAACATCAGAGGCTAACAGAAGTAACAGAAAATATAATGTAAAAAACCCAAGCCAGCTCTGATAACCACATTTAAATCTTCCCACTCTAA
The DNA here is from genome assembly GCF_037157495.1 of Lathamus discolor. Lineage (NCBI taxonomy): Eukaryota > Metazoa > Chordata > Aves > Psittaciformes > Psittacidae > Lathamus > Lathamus discolor. The sequence goes on along the minus strand of NC_088887.1, from coordinate 107,438,210 downwards.
TCCAGCTAAGGAGGCACTCAAGAAAGGTGTCAATGATGTCTGCAATAATTAGCAGTTCAAATCACATCAGAAGAGGCCTTAATCATATCCTTAAACTCATCTAAATCTCGTAAGAGAATTTCTTAGAACTACCTTTAGGAATAAAAAGAAGCACCTCTGAGGAACTTCTAACACAAGTTCCTCACTGGCAAACATCCAATACCTTCACACAGGATTTTATTATTTGCCTTCAAGGGTGCCACAAAGCAGGTATTTTAACACAAGCACCTGGCACTGAAGTGCATTTGCCAAGGCCACCTCTAGGCAGGGAAAGCCAGTAGGACTTTTCCACTTCAGGTATTCTTTCTGCTGCTTGCAATATACACACTGTATAGTTCTGTCTTTCTCCAAAGCATACTGCTCAGAAGAGGAGCTTTGGAACATCCAGATTACTTTCAGAAGCCCCAAGCCCCAAGAGCACTTTGCCTTGCATTTTTACCTACCATAACAGAAAACAAACATCAGGGAAACACACATATACAGCTGGGGAAAAAAGAAGAAAGAATAAAAACTGAGACCAAATACCAAGAATGATAAATCCTCTTACCCATTTAGGGCATAAGGCTCAACAGTAATTCACACAAAGCCTCAATTATTTACTTTGCAACTTTATTTCTTTATAAGTTATTGGTATAAAGATTAATATCTAATTATACAGTAATCTGGGGACTTTAAGGGAAGCTTATTGTCTTTTTTAGTGTCTTTTGCCATTTGGTCCTCTGACATGTTTTAAGAGGACGAATATTATATGTGTACCTTAAATTCCTGTACAAAACCACTTCAAACCTTTGTTTTGTTTTGTTTTTCTGAGTAGGATGCACGAATCATGCATATTGTAGACAATATAATGATCGAGGAAATATTTCCTTCTTTAAACTAAGGCAGTTAAAACCCCATTAATATCAACTGAGTCGTTTGGAAGAGTAAAAAAGGCTTCCTCGGTGCTCATTTATTCTTTGAGCAAGTATCATGTTCAATAAGACACACCTTGAATTATCGTTGCTTTGATTGCTGTCTGCATTGAAAAGACAGAGATTGTCAAAGACAGCATTTACCTATGTACATTTTATAACGTCACTAACCCATCCGCTTTTGCATATGAACTCATCAACATTAAGCATTGTGTAAAACCACATGCAAAAACTGCCATTTTTTTTTTTAAGTAGAACCAAATTGGCAAGTTTTTGGAAAGGATATTTCAACATTAAAAAAAATATAGTCTATTCAAATGAGCACTTCAAGTAACTTAAATATCTTTAGCAAACATGTCCAGCAAGAAACTCTCTGTAAAAGAAATTGTTCTTAGAACAAAAAGCTAATGAATGGCTATTTAGACACTAATTTTTCAACACAGTGGTGGGTCTGTGTGAAACAATTTGTAATCTAAATAAAGTGAGTCCATTACACTGTTAAAAAAACCGTACATTAAGCAGGACTGATTAACTATTGCATTTCTGTATTTACAAAAGTGCTTAGCATAACAAAATTACCTAAAAAAATATAAACTTTACCAGTCTCATTTGGTTCTATGTGTACTCCTAGATCTGCATTTGGAGAAAAATAGTATTTACATTGCTAGATTTAGACAAGTTTCCTATTCTTTTTAAAGAAATTTAACAAAACTCCCCACACAAATGGACCCCTGTGTAAGTCAAGTCATTCCCCCTGGCTCATCATAAATAGAGCAGAAGCAAATCCTTGAGTATTGAGCAGTACAAGTCATTCTAGCCATTGTCTGTGGCATTAGACCCCAACACAGGCTGCCGACAGATTGGGCAAGTGGAGTTTTCAGAAAGCCAGCGATCAATACAATGAATATGAAACTCATGCATACAAGGTAACTGCCTTAGCTTATTCCCTGTTACATACTCATTAATGCAAACACTACACGTTTTACTTATTTCATTTTCAGTGTGAATATCCCCATAGTTCCGTGTGGAAAGATTGTCAATCTGCTCTTTGGTTAAACCTCTTAAACGATCATCATCATCTTCTTCATTCAGCAAGAAGAAGTGGGCAAGCCGGAGTATTGGCAGCGTTCCATTTTCCACCAGGTTGTTTGCATCTTGGGACTGCCTGTTATCTTGGGTTTCATTACTGTGACCATAGCGTTGAGTATCATCACTCTGTCCATTCGTTCCCCTGCTGCCTTCTACTGTGCGCCCATTTCTAGATGAAACCTCACTTGAATCACTGCTGTTGTTTGCTGAACTTGAGTTACTCTGCTCTGACTGTACATCCGGTAAGTGATGACCACCTCTTTGCACTTCTGAGTTAGATTCAGTTTCCATTAATGAACTCAGTTCTCCGAAGCCTGTCATAATTTGTCTAAGGATTGATCGTAGAGCCACTGAGGAAGGCTCACCAAGCCCCGTTTCCGAGATCCGGCGGAGAGGTATCCTTATAGTGCTAACATAGGTGCGAATACCCGCACGTTCTGATCGTGAGATCGTGCGCCGAAATCCCCCGCTGTCGCTTTCAAAGGTAACTGTATTTTCTGCCATTCCTACTCTAGAACGAGTTCTACTGGCAATACTGTCCCGATCTCGGTTTTCTCCAGGACGAATTCTTCTCACCTGAAGATCTAATGTAATTGTTGGATGCCTTCTAACAGCAGCTACTGGCCTACTAGATTCCTCCTCTTCCAAAGTTATTCCCAAGGATGGGGCTACGCTGGAAAGCTGAGGAGTCTGAGTATTACCTCTTGCTGCTTCTTCGGCAGGCTGTGAAGAAGGCTGAGCTGTTTGTCTTCTGCTTCTGCTGGCTTGCTGTGCATTTCTATCCTGCCTCTGCCCATGTTCCTCAGAACGAGCAGTATCACCTTGCCTTTGCAACGGAGAGCGGCTTCGACTACTTAAAGTAGATCTCAGCCGCAGAATTTCTAGTCTTTGGTTTGCACTCATCCGAACGTTAGTTCTAGCTCTACCTCTTGTGACTCCTGCAGAAGTACCTCTTCCTGTTGTTTCTCTTCGTTCACCAGCAGCTGCAGAATTACTACGTGTAGTATTTGATTGGGAAAGGCCTGCCAACTCTCTTGTTCTACTCCTGAGCCTCCCTGAGACTGGTTCAGAGGCTGCTTCAGAGCTTTGTGCCATGGAGCTTCTTACAGACCTGGTCCTTGCGGTGCTTGAAGCCTCACTGTTTGCCTCTCTTGTGGTCCTGCTTCTCGTTCGTGTGGGTATTGGGCTGACAGGTCTTTGATATCTTCTTTCCAAATACATTCTACTAGTATCTATACCCATATACGCCTCACCAGCAGTTTCAAAACTGTTATGATCATGATTTATGTTGATTTCAAGACTAAATCGAAACTCCCCACTGTTTGGATTTGTTCGACTCACAGCTCTCCAGGTTTGGTTCCCACTCTGCCCACTGCGAGTGGCATTGCCTGTGCGACGAAATGTGTTCAGCCATTCAAGCAGAGAGTCTCCATTTGAGTTTTCTCCAAGAACATCAGAATCTGAGAAAAACAAAGAATGGCAAATATTCATATGACTGTCTGGTCAGCACACTACAATGCGCTCCAAATTCTCTATGCTTGCTGGGCCCCAGCTTCAGAAACAATACAGGAGCAGGACAACTACCTTGCCGTGCTAACATCACTTTGCTGAAAACATGCTCTATGTAAAAATGTCAGCAAAACTCATCAGTTCAAACTAGAACTTTTGTCTCGCCACCAGATACACAGAGAAATGAATGCACCCAAATGGCCTCTTCTGGCAATAGAAAGTTAGTTGTATTTGTCCAATATCTGTCCCTTGCTTAAGCTATTAATTTGAAGGCATCCTCGTCAATTTCAATAAAGGAAGGAAGATTATGACAGATTTTGTCTTCTTATGGAAAACATTATAAAAAAAGTTGCTTTCTATAAGCAGTGGAATAAATGATGCACTATTTTGACAGGTTTGCTCCTTTTGTGCATAGACAGTCTTTTCCTACAATACCCACAGATCTGTTCCCAAATCTCTTCCAACTACAACCTCAAGAACAGCTAAAATTGTGGTTAGTGCTAACTGTGTGTATAAAATAAGGCAACAGGGATGATCACCGTGAAGGTTTTCCCTTGACAGGATCAGATTGAGGTCTCTGTCTTCTGCCATGCCCCTGCTTTCATGAAGCCTGCAAGGACTTTGGTATCTTTACTTCAGAGTTGCCTATTGCTCTCATAAAGCTGACTAGAATTGGCCAAATGATTAAGCCAACATTGCTGGGGAAGTGAAGACAGACAGTGCACATAACACAAGCCATTAAAACAAACAGGAATGAAACAACAACAAAACAGTGGAGAAATTAAATGCTTGCCAATTAACTTCTTGTCTTCTTCAACTTCTCTAATACATGATAAAACCTCTTAAGAATTAGAATAAATTATTTTTCTGCTATTAAGTCTACTAGCAAGGGGAAACAGGAAGAGAGGAGAAAATAATTTGTGGTGGACAGAATCAGATTTCATTGAGTGTTTCAAGTTTGTTTTCATGTCATTAGGAAATCTCTCTTACTTTTTAGAATAATCCAGAGAGGTACAATGAGAAAACAAAACTCAAAATAGCTGCTACTGAAATCCATCAGTATTTCTGTAAAATACCTGTACAGAACAGTATCTGGGTATCACATACTACGTATATCTAATATATATGAATGAAGAATGTTTACCTCCAACCGTTCTACCTTCACCTTCTCTGTTATCCATATCAGTCTGCGATGCCAGACGCTCCTTAGCCCCCTCCAAGCGCTGCTGCAACTCTTCTGCTGTTATTTCCCCTGAAATAGTTTACGTTTTGACAACGCTATTAGATAAGATACTATTATTGGCTCAACGCAGCTGTGCAGAAATAACAGTAATTTCTATCTTGAACAAAAATCTTCAGGAACAAGGTAAAATTAATGCAACTAAAAAGAACACAGCACTAGTGTGAGACTTGTAACGCAGGTACACAGAGGAAGTAGTTACTGGGGTGGAAGTAAAAAAGATGCTGAATGTATACCAAGAACATGCCAACTTCCAGCAACGACTCAGAGGCCCCCAGAATTGCCACATACCAGCAGATACACTTTAGTGTACCAGATGTTAATTATTCGTGTTTGGATTATTACCTTTATATAGAGATGTTGCATTTGAAAGAGTTATATTTTTATCCCAGCTTTCGTATGTGTTTAAGTGGTTCATTTTTACTGAGTGTCATTAATTTTGACTGGAAATGGAGGGGTGGTTTCCTTTCTACAAAGTCACAGAAGGCAAGCTACTGAAGTCATACAACCACATGCAGTGCCTGACAGCAGTAGGGTCAGTTCCCATTACATGTTTTCTACTGAAGGTACCCACGTCTTACCAGGAGTGCCAAGCAGGTTGCGGTCTCTCATTAACCTGTAGTCTTCCTCATTGAGTTCATTAATGAACTGGTAATAGGCCTCCTCCCTACTGAGGCGCTCCAGCTGTCGCTGCCTCTCATCTTCACCATGACGATGCTCCTGTGAAGACGCCTGCTCATTGCCATTTCCTGCACGGTGCCGAGAGCGATCCATAATGATAATGCCAGGCTGTCCTGAACAAAACCAGGAGGTTAGACAGCAAAGTAATTACAGTAAATATTTACCTAATTTACAGTAAAATGTTCCCCACATTTCCAATGAAATTAGTTTATTAATAGCTAAAGATGACTGAGGTGAAGCTCCATGCTATTTGCCAAGTTAACAGTGTAGTTTATTATGCCATTAATTTGCTTCTAGCTTGTTGAAAAATAGTGAGACATCCCCTTTGCTCACTGAAAGGCAATACCAGTTGGTACAGCAACTTTAAAATAAAAAAAGAAACGACAGATGTTTTACCTTTTTTTTTTTTTTTTAGCTAAATAAGGATATTTTAGAAATTTAAAGGAATAACATAAAATCTATTTTCCTTCTCCCAAGTAAAATACAACAGCAGGGTGGAGTATTTTAAAAGCAAAAATGTCACTGAAAACATCATTCTCGAATAACTGGAATGTAATTACCCAGCACAGACTTCTGACAACCACAACTGTTGCCCTCTTCCACTTGAAGCATTTAGACATTTACTGGTACGCAAGTAAGACTACATTAATATCTGTCAGCACTACCCCTCACAAAGCATGAAGCCTACAGATTCCTTTTTGGTGGAACCGACTCTTTCAACATTCTTATGTTACTTGTGTATTTTCATTGCACTCTCTAATCCAAGGATTAGCTAGCAAAGGGATACCCATCCCCAGAAAACTGGTGTAAAAGAGAAAGGGCTATACTTCACCCACAGTTCTTTGTCACTTTCCAAATACTGGGACAACCCTATTAGAAAGCATTAATAACCTTCCAGTGTCAGAAAGAGGCATCATCTTTGTTGATTTTTGTGGCATTAGCACCTCTCCATGGTTAGGACTCAATCCTGGGCCTATCAGCTCTCAGACCACTCCCCAACTTTTCTGTTTTCTAAACAAAACATGTTCTTCAATGTGGAAGAAGAAGCAGCATCATCCCTTCAATGGGGTTTCCTGCTTAACAAAACCCATCTGTAATACCTGCTGAGTTGACACCTGACAAAGAGAGGTCACTTCTTTAAAGAGGAGATCACCAGGCCAGAAAAAAGAACAAAACAAACAACCAAAAAAACCCCAAACCAACCAAAATGCCAACCATATGGCACCATTCTGCCTGTGTATGGAGAGGAAATTATTGGATAAGTACTTTTTTTCTTTTTTGGGCCAATTCACAAACAGATTAAAGTCACTTCAAGTATGAATTATGGCAAAGCACAGCACAGCATTCTCAGCACCCTCTTGATCAGTAATTAAATCTTGACAGGAGAGGTCATGAGACAGCAAACAGATCAACCAACTATTAGACATACATTCAATAAAGAACAAACCTTTATCAATGCTGCCAACAGATAGGAAGAACCAGAAAACATATCTGCCAACAGCAGAAGCTGGCATACACTTAATATACCTCTCACAATCTTTGTGGGATCCATTCTGACGCATTCTTGGTCTTCACATTTTCCACCCTGTATGCTACTTCTCCCCACACCAGGTAACTGCAGTTCTAAACACCTCTTCCCAATCAACTTTCCACTCATCTGCCTCCAAAGTCCAGTACTGCATTTTGATGTATTTAATACTTCCCTCCCAGCTCTTTAACTCATTTAACCTAAACCCAACCTGAGTATGCAGATTTGCATACTTTCAAGTGTTTCCTGTTCCTGTAATACTTGTGGGGGTTTGAAATTTAGTGTTGCCCTCACGGCTCAGCCTCGCAAGCTGTAGGTAATTCCTGACTTCCATCTCCCACAAGAGCTACGTTTAAATCAGGCCACTTCTCAGATCACATTTCTAGACACAGATTTCTCAGCCAGCTCTTTGTCCTGCTGCCCTGGTTTCCTCAAAACAAATGCAGTTGTGTCCCCTTCCCTAACCACAGAGCACTGTTATCACCCTGATAACTCTGGTCACTTGACTACTATAATGAAAATGTCCAATCCACACTGCACTGAAGATTATAGTGCCTCTGTTCTAAATGACTTACAACTTGACACAGGTAGGAGGAGAAAGAGAACAGATAAAATTCATTTAGTTTCACATAAGGTTGCTACTTGGATGAAAGGCTTAAAACAACTCATGTGTTATTGTCTGCCTAACAATGACAATGGTAAGTCAACGGACTTGCTGGGTACGTCATTATATTGTTGCACAGAAAAAAAAGTGACACGTAAATTCCTTACGTGAAGAGTCCATCACATGCGGTCCCCCTCAATCACAACTTAAACTCTTGTTCAAAAGAGAGGTTCTTTGCTTTTCATTTCTCGTGCACAGAAAGTCTGGAAATCTCTTCTTCAGATTTTGTGGGTGGTAGAAAAAATTGCTGGTTTGTTGACAACTGTACAGTAGGATGATTAGTCACACTCTTTACATGACTCACTCAGAAGCAGTAAGAAGCGTGAAGCGTTCAGTTTTCCCATCTGTTTAACATAACTGCACTATGACAACTACTATCCATATTTATCAAATGCCATCAAAACTAAGTACTTTGGCACTTACAATGTTTCGGGGTAGTGAAAGTTGAAAGGTACTAACCGCATCAAATTGAAGTACTTTGGCACATAAAGTACTTGAGAGTATTGAAAAGCTGATGGGTACCAAGATGTAAAGACCTGAAATCGAAATCCAGTTATGCCTCAGGATTGCTCCTCTTTTGCAAAGAAACTGGGGTCACATGCCAACAGTTTATCTACATTTTCCAGAATTTTCAACCAAAACTAACTCCTTTAGCTCTTAATTCACAGTTACTCTGGCCCATTCTCACGATTTACATTGATTTTTACCCATGTGATATATATGCACCTTTGGCTTTTATGCTTTGGCTTCCTTCCACGAATTACTACCCCCAATTCAATCAGGTACTCGAACTGAAAAGCTACCACCTGACTGCAAGCGAGATGACTACAGTTTGGCCGAGGAAGGCTCCCTGAGCGCCAGGGCTGTTTAGCAGTTCTGTCACATGCGGCCTCCAGCCAAGATGATCTCACCGACACAAACAAACAAATAAATAACCCCAGCCCAGAAATCCCCCCGAGCCTGGGGAAACGGGGAGCAGGGGAAGGGTCACACACACATGCAAACCCAAAAGGCCGTTATCAAACAGCCCGCAGGACACCCGCAGCGCCCCAACGCCGTGGAGCCGCCCGCCCGCCTCCCCTCGGCCCTCCGCAAGGCCGGCAGCCGGGCCTACAGCTCGCAGCGCGCACCGAGCTCACGCTCCGCGGCGCAAGGCCTCGGGCCGCGCTCCGAGCCGCGGGGCGGGGCGGGTGCTGCGGGGCACGCCGGGGGCAGCGAGCCCCAGCCCGGCCTGGCCGCCAGGGACTGCGCCTGTTGCCAGCTGCCCGGGGGAGCGGAGGGGCAGCGGAGCGACTGACACCGCTCCCGTCCAATCAGCTGGCCGGCTAGCGGCCAGCGACCAATCACAGCAGGGCAGGGCAGCCCATGTCCTCCCGCTTCTCTCCTCTCCCGGCTCCCCGGTCGGGCCCCGCCACCAACCGCCACCGGCCGGATCGACTCGCTCCAGCGCTGCCCGCGGCCCCGCCTGCCCTGCGCGCCGGGGAGCGGCATCACCTGCGGCGACACGGCGGTGCGGGCATCATGCCGCCGCCTGCCCTGCGCGAAGGGGTGTCTGCCGGCAGCCCGGCCCTGCCTGCTCACCGCGCTCCCCTCCCCTCCGGCAGGAGCACCCGCCGCCCACACCGGAACGGCACCGACCCCTGTGTGCGAGCGGCGCGCTCCAGCCCCGATTGCGGTCCGGGCGGCTGCCGGCAGCCGCCAGCGCAGGTTCCGAGCGCGCGGCACGGCCCCGCTGCGAGCACCGCCCCTGCGCGCATGCGCGCGGCGGCGGGGCGGGGCGTGGGCGGCGGGGCTCAACGGTCGCGGCGCGCGCGGAGCTAGGTGTGGCCGCGCGGCCGTAATGCCGTGAGGAGGAGGGAGGCTGCCCGCGGGTCCGTACGGCCGCGGCTCGGGCTGAGCCTGCCCGGTGGAGCCCGCCGCCCTCGGGCGCCTCTGCCGCGGGCCTGGGGCTGCCCGCGGGTCCCCGCTGTCGCTGTGCGCGCTCTCCCGGTGTGTGTTCTCGCTACGGGTTCGGTTTGCCCAAGTTGCCGTTCTACCCATCCCTTCTTCCTCGTAAACGCGGAATGGAGTCGCTTCAGGCCCGGCACTGTGTCAGCAAGCTCCCTGTGGGGCAGAACTCGCATGGTTATCCCGCCCTGGTGGGGGGGAGCCTCAACTGCAAAGGTAAATAACAGTACACAGAGAGGGTTCCACAGGTCATTGCTTCTCAGCTGCAGAACAACCTCAACATCTTTAACCTCGTAACGTCAGTGACCAATGCTTTACCAAATGAGCTAAGGTTTCAGTTACTCATTCGGTACTTTATAATAAATTATATAAGGAATAAAATTTTCCACAGTGAGAACAACCACACATACTGGAATAATCTCCCCAGGGAAGTGGAGGATTCACCAAAGTTGGGCACTTAGTATTCAGCTGGACAGGGTATTGAACATTGTGTCTAGACTGTGTTTCTGCCAATAAAGGTTGGACTAGATGATCATAGAGGCCCCTTCCAACCTGGTGTTCCAGGTTGGTGTTCCATTTTCTAAAACAAACCATTGGTTGCTCAGAGCCACCACCAAAACTTGTGTTTCGAGCTGTGATTTTAGTCATTTCAATTTGCAGAGCTGAGTTTTTCACACTTGATGCAAACCCTTTTACATATTTCCCACATGCCACTTTCTGATCACATTCACAAACTTTCTTTTCTAAGTTGCTCTGCAGATGGAGTCAACACGTGGCAGAAGCTAGCAGGCTGTGAGAAGAGTGCGTGCCACATAACTATTTCAATCAGCAAAATGCAACGATTTAGTGAGAAGGATGCTTTCACTATGTAACAGCACCTTATCCCTAGAATATCCAAACTGTTCATACTGTGTTCAAACATGCTTGCAGACATAAACAAAGTTGGGGTGATTTTTATGCAACTGGTCTTGTTGCAAAGGCAAACCCTCACTAATGAGTGAAGTGGTACGAACGGCTCAGGACCAGTGTCCAGTAAGGTACCTCCGATCTCCACCTCAGCTATGCTCCCCAAGATTGCTCTATTCTGGCTGAGAAAAAGAGTTACATTCAGGTTCCATTATAGTTTACACTATAGTTTACACTAGTTGTGCTTTTTGTGCTTCATTGTAGTTTACACTCCTTTTGTGCTTCCACGAGACAAATTGCAGCTGGGATACATAATTAGCACTGGGGCCAGATCAAGGACTACTTCCTGCTCATTGTATTCAGAAAATGGAAGTCTCATCATTATTCATGTTCCTTGCCACAGTATGAATAATTAGCATTGTATTATGATTTTGTTTGCCTGGAGTAATAAAAATATGTCCTTCCTGAAGACCAATTTTACTTTCACAATAAAGATCATAGTATATAAAGTAGTTCCTGGATCCTTTAAAAAGTCAATTTCTGCCCACAGTTATTTTTGTGCTCTCTTTGAAATCTTTTGCTGTCATAGTCTGGTCTTAGTAATCATTATTCCACAATCAAACACAGTATCTTCTCTGGTAGCAAGCCCACATATGGGCTGCTCACCCAGAAGAAGGTTATGCTGTAGATAGATAAATAAACCCATATTTCTGTACTGAAACCTTATACTGATTAAGTTTTATTTTCCACTGACCTGTCTTCCAGTGTCTAATTTTGCATTCATGTCCTGTTCATACTGATGTATCACAACAATATCACTATGTATAAGATTTATTTTATACTATGTTGTTAATACAAAATGCCGTAGTAGATCTTTCCTGGAATATTATTATTGCTTTCAACAGGAAAATACTGTCTTTGGAACTACAAGGACTGTGGGGAGTTCTTACAGCAGCTTTCCAGTATCTAAAGGCGGCTTACAAGTAAGCTGGAGAGGGACTTTTTACCAGGACATGTAGGGACAGGACAAGGTGAATGGCTTTAAACTGAAAGAGGAGAGATTTAGATTAGATACTAGGTATTCTTTACTGTGAGAGTGGTGAGGCACTAGAACAGGCTGTCTGGAGAAGCTGTGGCTGCCCCATCCCTTGCAGTGTTCAAGGCCAGGTCAGACATAGCTTGGAGCAACCTGGTATCGATGAAGGTGTCCCTGCCCATGGCAGGGGGTTGGAACTACATGATCATCAAGGTCCCTTCCAACCCAAACCATTCTATGATTCTGTAATAAAAATAGCCTATGGAGGGCAGCAAACCTCAGGATATTACAAAGTTCTGTAATAGAAATTCTGTAAACCTGGTTTTAATTTGATTTTTCAGTCATTTAAGTTCTTTGGAAAGTAACTTGATTCTATTATATTTTATTACTAGATATTATATACATAAGACAGAGCTTCATAATATTTATTAAAAAAAAAAAAAAAGAAATAACAAAAACCTGGGTCTTAGTATATGTAGATGACACCAAAGTGGTGACGTTGAGAGGAACTTGGAGAGGGTACAGGAATGGGCCATCAGGAACTTCACATTCAACAAGGACAAATGCCATGTCTTCCATCTGGGAGTGACCATTCCTCTGGGACAAGACTGACTGGGGGCTTTACTGACACTCTTTGCTGGAAAGGATGGGGAGGTCCTGGTGGGCAGTGGTTAAAGAGGAGTCAAGCATGCATCCCAGCACCCATGAAGGCTATCAGCACTGTATCAAGAGGAACACAGACAATGAATTACCAGGAGGTGATCGGGAAGTGATTATCTCCCTTCATGTGGCTTGTTTGCCTGCATGTGGAATAAGATGGCCAGTTTGAGGGTCTCCAGGAGAAAAATCCTGGTTGGAAAATTCTTGATGACCTGGAGTATGTTGAGCTGAGAGCATCAAGATGGTCATTGGCCAGAGCCCTTGCCAACGGAGAGGAGATGTGAGTACCTGGGCTTCTTCAGCTGGGCGGAGGTGCAGCCTCCCAGTACCAGCAAGGAGGTTACTGGGAATACAGAACCAGGATTTTTACCCGTAGAAGGACAAAAAATTTCACCTCAAGGACAGTCAGATCAAGAGTCTGTGGAATCTCCCTCCATAGAGGTTTTCAAGATCCGAGTGGACAAGCAACCTGGATTAAACAGTTGCCCTGCTTTGAGCAGGATATTAAACTAAGTAACATCCAGAGCCCCCTTCCAACCTGAATATTTCTATGATTCTCTTTACTGAAATAATATAAAATAATAACACACTACCTATGAGGGTATATTTCCCCTCAGGGAGGCCTCTTTTCAATAACAAAAGTAATCAGGAGTTCACAGGCTGAATATTCAAGGTCTGTTGAGATGCTTGAGAACTGATTTTCTGGCTTCTCCAGGAGCATAACACAACCAGGCTGAGAGTGACTGCAGGTGGCCCTTAGTCAGGCAAGCTGATGTGCATAGCATGCAAGCATGACTCTCCTGTCCAGCACCTCGACCCAAAGAACCAATCTGTGTATGCTTAACTTATATTCCTTCCATAATCTAGGACTCTTTGTAAGATAAAGCACATCACTAGTCTGAGCAACTTGATAGTAAAGTGCAGTTGAAAGCAAAATTAAAAACCCTGTGTTGCTTTACATAAAAAACTACCTGTACAACAAGCACTTTACTTACCTGCTGTAAGTAAACTGCGATCTTAAAATGCTGCCTGTATTCAGCTGACTCACTCATCTGCACATTAACAACTGCAGGGTTTCTGGAAAATACTCCAGCTGTACAAGTATTATGACTTGGTCCTGTTTACACCCAGAAAAGAAAAAACCCACACATTATTCTCTTGCCTTCAGCTTGTCCTGGTCTAAGCAAAAGTGGAAGGTGTACAGCACTTAGCAGGGCTGGCCCTTTCCACTCAATACCAAGCTGGGAACTCATCACTCACATTGCTAAATAATGTCCCTTTGGGGATACAGAGAACTTTTAGCAGGTACTTTTATGGGGAAAAAATATGTAAAAAGCAGAAGTATGTTCAAATTTGGCAAATTATAAAGCGGAGCAAGTGGACATTCTAGTGGCATGGGAACGTGATTGAGTGTTGTAGGTTATCCACTTTTAAAACACAAAGATGAGAAAGCAAAAACATTACAGATATGCTTCTCTCTCTATTTTTTCTCTATTTCTGAAGACCGTGGAGCAAGCAGCTTATTGTACATTCTGCAGCTGTAAGCTTCGCTTCAGAAACTGATTCTAGCACCAACACCATGGCCATTAGCATGGAAAGACACCAAAATTAAACTTTTTCTTGAAATTATATTATACCATAGCAGATTTTTTAAATAAAGCACAAAACCCCATGCAACTTTCCATTAAAAAGAATTAAAAGTTGACCTTCAGATGTCATTATGAATCAAGGTGTGCTTTCTGTTTCAAATCTCTTCTGATGTGGGGATCATCCATATGAATTGGTAAAACTGGACATTACCAGCAGTACAAGGACCTGAAGTGAAAACAGAATGAAGAAGTAGTGAATTTTCAGCTAGCCTCAAGGTGGAAGGCACACGATCCAAGTGTTAGGAGAAACTAATGAAAGAAACATTTGCAGAAAAGCAGACTTGAAAACGCTCTTACAAAAGGATCGAAGTCTGAAAGAGAAAAGAGGATATTTCTGTTGTGGGTTTGACTCCTCAAAGTTTATTTGTCAAAGTATGGAATTCTTTCCAAGCGGATTATGTAAACATGTAAAACACAGCACAGGTCTTCAGAAAATTAGTCTCAATTCTGTATTCCTCTTTTCCTTGTGTCTTCTTTTCTTTCTAAGCAAATACTGTTCTTCCTTCACAAACTGCAGTGTTTTTTAGGTCCTGACAGACTAAACTCACCCATTCAGTACCATGCAATAATTGGATCTGTGTGAAGGAGCTGCGGTATTTGTTGCCTCCCTGAAAGAACGATGAATAATGTGAGGAAGAGTACAAAGTTACAGAAGCAGTTATTTTTACTTCTCCCTCCTTGCTGGCAGGACTGGGGGTTTGAATGAAGTGGGTTTGGCCATCCGAGCTTGGGCCTTGCCATCCTCAAAACCCAGGCAGCCCAGAACACAGAATCACACTGCTCTGCCCTGGACTGAGGTTGATGAACGTTTAGATGGTGTCTCCCAGACCGCTTGATCCCTGTGGTCTGCAGCACTGTCATGAGCTGTGCCTGGCTGACTGGCGTAGTGAGGCGCCGGGCAATGTTCTTGTATACTTCAGTTGAGTTGGTAGGCAAACAGAATTTGTGGCTTCTCTCGATTAAGCATATGTTTTTCATCACTTGCCTAATTGCCTTATCCAACATACGTGATGTCCCTGACAACTACATAGCAACATCCTGAAGGTCCAGCTGTGGGCACGGGACACCAGTCTGATTGAGTGATGCCAGCTCAGGAGGCTGGCACACCCCTGCCCCCAGTTTCAGGAGTCCATTAAGGTGCAAATCAAACTGGAGATTTGTAAATGAAAATGGTGATGATTTCATAAGTTTCCAGAAGATGTTTCTTCTTCAGGAGCCCCACATCCTATGATATTTTGTCTCAACTTCACGGATTTCAGTACCCACTTACCCACATTGTGCTCTTGCGATGAAATGAGAAGCGTTATGTGCACGATTACTGAAAATGCCAAACTATGGACTGTAATTAGAAAGATTGTTGCAACTTCGGTGAAGTTACAAGCTCTCTGTTCTATAAAATGCCCCTCTGGCTTCGTGTGGGGTTGGTAACTGCAGCTCTGGCAGCTGAGGAGAGGACCTGGACCCCAGTATTCACTGTAATGATGCCACCCACTGCGTGTGGTGACTGCTCAGGGCAGGCCGTATGCCCAAACGCCAGGGGCTGATCCGGAGCAGCCCACGGGTGGGTGCCCAGTGGCGGGAGCCCGATCTAGGGAACACTCAGACCGGAGACTCTGCCCGCCCCGACGCTGCTGCCCAGCCAGACCAGGCCCGGCCCACACACCACGACTCCCGGATGAACTACAGCTCCCGGCATGCCCCGCGGCACCGCCCCGTCCGTACCACACCTCCCGGCGTGCCGCGGCGCTCGCGGGGGATGCCGGGACGGGGGGGCGGGGCTCAGCGGAGGTCGCAGCCCGCCGCCTTCCACGTGGTGCGCTGCCCGTCGCGCCTGGGGCCGGGGAGGTGGCCGCGGTTTGCGACGCTTCTTTGCGGCAGTGGGGCCAGGCGCGGCCGCCGTATTCCGCCCGGGAGACCGGCTGTTGTGCCGCTAGCTGGCGGGGCAGGGAGGGTGCAGCCGGGGCCGGGGCTCGGGAGCGCAGGCAGCAGCCCCGCCGCCGCCCGCCCGCCGCTGCATGGTCCGCGGGGCTGCCCGGTGGTCTCCTGCTCCTCCTGCCGCTGCTGCCGGGCGGGGCGCGCCGCGGTCGGGCTCGGGTCGGGGCGGCGCGGCGGGCGCTGAAGATGGACTATGACTTCAAGGTGAAGCTGACCGGGGAGCGCGAGCGGGTGGAGGACCTCTTCGAGTACGAGGGCTGCAAGGTGGGCAGGGGCACCTACGGGCACGTCTACAAAGCCAAGCGGAAGGACGGGTGAGTGACCAGCCGGGACCCTCCTGCACCCGCCGCGGGCTCCCCGCCCCCCGTTCCCCCCCGACCCGTCCGTGCCCTCCTCCCTGCCCCCGATCGGTCCTGCCCCGGCCGCCCTGCCCCGCGCCCGCCGCCCGCCGGTCGTGCCGCCGTTCCCGGACCTGCTGTGCCTCTTGTGCCGGCGGTGCTGCTGCCGCCGGGTTAAGCACCGCGGTTCGCGGGTCGGGCTGTGCCCCGCTCCCGCGGGTCGCTCGGAGCGTTCCCGTCCCTTCAGCGGGTTTCTGGAGTCGCGCTTCCGTAGGGGCAGGTTCCGAGGAAAAAAATACGTAGTTGAGGAAAACTGGTTTTCTTTGCGAATAAATCAGTAGCCACGTACAATGTGCAGCCTGGCCAGCAGCTCCGTAAAACGGGGCTTGATTTTATTTGATTATAATGCTTTTTTTGTCGGATTTATTATTTGTAGTCACCATTTTAAGTATTCTCACTAGCTTCCTCTGGAACCTAACTCTGCGGGTCCTTTGGGGGATTTAGAATGCTTTAAAAGGGCTTTTATGTGTGGCCAGTTCTCGGTACAGACCCGAGTAAATGAATTTCTTTGCCTAAATATATTAAAGAAAGATCTAGCAAACTGTCATTTAGGTTTCACTCGCCCATGACATGGCATCACTTGCTGAACAGCAGAACAATAGGAAGTAGGGAGCAGAGGAAGCAAGAGAGGCAGGGGCTGGCGTTGTAACAGGTCCTGTATTTCAAACCACATCCATTTCTTCTGTTACAGTGGTGCTCTGTCACTCAAGGTGTATTTTAGAAGTTGGAGTGTAATTTTTTTACAGCAGATAAACTAAAAAGAGAACTCTTAAAGCAGGCTGTGGTCGGTCACGGCTGACTTATGGTTTGGTTCTGTTTACATAAGCTTTACTTTTAGAAATGCTGTAGCCGGTACATACAGAAGGGCTGTAATGGGACTGTTTGCGCCGTCTTGTCTGTGGCTTAAAGACGCTGATTTTAATCGCATCACAGTTTCTTCAGCATGAATTTTGTTTGCTGCTGTGAGTCAGCTAACTGCTTTTCTACTCAAATTTTACATTTGGGTCCTTCAGGCTCATCACAGGGGAGATTCTTACCTTGCCTGAATTCTGCTTTTGTTTTCTGGGAGGGAAAGGGGAATGAACTGTTGTGCATGTGATAAGCTATTGCCCCAAGTCTCTTTACAAGTAGGTAGTAACTTCGCTGTACAGCTAATCGTGGTTTTAGTGCCCGTAAGGAGACCTGTAATATGAAAAACAGATTGAGGTACTGAAAGATTTGAGGACGATTCTAATGTTCGTGTCAGGCGCTTTGTAGCATGTTGGACTGCAGCAACGTGTAGGAAATTCAGCGCGCAATACTGCTGAGGCATATATTCCATAATATTTCTGGTGAAATCATCAGTCTGCTTGATGTTGTTTGGGAGAGATTGTTTAGAGCTGCTCCTGGTAGTGCTATTTTGAAAAATTTGAGGGGGGAAATGGAGGTGTGTGGTTTAAAAGAGGCTTTACAGCAGGACTTCCTCTCGGTTCTTGGGCATATCTGATTTTTTAAATCCTCTTCCCTTCCAGGTTACTGAAAACTTTCTCTTTTATATCTATTGTGTAACTGCATTTGGACAATCAGTAAGATATGTAAACCAGCAACATCCATAGATGCTTTTGTGGCTTATAGTGTACTTGCACATATGTGATCTTGAATTACATGGATGGGATTAGGATTGAAGTTAAAGGTTGCATTTGCATCCCTTTATCCAAAGAAATCAATTAAATTGCAAAAGCAAATATGTAATAACACTTCATTTTCCTGAAGTGATGGTATGGATATATGCTATATCTTGCAGTGGGGAGTATATAAAACAGTTCAGTGTTTGTATGCTGTTGGATGAACAAGCTGAAAAAACATTCTTGTATTGTTTCAATATTGCCTAAGTGGTGTATATTGATGATGAATAGCCAGCCTGCTTTTTGAGTTGTTTGTAGTGTTCATATGGCTCAAACTTTCCATAGATATGATGTTCTCTGTCTTTTAGTTAATTTTCATAATTTTCCCTTTATAAATTTAAAGCAAACTTTGTTACATTATTCTAATTCTTGTGTTAAACAACATTTTATTAAGAATATTGGGGCAGCTTTTTCTGAAATGACATCTACGTACAGATGTCCGAGTAGAAGAAAGAAAACAACTAAATAATTCAGCTTGTGCAAATGTATGTTCAAAAGCTGTTGGTGATAAAAACGCAGTTTAAGAGTAGTAGGAGGTGGTGCCTGTAGTATGACTGCAGTCTTCACCTCGTTTTTTGATGGCTTTTACAGCTGCCTCTGAGGTGCAGTGTGGCAATTGAAAACCAGATAGCAGCTGTGCGCCCTAATTGTAGAATGTTAATTGTATGCCATTAAAGCTACACTGGAATGTTCTGGAGGACAGTGTTGTAGGAACCTTGGTGGAGTGAGAATCCTTCTAGTGAGTGAAAGGGATGTTCTGTAGAAAGTGCTTTAGTGGGCTGGTGAGGGTGTAACCTGGATTTCATGCCTTCTTCCAGCAAAACTGCCCATCCAGCCCTGCAGTGCCCTTTGCCGTAAGGCAAGGTTTGGGGCCTTGACTGGTCTGTCTTAGAGGATCATGAGGTATAGCTCCACAGACGTCTCTTCATATTAGCTGCCAAACTTGACCCAGCTGAACATCAAATCAGCTGAGTAACGATGTAAAGCACCACAGCTGAGCTCTACCTGGTGCATTGCCTGCAGCAAAATTGCATTCTGTTTGCAGGCTTTTATTTTAATCCTTATTTTGAAGTCTGTGGTCTCTGTGGTTGAGTCTTCCTGGCTTTTTATTGAATGGTGCTGTCTTTCATCAGTGCAGTACCTGCAGTGCGCTCTAAACCTGCTTAGAACAAGCTCTGTGTGAATTGATGGGGTTTATTTTTATAGCAGAAAGGTGTACAAGGTGGCAGTTGACTCTAATGGCAGACACTGGAAGTGGAATGCAGGCATGGCATGTTGCACATCAGTCTTCAGATAAAGAAGCTGTTGCTTGTCTCTAATAGTAGTAGAATAATTTGCTCTTTTTTTGTCCAGAAAATGACAGTTATTTCCTGCATAAGTTGCTCTGAGTGCCAGTTGGGTGCTCCCTCAGGAGTGCCGTTCAACCCAGATATTAACGCTACCTGTTTGACTTATGCTGGACTTGGAATATATGCCAGCAGCTTTTAGTTTGTTGGACTAACATACACATTTTATTTTCTTTGTAATTGACTGGATCAAGCACCTTCAAAACTCACTAGAACTAAGAACCAGGTATGGGGGGGCCTGAGGTGCAGGACACTGGTACAGCTGTGCAAGCCTGGTGCGGCACACCAGGTAGATACTCTCCTGGAGCTGGCTGCATGTGTTGATGCCGAACTGGTGCCCAGTTTTAATGGGATTGATCTTTCAGTGCATTCTTTTGTTCACTCTTCTCTCTCCCTGCTGTTTTATGGTACAGATATGGTCAGAAATCTGAGAGAGAAGCCTATTCAGTGGAGCAAGGCTGTCTGTTTCAGTGGCAATTTGGAATGTTTCCAAATATTCATTTTTCCTGCTTATCAGATGTAGTTTGGATGAGAATAAGAAACTATTGGATGTATCTAACTTCTTAATTACAATAGCAAAAAATGATATAATTGAAGGTTTCGAATTGTTGTAACAATCCCTGCTACTTTATTGGAAGCTTTTCTTAATCTTTTGGAAGGAGACTTGTGTGGTGAGACTGTTGGTGGGAACCAACAGTGAGCAAGCTAGTGCTCTCCTAGTCACGCTCACAAACTGTGGTAAGTGATGCAGGTCCCAAACACAAGTGCAGTTGGAGATTTTTTGGAATCTATTTTATTTCAGCTATTCAGTTATGTGGTGGAAGTTTTGCTGTTGGTAGAAGGTCGGAATCTTTCATTTGGACATACTGGTACATTGAAATGATGGAAATATATTAATCTGCTGGACTTCTCCTTGCATGCTTCAATCAGATCAATAGCTACTTTTTTCCCTTGAGAGTCTGAGTTGTACAAGAGGTAGAATGGTGGAAAACCAGTGGATGTCCAGTAAACTACTGTTTGCTTAATCTCTAGTACAGTATGTTACAGTTCCTACTTACTGGTTAAAAGGATATTGCTAGTTTTATACAAAATCTTTTGTATGAAGAGAAACTGAAAAGATGGGGAGTATTTATTTTCTTGGTGGGGGAAAAAGGGAAAGTCGAATGTACTTCAGTTAGATAAAATAATGAATGGTTTGGTTAATGTGTAATATGGGTGCTATTCTTGTTTCACAGTATTTGAAGAGGGGGACATGGAATTTCTTGATTACCAATAAGGAAATTTTATTGCAATGTAGACAAACTGCATCATGTGTTGCCAAAGGCAAAAATAAGTCAAGAGCTTAAGTGTCCTGTAATCTTATCGTGAGCAGTCACTTCTGACTGATGCAACTGGTTGACTGTTGTTCTGCTCTAGAAGTTCGGCTGCCCTGTTAGAAGTCAGGCCAGGCTTTGCAGTCCATGCGGAAAAGCCCACATTTAGGAATTTTGATACTATTTTTTTTAAACACTTGGTCTTTCATAAGGTTGATACCAGATTAGTTCCAGTTTGTGTTTATAAGGGTATGTATTGACTGAGTTATGTCAGGTTGTAGATTGCTTTGTCAGTGTTTATATCAAACTGATTTTTATTGAGAGGTCCGTTGAGTTTGGGTGTGCCACAAATAGAGGTAATGAATTTGGGGAGAGATTTTATTTGGCAAGAAGCGAAACAGCAGGTTTGGACTTGAGCTTCTTAATTAGTTCTGTATGGAGCTTTGCAGAAGCTGTGTCATGAAGTTCATGCTGTTAGTTTTCAGTGTAAACTTCCAAACAGCTCTTGTCTTCCCTCAGTTTAATAGACATGAGAGGGTTTTTTTGTTTCATTTCTCCTGAATGTTCATGTGTGTTGATTTTCACAGTTCTGAACTGAAGCAGTTGGTGCAGATACAGGCACGCAGAGAGAGCTGCAGTGTGGGCATGCAAGCCTTTGGCTTCTGACTCCTGTCAGCGATAGCGTGGAATTTCTGAATGCCACAGACTTTATTTATGTGTGTAATATGGGGTATTATTTTCTTAAAGTACACGCCCTGAGTCTCTTTTGGATTCATTGCCACAGTAGTTAGAAAGTTCCTAATTAAACTATGTCTACATAATGAGGTATGCATGCTGCATGGCGTGAAGTCTTGAGCTCTTTAATGTTTCTGGTAAACCACTCATGTAACTGTCTTCCCATCTGTTTCCTTCCCTTCTCACCTGGTTAGGTGGCTCCAAGCTTTATAGGTTTTTTAAGGTCATGCAACTGAGTGAGTCCCCCTGTAGCCCTTGGACTTTATTTGGTGTCATCTACTGTTATCTTGTCACAGATGTGGTGATTTGTTTTCATAGCCTCCAGCAAAGCTGAGTTAGTGTTTCATTCCTACCACAAGCCTTGAGGAGTGCAGAGAGGAGGTTGTGGAAATAGTGTTGCAAAACACCCAAGATCTCTATCAGCTTTTATTCTGGACTTACAAATTGGAATAATATATGTAAATAAAGGGGGCATGTGCTGTTGTGCTTGATTTCTCATGAGGGAGTAGGTTTGGAGGGTGCTGATTACAGATAAGGTGCATGTCATCAGAGGATATTGTGTCTGGCCAAATGATAGAAAGCATGATTACTCCAGCTCTTGAGTTATTTGATTTTTCTGTTTTAAAGTCTATTGGAAGTTTAAAACACCAGCTGACCCCCCACAAAACAGAGCCATCATTTATTGCCATTGGAATCTGAAGAGCTGTAACTTACAGACTCCTGCAGCAGAAACTAAAAAGCCTCTTGTTTAAGAACAGAATTTTAGTTATGCTGAAATTTGGAAATTCCAGTGGAAACGTAAGGAAGGTACAGTGGCTCAGATTTGTGTATGGCAAGGTTGTACTCCCAAGGGTGTGCAACAGCAGCCAACGTTGTGATACGTACTTTGCGAGACCTACAGGTTGTGGCACTGATGCATCCATTTTGGCATTAAAAGGTTATTGTTGTGCCACTGTATCAAAATAGTTCTAAAAATCTGTCTTTTCATTGACCTTCCTGACTTATTTGGTGGTGTGCCTGAAGTAGTCATAGAAGCAGAGCATTCTGAATATCCAGGTAATAATGAGGTGCTTCCATCTTCCACCAAAATAATTTTGCCATAGATGAGAAGCAGGACATTAGTTGCAAATGTCTGGGTAGCACCATTTTCTCATCAAAATCCTGGGGGGGGGGGGGGGGTAGGGGGGGATGGGGGTGGGGGTGGGGGTGTGTTGCTTGTTTTTTCCTAATGGCTTTCTTGGGAACAGAATTCTTTCTATCTTGGTTTCAGCTGGGATAGAGTTAATGAACCCTCACTGGGTTTCTGTCTCAAGGAGTGAGTAGGGAGGGAGAGGTGAGTGAGGAAACTGGGTCCTGGAGGTCTCCTGGACCAGGAGGACTGATCTTGCAGCTCTTGTTTCCAGCACTGAGTTGTGATAGAAATTATAGAAAGACCCTAGACCTGGCCTGGAGGGAGCTATTATGTCTGTGAGCAGGAATAAAATAGTGGCATTAAAGGGTGAACCTGATTTAGTAGTTTTGTGTATTTGATACCAGTACTTGGAGAACAAAAGTTCAAGTAGATAAGTGTTAAGTACACACAGTGCAGGTAATTTGCAGTGCAGAAGCAGTTCTTCAGTGAACAGGTTGAAAGCAGATTTTGAGATAAAAGTTTGGGGGTTTTGTGTGCGTGTTTTTTTGAAACAAACAAAAAAGGGGTAGTGGTGGTGTCTCCCTCGCTTTTAAGGGTGAGTGCGAGGAGGCTCTAACACTTACTCCAGCTGCTATAGGACCTTTGCTGGCCTTTGTGGATTCTAAAACAGTAACCTGTAGTGGATGAATAGCCACTTGTATTCCTTAAACTTTTTGCTGACTTTAAACATCACTGTTTGTGGTCTCTGTGTGTGATAACTGTTCAGTGGAAAATGTAGATTTCAGATATTTCTGCAAAAACATCAGAAATTTCCTAATCATAAGAAAAACAGGAAAGAACATTAATTTTATGGCTACACATACTGATAACCTCTCTATTTCTGAACCTGTTAAAACCCATTGCGTTGTGTGGGTGCTCTGAGTCCCTATATAAAGAGATCTGAGGTACTAGCTGCTCTTGAGATACTAGAGAATTGAAGCTGGACTTTCAGCCTTGCCGTCTTAGAGAAGTTACACCGGCTACACTGGCTTTGGTTGCAGTTTTTGTAGCTTGCACAGTACTTGTGTAATGGCATTTATGAAACCAGATGATTTTTTTTTTCCTCCTCCCCAAGGCTCTGCTTTATTGTGGAATTATCCACTGGCTAAATGCAAGTTCAGGTTGGAAGTATACTAGCAGCTGGGGATGTCTCCTCTGATGAGGTAAATGACGTGTTGTGCAGAAGTAACAATCTGCATGTCTTCTGCCAGTCTGCTGCCATGAGCAATCTTAGATTAGATCAGCTCCAGTGATTTGAGGTTAAAATGCTGGGCTTTCTGGGCATGTCTTGGGGGAAGAGGAACTGACAGTCTTGAACATTTGAAATATAACAAAAGGGCCCATGCTAACAGGATGTCAAATCTCATTCAAAATTCTCATTTTGAAACTGCGTAAGCCTGTGTTTGATCAATATATAATTGGCTCTCTTTTATGTTTGCTTAAAGTATTAACAAAGCAAGCCAGCGGTTTGTTTTATAATTTCATACTCAGAGTTTTGGATTCTCACTTTATGTCAATGATGGTAATGAGTTCACCCTCCTCTGTTAATTTAAGTTTTGGAAATGCTCCTTAAGGTTTAATGCAGAAAAACTCATCGAAGTTTGTTCCAAGTAAGGTGATGAAGCTGAGGCAGGACCATCAAAGTACTTGAGCTTGTTTCTGGTATCCTTCCACTGTAAGGCAGTCTTGAGATTAGAAAGGACTGTCTTACATGGAGGGGATAAAGTTTCAGTTTCAGGCTGCATCCCACCAGTACTCCAACTCTTATGCTGCTCTGCCCCCCGCTGCCCCCATCTTTTCTTTGCAGGCTTGGCAAGTAATGCTGCATGTTAGTGCTACATGCTGGCTGGTAGCCATTCAGGAGGGTTTTGTGTTCTGGCTGGGTAGCCTGCTGTTCTCTCTTGTCTCCTCCAAGGCTCAACAAATGGTTGCTGGGACCTTGTCAAGCCCCCATAATAGCACATTCGGGATTACAGCATAGCTTTATTCATAGCTACAATTTTTTGTTTGATACAAGGCCGCTTGTGAACTAGTTATTAATTTTTGTGTATTGTAGGCTTCCCATTTGGGAAATGACTATTTGACTAAATACTTTCAAATACAATACAGAAGCATGTAAATTCCTTAGCTTATGTAGGAAAGGTACTGGATAGACAATTGAATATTCTTTCTACAGAGAATTCTACTGATGTTGCTCTATTGCTTGTGTTCTGCATACCCTAATGAAAGACTGACAAGCATATGGAGGTTGCTAAAGAGTCCTTGTAAAATTGTATGCAACACTTGAGCAAAACTGCTGTTGAGGCAACGGTTTCTATTCAGCTGCATCTTAACTACCTTGAGAGTTAAGTGGTGGTATGGCAAAGCATATTGTGTAGTCAGTTTAGAATTTGCAGGAAAGGAACTATAAGCCACGATTAAAGCTGCAGATATTTTCTTTAAAGGACAAAATGTTCAAGAGAACATAGTTACTTTCTTAACTACAGATGATAGCCTAAACATCCAAAATTAAAATCAGCCTTATAAAAATGCACATTTTGCGAACAGGGAAGAACACAACTAAAGGTCACGGCAACAATCTGCCTGTTTTCTCAGAAAGCTCTGTGCTGTGTGCTTGTAACACCTTGCATACAAGATGTTGACATTTGAATAAAGGACACTTGAGAGTTGCACTAAAAAAGAAGACTTAATTCATTACTGTCTGTGTGAATAATATGTGCAACTGAGAACTTGGAATACAAAAGGATCTGAATGGCAGTAAACCCTTATTCCACTTTGTGTTTCTGGCCAAGATGTGTTTTCTGGAAGAGGCATAGCCTTTAGCCTGAGATGGGGGAGCATTAACTGCAGGTGTACTTTCAATTACAGTTTGCATTCAGACACTGGATAATCTCACAATGAACCCTTGGAAAGTCAGGTTTCACCAACACTGTTGTTCTCATGGAACTACTATGCAAGGTACTGGAGCATAACAAAAGCAACTGGAGCAAGATCTGCCTGGGTGGACTTCAAGACAGCCAGGCAGCAGATTTGTCACTCAGTGTAATTTGAATCTTATCTGACTTTTTGTACATGAACTGCTGGGTATTCAAACTCCCTCTTTTCTTTTTGGTGAATGTCAATCCTGTCTAAGTAGAGTTGAACAAAACAACCCCTCACAAGTAAATGTCCTAACAGTGCTGTCACTATTATGTTAGTTCAATTTTATAAAAGCTCAACTGGAAGCTTATATGACTCTGCCAGATAAGTGTCAGGTACCGAAGGACTCAAAGAAGAAGAAAAAAAGAGTAGCTATGGCAGCACTGAAGGTGCTATGGATAGAATTCCAGGCACAAATAAGAGGGGAGAAGAAATAGCATTAGGACTATGTTTGTATCTGCCTGGCTAGTTTGCCTATGCTGTGTGAGATCAGTGAATCTACAAAGCAGAAAATACAATGAGGAATGCCTCATTAGCCTTACTTCATTTAGAGGGATGCTCTGTCGGGACGAGATGCCAAGACAAAATGGGACTGTGAGCAGCAACTTACTGAAACAGCTAGTCAGGGCACCCACAATGGAGAATCCATGCAGGACTTGGCCTGCAGTAGGATGAAAGAGCAGATTCAAACTTTTACTACTGAAGGCTGTGACAAATATGGTGTGTTCATTGCTCCTGGAGGGATGCTGTATCTACACAAAGTTAAGAAAACTGCTTCAAGTACCACTTCTGTTAAAAAAAGAATAGGGGGGTGATGATGGGAGGAGATGACTTCCTAAAACTGAAAAGGCCAAGAAAGTGAACGCTGCAAGCTGCTTAAGAGCCATTTTTGAAGCTTTGCTAGACTCTGATTAGGTATCACTCTGCAAAACGCACTGTAAACCCATAAATTACAAAAATCTGACATGGTAAAACAGTAAAGGAAGCCCTTTGGAGTAGGGCTTCATTTGAAAAAGACTCCTTTCAAAAAAGGAGTCTTCTATGAATGATGAATCTCAAAATGCAAAGGTTAGGCTGCAGTAGGATGGTAGGCTGAATGTAAAACTGTGGTGTGACATTCTCCCTCTCAACCTTCTGCCCATATTAGTCTGAAACACATAAACAAGCTCCTCCCACCCTGAGAAACTACTTGAGAAGGGCATGAAATTCATCTTCCTTTTTGTCTCTCTTTTCCAGTGCACCAGTAGCACAAAACTCTCTGTAGAACCAGGGCACCACTGACCCGTTAAGCGGTTAGAAAAGATGAAATGACAGCAAGAGTAAAGCTCTGAATTTGTGTGTTATGGAAGAACTTAAAGAATTGGAGATGAAGGAATGCATTAGGAGATCTGTCTCAAATTGAGTGTTTTGGGAAGGGACTGTTTGAACAAACTCAACAGCAGTTGTCAAGCTGAGATGTGTTTGTACATCTGGAGGAGTTCAAGAATGAAGTAAATTACTACCCAGACAGTATAACCCATTGCTTTAAATTGTCCTAGTCTTGGAAGGCTGGAAAGGGGCAGTGGTGAGATGTTTTTTAGAGAACTTTTTGGAAGAGTAGGAACTACTAACTAGTAAGCTAAACCAAGAGCGAAGAGAGTGGACTCATGCAAGATGCTGAGGTGGAGAGACAACAGTCTTACAAAATACATTAATTCTATTAAAATCCTTTGACAAAGTTAACATACAGGTTAAGGCAACATAGTATGTGTAATCTGTCTAGAGTTCCAAATGGCATTCTGTAAAGTCCGCTACTAAAGACTTAAGCTGATCTTGGAGATGGTCCTTCTCTGGATAGAGGAACTGGTTGGAGATGGCTATTAATGGTGAAAGGTCATTAGTGGTATCTCTTGGGAATCTGTGCTGCTCAAAAGTTTTGTTTGGAAATCACTTGTCATCACTAGTTGGGAGACAGCTTTGCTGATGAGAGTGTTACTTGGGATAGTGAAGGCAAGGAGTGATTGTGAAGGATTGGCCCTCGATATCACTGAGTCCTTCTCCAGCAAGATACCATACTCACTGATGTGATGTGCTTGAGGAAAATGGTTCTTTACTCACACAATGGTAGCCTCTGAATTTATTATTACTTAAGAAAAAGATTTTTGAGTTTATAATGACAGTTTTGTGAAAGTGCCAGCTCAGTGCAAGAATCGCTGAAAAGCAGAAAGAATCACAGGACTCACTAGCAGTAGAGTGGAGCGCAAGCATGGTGTCATTGTTGCTGTAAATCCTATTTTCAGTATTGTGTGCACTTCTAATCCGTTTGTTCCAGGCAGGTTATGATAGACCTAAGGAGGGCCAACAAGGATACTCAAATGTGGAGCAGTGTCTGTATGAAAACTTCAGTCGTTCCCATAGACAAAGACTCTTCTGTCTGAGAGTGAGGGGCAGGGAGAGTCTCTAAAATCCCGAGTGTCATTGAGAAGGTAGGAAACAGTCATTCAGTGACTGGATACCTTTATGAAAGAAAAAAATATATTAAGTGCTATGAAATAAGAAAATGTCACCTGTGACTCTGTAGCTCTGTCAGTGACTTTGAAAGCTTCTCACCATGAGTTGCTTTTAAAGCAGCAAATAAATAAACTAAATTTCACAGATTTGACTTCTGAAGAAAAAAGTGCCAAAAATAAGCTACGCAATGAGACTGTGGTTTTCTGAAGTTTAGGTCAGTACTTCAGCACTGTTTGTTGTTTGCTTTTCAGAACAGCTGCTTTGAAATGCTGTGTTGTCTTTATGCAGCCTCTAGTTTGTTGAGTTGTACAAATATTCAGGGGGCCTAAGAACAATCTGAGAGGAGGAAAGTGCAAATGAAGTACAGCAGTCTTTTCCTTTATAGCAAATTTGCATAGGTATCTCTTGGATTTATATAAAAGTACTGGTAAGACTGCCATGTCCTTTAATAAAACAGCATGGGGCTTTGGGTGCATTGTAGGGTATTGCTCCCAATCAGCTAGTCTCGTAGGAATCCTCTTATTTGTGTGGGTTTAAAACTTTTTTTTCAGCTGGCTGTCAAATCACGGTTTTGTGGGAGAAGGGAGGATAAGATACTTCATCAAATCCCAGGGATTCTGCTTCTGTGCAACTTCTGTGCTGGAGTTAATTGCAGGGCTAGGTGTGGGGGTTGGCTTGGTTTTAATTTTATTTATTTTAATTAAGGCCAGCCACACTCCCTGTGGTGTTCAACACCACCAGAAAGCAGGGAGTGAAGTGAGTGGCATCTGGCTTTTTCTCTTTTATCTTTGTCACCTCTACCCATTCCTTCATTGCCTTATGTGCTCTTACCACATATTTTAGTGCTGGTTTCTATACTCCTGGTACCCCACAGAATTTGTTAACCCAGGAAAAAGGAAGTGTGTAACTTTTTGCCAAATGCAGGAGGTGAATCATGTCATGGAGGAGTGTGGCGCAGATTGGAGCTGGTGTAAGGGGAGGCATTTTCTGGCTGGAAGCAGTAAGGCAGAGATGTCAAGAGAAGGCTTTTGACAGCAGCAAATTCTTAGATCAGAAGAACTACATGTACAGTATATCATTGAGTTTACTTGATTGCTTTGAACTTCTTGCCAAACTACATGTTGTGGTGAAAGGTGTTAATTTAAGAAAAGAGGCACAAAGAACAAAAGGAATAAAGTGAGTCAGTAATTGCCATTCACCACATAGTAAAAGCTGTCTCAGAAGCCTTAGTGTTTGTTGGCTTGCAGTTGATGGTTTTTCCTCCAGCTGTGGAAATTACCTTTTCTTTACCCACAAAATGGTCTTATTACTGAAGGATTTGTTTTGAAGTAGAAAATATTCTTAGCATAAGCCTTGCTATCTGATCAGAATAATGATGCTGTTGTGGTACTGCAGTCTTGCCATGTCCTTGCAAATATTCTGGGGATGGGAAAAGTATGAATGCCTTAGCTAAACCCTTAATAAACTCAGGTCTGTTAGCATCTTCCCCTGCAGTAATTTATTTGTATTAACATTTTGGTCAGTAATACAACTTTTATTTTCTTCTAAGTTTAGGTCTGAGTCAATGAAATGTGCTTCAGTCACAAACTGTGTTCGTTGTACTTTTCTGTCCTTCTGTAAAAAGGTTTTGTTGTCTTAAAGCCAACTGTATCTAAAGTTTGCATGTTAAAAGTGTTAGCAAGATTTAGTCATGCTGAACTAGTACTTTTCTTTCAGGATAAAATGTATGTTTCTGAGGAGAGGGCTAATAGCAACAAGAGCAGAACTTGGCTTTTTCTTCCTGCTTCTGAATATGTTGTCTTTTACCTGTTTGCTTTTTTTGTGCATCATGTGCATGTATTCAAAGGGAAAATAACTCCTAACCATGGAAATTAGTTGAAATGTTACCTTAGAGATGTCTTTATTTTTCTAGGTTGTTTAGTATTCACATTTAAATATCTTTTTATTAGTCCTTTAAGTTAATTTTTTAAATTTAAATTTCTAGTTCAGTTAGAAATGGACAAACTTTAAGCTAATTGCTGCTTGGCATTTCAACAGTAATATACTGTTATCTCTCCGGAAGGCAAAGAGAACAGCAGGGTAATTCAAACGAAATTTGAAGTTTCTGTCAACTTCTGTGAGTTTTGCAGTTTATTTAAATTTAATGCTGTGACTATGCAGACACTTCCTAAGGTTCACCAAAACTTAGTGTGATCACACTATGTGTTGATTGAAACTTGGATGGAGATAGCTGTAATCTATGGCACATCTTTGTAAAATTAAAGGCTCTACTGATTAATGGGAGTGGTTGCTCTACATTGTACAAAAAGGTTTATCCAGCTGTCTTTGACAGTTAACTCCAGCAGATCTTTAGGAAGTGAAGCAAGATTATGGCAAACATGTAGTGGTGCTTTCCTACTGACAAGTTTCTGCTTCATCTGTACCCAGAACTACTGTTTTAAGGTGAAATTAAGATTTGAGGTTCTGGATTTCCACTGTATTGTTAACTTGTAGTTGGTTTTTGCACTGCTTAAACACAAAAGAGGAGGAACCTAAGGAGATAAAGGATGTGATGCTTCCATGCGTTTTTTGATTCATGTTTTTCTTGCATATCTTAAGTTCAAAAATAGAGAAGCAGTAGATAATACTACTGTAGAAACATGGAAACAGTCTGAAATTTCACCTTTGAGAGTGAGCACTGTTACAAGTGTCCAAAACTGTAAAGCGTCTTCTCGTGCCAGCAGCCCCATTAGAATGGGTGCGAGGTGCTGTTTCTGGTGGCAAGCATGAATATGTAAGAAGCCATGCTACTCTGTGAACTGTAGTTATCCACATCTTCGGACTAATTATTGCCAACTGTTCTTCATTCTCTTCAACTCTTCCTGGGAAGTCTTTGCAGGTAGCTTTGTAGAGGAGAGAATAGTTGGGAACTATTCTTTCTTAGCTGAAATCCTTGGCAAAGTAGCATGGACTCCCAGCTTTTCTGACTGGGTTGCATTATTCGTGATCCTTTCTCATTTATTAATACATAAGAGGCTTTCATGACAGAATCTGGGGTTTTATCTGATTTTTGGCAGATTTCTTCCATGAAAAGAACAAGCTAAAATCTATGATGGGATAAACTTTAAGCTGATTGTAAATACATTTAAATACTCTGGGCTTGAATAAATCTGAACTTTTACAAATAGTTGTGCTTTGGCTGTGTAGCAGGCTGTTTATAATGGAGAAGATGTTAACCTGTTTTCTGTAGGTTTAACATGTGTTACCGGACTACTCCATTTTTTGAAATGCTTTTAAGCTCAGTCAAATGAAGGAGCAGTAATTTGTGCTAATGTTTATCTTCTGGTCTTGCTTCATCCAACTTCTTTTAGCCAGTATAACTGAAATGTGTGTTTTGTTTGCTCACAAAACCCACAACAAGTGGCCCTTGGAAAATTAAGTATTTTTAAGAACAATCTCATTTTAGAAATGATGTGTGTGTGTATAGAATGCATAGAGCATTAGTAAAAGTAAAATATCTTTCAAATGACCCTCAAAGAGCTATAAGTGAAGGATATAATTCTGGGTTTTGTTGTTTATGTATTTTGAAAAAGCCTTTGAAATTTTTCTGTAGCTGTGGTGAGTTTTTGCAGTGAACAGAATTATTTCTTCAGTGGATGCGGCGTTTACCTGCAGCTTTCTGGGAAAGGTGAGTGTGCTGCATCAAGTGGACATGGAAAGAAAATTCTAGTTGGAAGATAAACTTACTTGGTCCTGAATGTGGGCAGAAACTGCTGTGCTTCTGCTATGAGTGCTCTCTGCATTTAGAGAACTCCTGTGCTCTTCTGAGTGTTTGGCAATCCACTTCATCTCACTAATGTGGCAGACAGCATACCAGACAAAAAAGCAGCATTACTTTTCTACTCTGAGGAAGTTTGTCTCTGTGGCAAAATGAGTGCCTTGGCTCCAGTGCAAAGGACAGGGGTGTGCATAGGGATGAAGATGGGGTTCTTTAAGCAGCAAACCGTTGTACAATAGCCTGCTTTGAGTTGTAACTTCATTGTTAGTTTTCAGGGTTTGGTTTTTTTTCTTATTTTTTTTATCATCGGAATAATTGTAAAAGATTTAAATGTATGAATTACTCAGCAGGTTTTGTAATAATGGAATGACAAAAAGATGAAGTGCTTACCATTGCATCACTGTTAGCTCAGAATCTTTTTAGGGAATGATTCAGAAGATTTCGCTCTCTAGGTTTATCTCAAGGTACAGGGTCAGTGATGGTACTTAACTGTGTATAGCCTGCATACATGCACACATACTGTGTGTACTAATTAGACAGAATGTTTGATCTAAAACATGTTTTCTGGGAAGTCAGATACTTATAATGTAATTTCTCAGCCTTTGTACCAAGTTGCTAGTACCAATTTTTTCCTGTACAATTTGTTTTCTACCGATGCATGCCATCTTTGCTGTTTTGCTGTTACCCTCTATCCTCACAGAGGTGGTGTATCTCGTTCTGTCCAGCTTTGTACCTTTAAATGTATGCATTGGCAACCAGTGGGTTTCACACATGGAAATGTTTTAGAACTTGAAACTTTCTTCAGTCTCAGCCAGTTGGACTGTGACTATAAACCTGGGTAGACTTTGATGCGTTCTTCAGTTATAAAGGCTGTATGTCTTGGATGTACTTGCTAAGGTTAATGCTGGGAGGCAGCTTAGTCGCACACAGCTGCTTTCTCCCTGCAGTGGGACGTGAGAGAGAATCAGAAGTGTGGAAGTGCAAAAACTCATGTGTTGAGATAAATATAGTTTAATTGGTAAAGCAAAAGCTGTGCATACAAGCAAAACAGAATAAAGAATTAATTTGCCACTTCCCATCGGCAGGCAGGCAGGTGTTCAGCCATCTGCAGGAAAGCAGGGCTCTGTCACATGTGATGGTTATTGGGAAGACAAACACTGTAACTGTGAATGCCCACCCCTTGTCCTTCTCACAGCTTTTATTGCTGAGGACGATGTCACATGGTCTGGAATATGCCTTTGGACAGTTGGGATCAGCTGTCCTGGCTGTGTCGCCTCCCAGCTTCTTGTGCATCCCCAGCCCACTCACTGGTGGGGCAGTCTGAGGAGCAGGAAAGGCTTTGATGTGGTGTAAGCACTGCTCTGCAGTAATATGGATGTGTTAGGAGCATGGGTTTGGTCACAAACCCAAAACATAGCCCCATAGGAACTACACCATCCCAGCCAAAACCGGGACAGTGCTGTAGTATCCACACCTAGAATACACTGATCTTGTCAGGGTGCAGTGGTCTTTGGGACATAAATCAACTTACTTGAGGGATGAAAGGATTTTTGTTAGGTCTCTGTGGTTTTCTGTGTGTAAGCACAAAGCACTTCAGAAGTTTGTGGGATTTCATGAAAGCCACTGAAATCGAATAGGTAGAATGAGCTCTTGGTTTGTGTGGCATCCATACAAATAATCTGCAGGCTATACTAAGGTCTGGAGATTCAGATACCAGTATTTACGCTATTGAGGAAACACATAATTCCAAAGTCTTGTTCTTTTTCACAAAAATGTAACCTTTGGGTTTCTTTTTTCAACTGCTCGCGCATAGACAGTACCTGTGCATTGCCTGAACTTTACAAGGAGCCATACAATGGTTTGCTTTTTTGAGAGTTACCACTGCAGACACTGGAAACACTTGAACAAATCCTAAATATTGAATGAATGAAAATTACTGTTCCAGAGATGACGAGAAGACAATCCAGACATGAAGAGAAGGAATTCCAAGTTGTGTCCTTGCACTGATCTAAATTAAATTAAAAAGGAATAGTTTACATCTCTCTATAGTAAAAGGTCCCCAAGTTATGTATGTAACCAGAATTGCCCTGTTTCTGTCCTAGCTATAAGTTTTGTCGGTGTTGCCAGACATGGAAAGCGGTGTTAGGAATAAGCTGTGAATCTCCTCACAGTCTCAGATGAATCATAAACAGTGTAGTTTATTGTACGATTTCTCTTTTTGCCACTTGTGACCTCTGCCTCTCATTACTTTACTGGGCACCTCCAAGAAGAGTGACTTCTTCCCTTGCCCCTCATTAGGTAACTGAAGGCAGTGATAGGATCCTTCCATGGCCTTCAGGAAGGCTGACAAACCTGGCTCTCTCAGCCTCTCCTTATGGGTCATGTACTTCGGACTCCTGCTGCTCTGCTGGACTTGCTTATTATGTCAGTGTCTGTCTCGTACTGGAAAGCCTAAAACTGAATGGGGAGATCCCATGTGTGGCTTCATACTTCTGCATGTAGGGGAATAATCACCTCTTCCCATGTGCTGGGTGCGCTATTGCTAATACAGCCCAGGATGTGGCTTGCTGCCTTTGCTACAGGGACACACTGCTGTGTCGTGTTCTACTTGGCTATCAGGACCCCCAGGTCTTGCTCTGTAAAGCTGATTTTGACCCAGTTGGCAATGTGTCCAGTTCTATGCAGTTATTCCAGACTTTTTGCTTGTCTTATAGCTTGCTCAGGTTCTTGTCTGTCTACTTTCCATGTCTATTGAGGTCTGTCCAAATGGCAGCTCAGTTTCTCTGTGCATCAACCCATTGTCCCCAGTTTGGCATCATTGGTTGGATTTGCTGAGGATGCCTTCCATCCTGTTGTCCGTTTGTTAATGAAAATGTTATATCAGCCCCAGTGTCTGTCCCCAAGGGATGCACTAGTAACTGGCAGCCTGTTGGATTTGTACCGTTGATCACAACCAATCACGTCTGGCATTCCAATTGATTTTTTTTGTGTGTTCTGTAGTTCAGCTGTCCAAGCTCTCTAATTTGGCTATGAGTGTACTATGAAATCATGTCACAAGCTTTGCTGAGGCCAAGGTAGCATCCAGTGCTTTTCCGTTGTCCATAGAGCAGGTTCTCTCATTGTTTAGGACAAAAAGGTTGATAAAGCACAACTCATCCTTGGAAAAATCCTTGCCAGCTGTTCCCAGTCACTTCTTTTCCTTCGTGGGTCTGAAAATGGCTTCCTGGGAGGGTTTGCTGCATGACCTTTTCAAGGACTTGAGGTTATTCTGGTTGACCTATAATATTGAGCATTTTTGTCCTTACAGGATCGCAGTATTTGCCCATATGCAATTGTCAGGGGTCTGCATGATCACCGTGACCTTTCGCAGTTGATAGAATGGCTTTGCCATGATATTTACCAGCTCCGTTAAGCACCCTTGAATGCAGCTACCTGGTCACATGGGCTTTTCTGTGTTTCCAGTTAGTTGAAGTCATCCCTAATTTGGTTTTCCTCTACTTCCTTTCATTAGCATTGGGAATGTGGTAGCTGGGCGACTGGACTGTGATATCAAAACCAGTGCCAAAAAGGCATTGAGAACCATGGCCTCTTTTGTGTCCTTTGTCACTTGGTTCTTGACCACACCTGTTTCCTGTGTTGGTAGTTAATAGGTACAAAATGCAAAAGTAAATAGAACTCCTGGTGTAAGTACCTTACTCTGGCAGGACTGTTTGGGGCCAGGCGTGTGGTGTTTGAAGAGGAAACTGAGGTAATTATTTTCTTTCAAGTCATCATTTGAATGGGTGCTAGTCTGCCTGCATCTTGCTGTACTTTCAGAAAATGATGTTATTATTTTTGGTGTGTAGTTGTTTGCTGTGTATACATTGTTGGCAATTAGTATAAACATATACAATCTTTCCACTTCAAAAATTGCATTTGTGTTTTCATATGCTTCCAAAGAGCTGCTGCTTCTAATAGACTTCACTGGCTGTTATGTGTGAGTAGGGTGATTTTTCATTTAATTAAAAATACAATTTAAAAACAAAACCAGAAAGCAACACTGCTGTGACTTGGGGAAGGAGGCAGGGGATGATGCCACAAGGTTAAAATGCCAAGTCTCCTAGATGTTATAAATTGTTTTCATAAGTGTTGTATGTTCGTGCACTAACCTATAGCAGTGTGTTTGGCTGTTCTTCCTTCCATCTCAAATCTACATGAGCAGTGTGTCCAGGCATTTGTTATGTTCAAGTTCAGTAAAACACAGAGAGGAGGGACAAAGAAAACTAACTGGAATGCCACAACTGGACTCCATGTTGTCTTTCTTTTCATTTGTAGTTTAGATCTTTGCTGTTGAACACTATTCTGATTCTTATGAGTATAATGTTTTCCTTTGATTCATGCATTTCCTTGTTGGAGGTTTTAAAAGGTAATGCAGATGTAGTTGTTGGGTTTTTTTATTTTGCCTAACCTGGCTCCTTAGCATGTGTTAAAGCTTCTGTCCATATTCTGCTTTTAATAGTGAAAATGTGCTACTGTTTGTACAGTTTAGGGCATGTAGTTAGTGCTCATCAAGGTGAGTTCAAAGCTAAGGTTCTGTTCAGCACAAATTCATTTTCTGCTGCTAAAATCGAAATGCCATTATTTAATGCATTCAGAGAATTTTGAGTTAGTATTGCTGAGGCTGAATCACTCTAGCAATAGTGTGAGAGTTGTGCTTGCTCAGGATGTTTTCCTTTGACTACTGTTGATGTTAATGGAATTCTCAAGGGTGGAATTAGAAGAACCCACACATGTTTTGTTGGTAGGCTTATCTTGTAATGATCAGGATTTTTATGTTCTTTAGGGAATAAGAACTGTAAACAATTAACAGATTCCTTAGTGTTTTCAGTAGAAGAGATGCTGTGTTTACAGTTCCCTGGGATAATTGTCAGACTGTAGAGCCTATTTCCTGCAGCTGAGTTTTAGGTTTCTTTGCTTATAAAGATAAAACTATTCCGAAATTGTGACCAGTGAAATTTGAATTTGAGATTTTTTTACCTGTAATGTAAATTTAGAATTTTTACTGCTGATCCTCGTGCCTCAGTACTTTATTCTGTTCTTTTTAGTGCTGAATTGAAGTTTAAACTGATAGAGTGATCTGAATTAAGGAAATGGTGTAGGGTTGTGTCAGTACATTTCTACAAAATGTGAGATGAAATAACAGTAGGACAGATTTATTTTTTTTTAACTGCCTTTTATGTAATAAGCCTCCTTTTTTCTCCATGTGTAGGATATTTTCTCCCACTTGCTGAACATATTTATACTTAAAGTATCCTTCTAAATAAAGGGTAGAAATACCAGGCATTTTAATACTAAAGCTTTGCAACGTGCTCACATTCAGCAGGCATCTGTTCCTACTGCTTTTGATATTTATTTTTTTTCCAGCTAGGCTGAATGTTTCTTATGATGCTGCTGTGCTTCCAAATCCAGTAGAACATTTAAAAAAAAAATACTTGGAAGTGGCATTATAATAATAGCTTAATTCTCTTAAAGATGACATTTTCTGGTTTAGTTTATTCAAGCTGTAAGAGCAAAACTAGGCAGTTACACTCTTTTATGGTGATTTTGCAGGTATATTCTTGTCATTAAAGTCCAGTGGACATGAGCTTGCAGCTACCCATCAAGTTTCAGCCTCTGATGCTCATATTATCCCTCTGAGGAAATGACCTTTTTACATAAGGTTATGTTGTTTGTGTGTGACTACAATAAACACTGCTACTTCAGCAGCCCTCTACAAGTGAGTTTTTTTATCACACTCACAACTGCCTATTTGTAGTGGGGAGTGATACTGTGTTGAAGATGCCAGCCTATTGAAGTGCAGGAAAGCATGAATATATTGGCATGAAAATAAGTCTGCAGATTGGCCAGCTTTTCTTAAGCCTGCCGGTAGGTGAGGGGCTGCTGGAGTTACTTAATGTCTCATCCCCAGGCAGCAGAGAAAGTGGAGAGGTTTTCCCAATGAGACCTCTCTGTTCGATGGAAGTTTAGTTGAATTGCGCTCTGTGTCTTACTGCTTACTGTGCCCTTAAAACACAAGCTACTTAGTGGCTGATTTTGTTCCTTACAGAAAATGCTTCTAATGGAGTTCCCCCCTCCCCTCCTTTTTTTTTTTTTCTCTTGCTGTTTGCTTTTTCTTGTCTTGTCATTGACCATCTCTTTATTTCAGACAAGGAAATTGTCCATATCTAAAAGTATGGGGAACCCATTTTGGGATGTTCTATTATTCTAAACAGGTTATTGGAAAAATACTTTCAAAAGTTATGTAAAATAAGCTTGGTGGCTCCTCTTTTGGCTTCATAACACTTGTAAGCTGTTCTCACTCCCTTTAAAAGCTATGCCCCCAGTTCCTGTGGCTCCCAAGGAATTAAACCAAGTTTTACTAAAAAGTTGCTTGGCTCAAAGGCAAGTAGGAGTTTCCCATTTCTGGTAAGGGAAACACTGGTACAAGTGGTACTAATGGCTACATGGGGTAGCCATGGGGTGTTACCTGCATCACTATAGAACAGATGTTGGGAAGGTTAGGAATTGGTTTATTACTGTATTTCAATCGTGTGCGCACAATTCAGGATTTAAGTCTTGGAAGTCTTTGGTTATTTTTTTCAGGCTCTGGAGGAGAGTGTATTGTGGTGATAAAAATGTGCTTTATCTCTAAATTTTAATTCATATTCCTCTTTTTTACCATTCTTATATTTCTTCTAAACTACCTGGGTAGGTTGAGGATAGGGCAGAGGCTACTTGCTCTCATTTCCTTTGTGCAGCACCTAGGCAGAGCAAAGGAGTGAACAACTGATTCCCCACAGCCCAAGCTGTGGACAGAGCAAGGCTGGGCATGGTGTCTCTGGATCTCAACTCTAACTGCCTTTTAATGTGAGAATGTTAATTTTCAGAGACTTCTTATTTCCTCCTTTGTTTTGAGGAGACCAAGTGGTATGTTTCTTCTACCACCCTGTCAAATTTCAGCATTAAAGCAATGATGGTGAAAGGGTTAACGTGCGCAACTGAGTGTTCTTTGTTTTGTTCTAGGAAACAGATGAAGTATTTTTTCTTTTTTACTTCCCCCCCTAAATTTCTCCACAGAAACTGCCATCTGGCATGGAAAATTTTTGTCCAGACTTAATTTGGCAAAAGTTTGACCAATTAAAAATAGTTGGGCAATCTTAAATGCAGAGCAAGCTTCACTGTAGGCAGTGCTACCAGAAATGCTTGTAATGATACTGTTTGTACAGTATCGCCTCCTGTTATACTGAGTTCTCCTTCAAAGAACTTGAAATCTAAGTAGATGAGCAGCAGGGCAATGAGAAGAATATTTAGTCTCTCATTTTGCTCCATATTCTGTTGGTGATAATGCTTGTAACAGTATCAGTTGTGTGGTAGCACTTCTAATGAAATAGGGATCACAAAATCATGGAATGGTTAGGGTTGGAAAGGTCTTTAAGATCATCTAGTTCTAACCCCCCTGCCATGGGCAGGGACACCTCACAGTAGACCATGCCACCCAAGGCTCTGTCCAGCCTAGCCTTGAATGCTGCCAGGGACAGGGCATTTACCACTTCTTTGGGCAACCTGTTCCAGTGCCTTACCACCCTCACAGTAAACTTCTTCCTTATATCTAACCTGAACTTCCCCTGTTTATGTTTGAACCCATTATCCCTTGTCCTTGATCTTTCCAAACACCTCAAAGTAAGATGAGCACATAAGGCAATGAGAATAAGCTCTAGTCCAATCCATTTTGTTTAATGTTTGTATCTAGTAAGGGCTGTGAACTCTTGCTAGATAAGGCAGGCAGAAGGTAAAGTGGTTTTTAACTGAGAGAATTTCCTGTTAGCTTTTTCTGTCAGCAGCACAGAAACTTCATGTGCTGGAAAGCAGATGGGGATTATGTTCAGTAGGTGCTAATGGAGTAGTCCGTAACTCTCTTTTCTGCCATAAATGTGTGTTATTTGATTTGAAATCCATTTATACTTTTTGTTATACCTATAACATTCTGTCATCATGACTTGCACAGTTTAATTACATAATTAATACCATAATGGTTTCTTGGTTCTGGGCGTTGTGCAACTTGTTTTCCTTTAAAGTGAGAAATGGGAGCTTGTTCCCTGTCCATGCCTTTTGTTGGCCATGTACGAGTTTGTGCTCAGCACAGGCTTTTTCTCTTCCAGGCTTGAAAGTTTTAAGATTCATTATAGGAAGCTTTTTAATACCTTCTGTCATTGTCCTCCTAACTTTTTTACCCTGTTTGTGTCAGGTCCTGTATCTTTACCCCTCTTCTGTCTTGCTGATTCCATGTAATAGCCCTCTTAGTGAAATATGCTCTTGTGTGCTTGATGTTTCATTGTTCTTCATCACTGTGTTCAGATTTTGTTCATTAATTTCCCACTTTTTCCCCTCTTCTCCATTTTGAAAGGTTATTGCTAAAAATAGGTTGTCTTTGAACCCCATGAAAAATCCCTTGGACAGGACCTGATAATTTGAGGGATTAAACAGGTAGTGACAAATAGGGGGAAGTGTTTCAGGTAGGAATACAGCAATTCAAAGCCTTGAAAATATTTAGCAAGAGCTGGAAGAAAGAAGTGCATACATTTTAAATGCTTATCTACAGTTTTGGTTTATTTGCCTCTAGGATGTTTGAGTTGCATTTTTTTCAGGATGGCTCTTCAGAGCTGTGGAAGCTGGATTCATTAATAATTAATAAGGATTCTTAGGGAACCTGGAGATTTGGGACTATGCAAGTGCTGTAGATACTGAAGACAATATGTGCTGTGTCCCCCAGGAGTGCTGTGGATGCCAGCCCATAAGTAGGAAGAACTGGTGCTCCATCACTTAAAAGTTGGAGCTCTTTGAGGCTGACGGCAAGCAAGAGTTCAATGTCTTCTTTTGCTGAAGTGCATCTGTTCTTCGTTTTGCTTTTGGTCGTTAGTTACTAATTGGCTTGCATTTTAAATAAATGACTGCAAGGTATGCACTGGTTAAAGTATGAGGGGGTGATGGTTATACAAAACAGGCTTTTAATTGCATACCTTTTTAAAGTTGAACAAGCATGTATCTGGATTCGTCAGATATAACAGATACATTGTGGTGATCCCTATCTGTGTAGTGAGATCAAATTTATATGTTAGCTTTACCAAGATAGCGTGGGGAGCTTATGGTTTAGCCAGGTATCCAGATGTTAAACTAGTAAAGAGTCAAAATGAAGTGTCATGCAGAATTTGTATTAATTAGAAACTGTCTTCTGAATGGGAGTGAAAACCTTGCTTTGAATCCATGGTGTGATTTAAATAAAACCACTTCTTTTGTTCTTCCACAGGAAAGATGATAAAGACTACGCTTTAAAGCAGATAGAAGGTACTGGGATTTCTATGTCTGCATGCAGAGAAATAGCAGTAAGTAACGTTAGTTCTTTCTACTAGCAAAAAGACTTGTTAAAATTATTGTTTTGAGTGCATGCTGGGTTTCATTTGCTGAATCATGTTATTCTATGGGTGCTGTATTTTTTATTATAGAGGTTGAAAGTAAGGACAAATGTCTTGGAAGATTTTCCCCACCTGTTACCTTTGCTGTCTAAAAATGGCAATGTTTTTAAGCTACAGTTTACTGCCTGCCTGCCTCAGGGCAGATTAACATTAAATGCAGTAGTTTAAAAACATGATTAGAGTCAGTGGCTTAAAAGTCAGATCAAATACGTAATTTGCATTAGCACTTCAGTTATATTCCAAAAGAGATGAGTTCTTATTGGCTCATAATGATCAAAACATTGTAGCTTCTATTTAAGTGAAGACTTCAAACTAAACTGGCATTGTTGCCTCAGAAGCTGTAATACAGCCATGAATATCATTCAAACTTTCTCTTAAGTTATTCAGGTTTATATTTATATTCTGTGTTGTTAGAAACTGATGAATGTGGTTATGGTTTGTGACAAGCTTGCGGAGAAACACTGGTAAAACCAGTATTCTGAAATTTAACTGTTGTATGTTCTTATGTTATATGATGCTTGGGTTTATGTTTCTTGAAATGCTTCAACTGAAATTGCTTAATAAAAGGAAATGCATGTGACTTAGGTGTATAGGGGGGAAAGTGAATAGTTTCTTTCCAGACCATATTCCTCAGGAGTATAAAACTATACTTACCCTAATTTCATTTTTATTGCCTGAAGTGAGTACCAGGCTTTGCTGCTTTGGCAACTTTGAGTCAGCTTTGTGATTTCAAACATGGTAGTCTATGAACTGAGTGAGGTAAAAAGAAAAAGAAGCCCAAAAAATATTCTACAGGAGAACCTCTTCCTATCCATTGATGAAAGCTTAGTCTCCCCTCTATCGTAGACATACACCCTGAACTAAAGGAGCTGAAAACAGGATCTTATGTTTTGCTTATTTCAGCCATTTTGGCAGAAATTTTCCAAATACTGTGGCTCCTTCAGGCGGAATGCTTTTGGGAAGCCAGCTGCCATTTCAAGGGGATTTGGGAATGTTTGTTTGTCGTTTTGCAGTGATTTAACTGAAGAGTTTTGTTCTGCAGCAGAAGCTTGGTTACTGTTAGG
Source organism: Lathamus discolor (assembly GCF_037157495.1). Classification (NCBI taxonomy): domain Eukaryota; kingdom Metazoa; phylum Chordata; class Aves; order Psittaciformes; family Psittacidae; genus Lathamus; species Lathamus discolor. The sequence goes on along the minus strand of NC_088887.1, from coordinate 107,396,071 downwards.
GAGGTGCTTCTGCTCTCAATATAACCCTAAATCAGTTTCTGTCTACTAAAAGAATCAGTAACTTGGCTGACAGGAAGGATTTGGCCTCATTGTATGGCTTGAGGACTGTTGTGTATTCATTCCTCTTTGGTGGCAGGGTCCCTGGTAGTGATGAAGAGGACCAAGAAGCAGGGGGGCCTTCTCCTTGCTCTGAGCTGCTGCAGCATGTGCCCTTTGAAGACAACAGCAGTGCAATGCAGGACTTGTGTGGGATACAGAGTGGGGGGAAGGTGGGGAACATACTGAAGACACCAAAGATACCAAGAAGGCAGGCATGGAGAGAAAGAGGGGATTGGAACCCAAAAGCAGGTATAGGGTGGAAAGAGTGACCTGAAGCAGCATTTCTTGAGCTGTTGCTGACTTTGCTTCCAGACTTGCAACTGCTGATTCTGTGGTTGAATTTTCCTGCAATTGCATTAATAATTCACCATGGACTTCTAGGGTTTGAATCCCTCTTTCTTACTGTTCTTCTGATGTTGCTGTTCAGAGTTAACAGAAGATTTATTTTTTTTCCCCCAAAATATTGATGTTCCCCAAATTGTTAATTTTAATTCTGTTAAATAGTTTCCCCTCCATTCTATTGGTTAATATTGTAAAAGGGAAAAAGGGTACTTCATTTGGAGATGGATCAATTTAAGGATAGTAGCCATTCTGTTTATACTGATTATATGAGTATGTGTAATGTATATATGAAAATGCTACTGAGTTAATCAGCAGTGTTGTACCCTAAAATGTCATCTGTACATCTAATTAGTAATATTATTTGTTGTCATGCTTAAAAAGTCAAGGCTGAATCTCAGACTTTGTTACAGTGTGTTCTGGACTACCCCAATTAATGCATTTTACAAATACGGTGGTATTAAGAGGAGCTAGGGTGAATAGGCTTGCATGAAGTATATCTATTTATGTTTCTCTGGAGAGCTGAAGCTTGTGTATTTCCCTCCAGCTACCTGGGAAGAGGGTACTTTGACATAAATCCCAGTGAAACTCCCTTGGTTTTGTAACTCTGCAATGGATTTTGTCTTGCTTATAATGACTAATTTCAGTTTTGGACTATTGAGTAACCGACAGGGTTAAAAATGAGCAAAGGCTTACTCAGAAAAAATAAAATAATTATTGAAATACATCAATTACAGGGAAAGGAGGGAAAGGACAGAACTAGGTCAGAGACCTGCGCTGAAATAACTGACTCAGTTACGGATGAGCTCAACTCATGTGAATGTATTTGAAAGAATGCCTACATTTTTGTACTTCCTGCAGCATGAGAACTCAGACCTAGTGTTCAAAAACCCAGCTAGTCTCTTACCCTGTTGAAAAAGAGGAGGTTTTTAATGATTGTATAGAAACAATTTAACTGGTAGAATTAGCAGTTATTGTGCTAATTATGCTGAGTGAATCAGTATCTTTAACATCAAGATAAGATTATAACACTATACCTATCTTCTCCCAATCATCCACCACATGGTAGGCATTTGTGACTCCTGCCTCTTCCAGAGCCTGAACGGAACATTTGGCTGCTCAACTCTTGTTCTCTGCAGGCTCGTGTACTGCCTGGGATTCTGGGTATCTCTTATGATCCTTTGACTTCTGAGGACTTAAGCAGGCATTTAAAGTTACATGCTCATCATACCAAGAGATGAATTTGTTATTAGAAAGAGACCAGAGGGACAGGATGGTGGGAAGATTTGTATAAAAATATGCAAAATATACAATCCCAAACACTCCATTCCTTATCTTCTGCTTTAATCACAGGGAAGAAAATCATTAAAGCCTATCCACCTGGAATAGTGCTGCAAATGCTGTTTCACAGTTTGCAAGGCAGGAGAATTCTTCAAGGCTGTAGGAAGCTAGAGCAGTTAACCGGGCTTCAAATTCAGGAGTTTGGATTGGGCCGTTTTCTCTACAGAAGTTTTATGTATTAAAGTAATCGAGTGACTTTGACATTTTTCTTGTTGATTATCATTTTTTAGTCAGTTTTAGCAGGTTTGCAAGTGCTTCACTTGCCTGTGCTTCCTTTGGTGCCAGGAACCTGCAGGTATAGTTAGGGTATAATGCAGAACCCCAAAGTTCACATGTCTGAGTGTTGATACAAGAAAGGGGAGTACTGATTTTTGTCTCCCAGGCAGGAGGCTTGGGGCCCATAACAGATCTCATTGCCTCAGGAACTTGGCTGGGTTTGCAGGGAGCAGGCACATGGTACCCAGGGAGTGTGAGAATAAGCAGAGAGGTGGCTGGTTGCTGACTGCTGCCCTTACCTGAAAGGGAAAGCCTCTGCAGCAGTCTTACCTCAGACTTTCAGCTTCTGGGCAGGAATGAGGCAGAGGCAGAGCTAGAGCAGCCTGCCTGTGCCCCATGGCAGGTGAGGAGGAAGGCGTCTCTGGTGGTCTTGGCCAAACTGACCTCAGCAGAGCAGGCTGCTGTAGAGGTATTGAGCTCAGGCAGGCTGCTGGGGCTTGCATATTGTGGATAACAAGAACATGTCATTACGTGATTATCAGGCCTCTTTCCCCTCTGCCAGTGGGGGGGACGGAAGAAGGGTATAAAGGCCCTTTCAGAGCCAGTCTGAGGATCACCAAGGACTTTGGGGCAGCATGCAGCAGATGGAAGGGACCCTATGAAGCAGAAGCTGAAACTGCGTGACTCAGGGATTCACCCTCTTCAACATCTTCCCCTGGCAAGGAACAGATTACTGTCACAATAAGCTTTGTGGATCCTGTACCAGCTATGTGAAAAGGAGCAATACTTGGGTGTAGGCTCCTCAGGTTATGGGGGTTGTGAAGTCCCTTCCATGCTAACACTGAAAGCAGTTTCCCACAAGACCAAAACCAGAAATCCTTTAGGTGAGTGCAGTCCTCGTGTCAGAAGACACATAATGGTTCCTTAGCAATCTTCTCATGTGGTGACAGGCAACAAGGTGTTGAGGAAGACAAATGGTTGATTTGACCCTCTTTGACAAGTCTAATGCCTTTCAAATGTTTTAACAGTAATATGATATGTAAAATGTAAGTTGTGGCTGAGTACTTTATTGAGCTATGTTACAGGGCTACAAACAGTATTCTTGAGAGATTATATGTCAAGGGAGGGTAGTTATTGCTTTTAGTTCTGTTAAAGTGGGACGAAGATACTGATTACATGTTAGAAATTGGAGTCCTTAGAAATAATTTTTTCTGTGAACAGCACAATTTGACCAAGCTTGACATCTAGTGTCTGTCTCCTCTGGCTTCTTAATCCACCACCTCGCTTTCAGAGAACCTTTATTAGCACCTCTTCTAATACTTCAAATGTGTTTGAATGTAAGAGGTGCTAATAAATATTGACTTGTATGTGTGATCAGGTAAGACACATTTGTCTTGGAAAACCCAGAAGTTGAGAGCAGAAATGTGCATTTATTTTTTTTTTTTCTTCTCCCAACATTTCATATTGTCAGCCTTCTTTTTTTTTTTTTTTGCAACATTTAGGACTTTATTCTTTTGTTTTTATGTTTAAAGCAATAATTTCACATGGTTGTATGTCTGAAGACCTGGAACTTCAAAAATGTACTGTCAGCTTCATAATAAATTCTTACAGTGAGCAGTATTGTAATTTTCTGTTTCATTGCCTTTGTAAGCCTTTATCTGAATACTTTTGAAAGGAAAACAGCATGTACTTTCAGCAGGGATTTTCTTTTTAGTACTGTGGAATACCTGACTCGTGAGAATATAAAACTTTAAAATTGTATTTACATTGAAACAAACAGATTTTTGAATCTACTGGTGTAGCAGCAAAGTCAACTTGGGGTTTAATAACTTGTGTGATAAAATTTGGGTTTTAGTTTAAATAACAAGCGTGAACAGGTCCAGTGTTTTATAGGAAACTGAGAAGAACGATTAATATGTGGTTTAGGATTTTTTTTTCATTAATACACGATTGGAGTCATCGTGTCCTGCTCCTGCGCTCTCAGACAGGCAGAGTGCACCGCCAGAAATTTAGCAAGCTGTGAGTTAAACTTGAAAAGAAAAACCTCTGAAGGCAGTTCCTGAGTCTCTTTCTAGTAATGACTGTAAACATTATTCATTCAGCTTTTAAGCCAGAATTAATCACAACTAGTTCATACCCATTTGTAGTGGATAATATTGTCATTTAGTTAGAATAGCTCTTCTCTCCCACTTTTATTTTAAAAGAGAGAGAGACTGCTTCTTTCTCTGGCTTGGTTTTGACAAGCTAGAAGGATTTTGGCTTGGCTTGCTGTTCTCCCTTCCACTCAGTGTAGCCTTGAGCTTTCTTTGCCCTGCTGCAGTTGGAATTAATCTTCCCTGAATTGGCCAGAACTGTGGTTAGTGTTTCAGGTTATGTCTCACTACTGTCTGTACTCATTTGTTGTAGCGTAGTTCCACTGGGATCTTATCTGTTAGAAGATGACTAAATCCTCCTTGTCAGTCATCTTCTGCTCTGGAAATTGCCTTTCTTTATGCATCAGCCTCAATCTGCTTTCTGTTCCATTGCCCTGTTTACCCATTTTCCATCTCAGGGCCATGGGATACTATTAATCTATGGTGTGCATTTTGCTGGATCACTTGATGAACCTGATTTGAGCCTTTCTGAATCTTGAGATGATGATTATATTTTGGATTAATGCCATCAAACTAGCAAGATGAATCAATAGCGATTTTTGCTTGTGTGAATGCTTTGCTTGATATTGCCAATGGCTTTGTGTCTAGCCAGCTTTGTGACTGTCCTAAGCACTGGGAGAAATGTGTTGCAATAGCAGTCAAAAGAAGATGGTGAGAGGAAGGAGTTGCCTGTTTTCAAATAGCTCATATCCTGAGACAGGACATCAGAGAATCTCCTTCTGGACCAGGTTATCTAGCCAGTTGCTCTAGCAAATGTGTTCCATGATGAAAGTAAGCATGGTAATACTGCAACACTGAGCAGCTTACATTCATTGCAGACCACATATAGCATCAGGAGCGGGGGTGGAATGACATTTGCAGTAGAGCTAGAAACCCTCACATGAAGTGCTGTGTCTTGGCTCTCCACCACTTGTCTAGTGGTACATAAAATGGGGAAACATTGCTGGAGGAAGGATGTCATGTTCATGAAGACTTGTGCTGAGTTCAGCTCATATCTGATGTGCAAGGTAATTATGGTAAGTGTCCCTGTGCAAGAAAAGGTTTGCCTTGGTCATGTGGCAGTTTGCCAGGCTGCCTCACGGCTGCTGTTGATTGTTTAATAATGTCCTGTCTTACTTCACTTTGTCCTTGTTTGTGAAGCAATTTAACAACTTGTACATCATTAGAGCACTTTAATTTGCGTCCCTTAGCTGACCCATGGCTGTGGAGTGAATATTTCTGCATTTGAAGAGGGAGATGGAGGAACCCTAGTGCAAGCCCAGGTCTTTGACATAAGAATGCTCTTCCCCTTGCTGTGTCTTAAACAGTATTTATGAAAGCAAGGGCAAGACCAGCCAGGGACAGCATTGGGTCACAGCGCTTAAGTCAGACCAGATCTATCAGCATCTTCATCGTTGACCAATTTCTACTTTTTTGAAGGTAAATGTTATCTTCTTTCTTCACAAAGGGTACCCAGACTACCTAATTTAGGGGAAAGCTTTCTATTTGTAGAGATGGATTTCAACTGTCGTGATACACAAATGAAAAGGAAGGTAATTTACTGCGAGCCAAATGCATAGTTGTTCTCTACCTTCTCTTTGTGTTCTATATAACTGGACTAGGGTAAACAAAAGCTATTAGATATCAGAGTCACTAGAAAAAAGAAAAGGTCTTTATCATTAGTGGGCATTGTACTGACAGCCCAACCATGTTTGTTGTAGTCTGTTTTGTCCTCAGTGAACTCTGTCAGCTGCTGGACACGAGTCAGTCATCTGGTAGGAAAGGCATGTGGCCTGTGACCTGGGGAGGTCTAGTTCATGAAGAGTGAGGTTGCTGGAAATATCTGTTGTATCTGATACAAGTGTGTTGTCAGACCACAGGAGATCAGATAGAACTTTGGTATGGACACACAGTTGATAGACTGTGTTGCAGTCTTCTGGGTACAGTTAATTCATCAAGTTGTTTAGCATAAATTTAAGCTGTGAATTTACTCATTCAACAAAGTCCTTCACAGTAAGGACTGGCACAGACTATCCTTAAACCCTGTAACCTCATTTGCTATTAAGAGGCTGTCTCCTGCTGATGGTCTTTGATGCTCTACAGGGCCTGACAGGGATGCAGTTAATCTTCTCCATAGCAGCCTGTATGGTGCAGTGCTTTGGATTTGGGACTAAAGCACTGTTGATAACCAGTATTTTGGCTACTGCTGAATGTCCTCCCTTTTGGGAGGTACCCTTTACTCAGAGCCTAGCTGGGCTTCTTTATTTCTTAAATTCCTCTTTCTTCCATTTATTAAGCTGTCTGTTCTCACCCACAAATTTTCTTGCTTTTTTTGTTCTTCTCCTATTGACTGACAGGGGTGAGCAAGTGGCTGTGTGGGGCTTTGCTGCTGGCTGGGGTCAACCTACCACCTGTAATTGATTAAAAAAATTCAAATAAGCATTTCTTACATTTTTTTCCATACTGATCTTTTGCTTTATAGGAATTATAGGCATTTACAGAATTCCACACGGCTTCTTGAAGATCCTGCCTTAAAATTCTTCCTTGTAATGCTTTTACAAATCAAGATTAAGAGGTTTAACATGCTGAAACTGATACCTTCTGCATTGACTTATAATGCTGTGTTGTCTCCTCAACCCTCTGTCTCCCTGTTTGATCTCATACTTGACATAAAAGCCCTGTGGGCTATAGGTCCTCTTGCTCAAGAAATGCCACACTCTGAAGACTCTGGTCAGTGGGTAGGAATGGGAGTCTATCTCAAACGAAACAGAGAAGAAGGAAAAAAAATCAATGCAGATATCCACTCCCACTTTACTACCTCAGTAGCAGCAAAAATGTTACCACATGTGGCAAAGGTATCAGTAGAAAGGAATTAATTTTCTTGTTTCTTCTGTTATCTAGCAGAAAAATTATATGTTATTGAAAATGGTCGATCTCAGAAACATTAATTTTCTATTCTGTGTTCAAATAGTTCAGATTGTCATTGGCTTTTAAAAGCCATTCCTTTTATTAAAAATGTCGTAATTTCTGGTGGACTGAGCTGGCAAAAATTTGCCTAGTCTTGGGTAGCCACGCTTGACAATAGTTTGCTTAAAGTTTTTGTTTGTTTCTTAGCAATTGTGTGAGTACAGTGTAACTGCAACATGACCAGTAAGCAGAGCTCAAATAGACTGATGTCTGTATTCAGTTTTTGTGCTATATCCTTGTTATGTTTTCCTTCTGGTGGTGGTTGAAGCTGTAGTTTCTAAAAAGCTGAGCTGGCTTAATGGCTCCTTGCTGTGTCCCTTTGCTAGTGCTGGGTTTGCTGTTAGTGCTGTGGATCATTTCAGCTCAGGACCTCAGCAGAAAATGACTGCCTTTTTGTGTCTGGGTTAGTTTTTTCTTGAACTGTTAGCTGTTTTGTGGATGGCTTTTGAGTACTGTAACTGGTGTAATATATGTTGTGGGAGGAGCTGGACCACCTTCTGTAGGTGGTAGAGTCACTTGATTACAAGGTCACCATCTTAAAAACCATACCATCCTTCAGCTGGCTGCATTGACAGGCTCTAAATGAGCCCCCTCATTCAGCCTTGAATGGCTACCACCGAAATGCAGGGTTTACAGGTGATTGGGATTGAGGAGAAAACTGGATACCCAAAATGGCTCTATTGAAGATTACAGCCTATGGGAAAGGGCATGTTCAACAGCTGGTGGTTTGTGGAGTCTCCTTGATCCTGGGTAATAGTGAGGTTTACATAGACCTCTACTTTTTAGGAAATGAATAGGAAGTGAGCGCCCTAAGGGGGTTATGACCTGCGTCCAGCTTCGGGTTCAAACTAGTGACTGGTTCTTTCATTAAAAAAGTATGTGCTGTTTTCTGTGACTTGCAGATTTCAACCCATATTGTTGGCATTGTATATAGTAAAGATTTTAAAGCATTTGTCTTTCCAGCCCTCTCACAGTTCTGGATGTATGGGTGTAACTCTTGTGGACTTTCTTTATTTTGCAGTTGCTGCGGGAGCTCAAGCATCCAAATGTCATTTCTCTGCAAAAGGTGTTTCTTTCTCATGCTGACAGGAAAGTGTGGCTTCTCTTTGACTACGCTGAGCATGACCTCTGGGTAAGGTGAATTGTTTGTAGGTACCAGGCTTAAAGTTTTAGCTGCAGAAAAGGACAAGGTCAGGGAAAACACATTGGTTTAAAAATAGTGTGACCTCTTACTCCCTGTTTGTTGGAAACTCTTTCAGTACTCAAAGAAAAGCAATGGAAAATGTTGGGTAAACACACTACACAGTCAGTCTGTGACCTCTATAGGAAGATAAAATCTGTGTTCAGCTCTCAGTAGCTAGAAATCTAGTTAAATAAATGCAGATACAGCCTTCCATTACAGCTTAAGCAGGGTGCAGGAAAATATAATTGATTATGCAGGTGGATTCCCTTTGAAAAATGACAGAATTACAGACTGAATGCTGCTGTTCAGAGTTTTAGGTACATTGCATGTCATCCATGAATGGATGTGGGAGTGATGCCACTGTATGTAATGGAAATTTCATTCATATGTTTCAGCAGAACAGCTTTTTACTCATCTTCTGAGATTTCATATATTTGGGAGAAAGGCTGTTTATTCCTAATTGCAAAACACAGCTTTAGAATGTAAATGCATTGGAGGCCAGGTAAATTTCTTTTAAGATGCATACATTTTTCTTCTATTAATTTAATATTTGTAAGCTCAACATCCATTTGGAAATACTTAGTGGCATTGTAAAGAATCCAAAATACCATGCAACCTTGACTTGCCTGAAAAAAAGGTACGTGGTCTTCAAATTAAATCTTACATGCGTTCTGAGCTCTGCTCACATAATAGAATCTTAAAAGAGATCAAGACAATTCGGATCAAAGAGGCAATTTGGAATGAGACGGAATCTTTGATGCATGCATTAGCGTAAGAATTACGCAGCATGAATCATGAGGTTTTTTTTTTTCTCTGCATGTAGTTTAGTCAGGAAGCATAAACCAAAGCAAAACTGAATTCTTTAGAAAATAGGGTTCATTGTATTTGGGAATAATTCAGCAGTATTTGCTGAAGAGCTAGTGTGTCGGTTTTCCTTCAGCTAAGCTGAATTGAGGGTATTTTCTCCCAGTTAAATGTCTTGGAAGCTCTGGTATTTGGTATTGAGATCTTGTTTCCAAAATAAAATTAAAGTGTGGGGGGGAAAGGTTACTGGGTCGAGACATTGTAATGTCAAGACATTCTAAAAGCTGATGTACAAAACAACGACAAAAGCAAACCCAGACCCAACATATTTTTACCTAGAGAAAAGAACAAGCACTTTCTTACTTTTTCACTGCTCTTCCATATTTATGATCTGTTAACCTCCAGAAGTTTAGGAATGTCTGAGTTTGTTGCGGGATTTTTGTTTCAAAATATGCTGGAAGGGTTAATGTTTGTTTGGATGATTGTGACTAGTAGTGACCTGTCCTTGTTTGTATTGATACATTTCTGAATTACTGCAGAAGTACTTCTGTTAATGAAACACTGGCCTGTACATTAGCAGCTTAGGAATGACCCTCAATTTAGACCATGATGCTTACACGCACATACCTGTGCGAGCTCCAGAACTCCATGCCCATACCAGCTCCTGCTGGTTCACTATACCAGGATGCAAGAAACACTGCTGCAGTGACTGGGCTGGCTCTGTGCCCCAGAGAGCCAGCTATGGACCAACTCCTCCAGTCCTGAGCATATCTAGTGCAGCAGGTCTGAAGCAACACTAGAGGAAAGGGCACAGAGTGTATTGGAGTGGGAATAAAAAAGTCCAGGAGAGCCATCTGTCTCTGAGTATTCACTTCTGTCTGGCCACTGTATGAAAAATAACTTTTCCTTTGGAGTCAGTTGAAGTGGAAGGTGAAATTTGTGGCTCAAGCTGAGGGATGCTCATGCACGAGGTGCTTGGCTGACTGGGCAAAGACTCTCACCTTTTCATCAGTGTTTTTTTTCCTCTGTGCAGCTCCATTTTTACCTTTGAGAGGGCAGGGATGTGCCTTTTTCTCCCAGGAAAGACAAGCTCTATACCTGAAGCAAAGGAGGGTGGGCTGTATGGAGCTGGGCTCCAGCAAGAGAGGAAAGGCAGTTTCCCAAAGGGGTTTAAGTAGTTGGGTACTTCATTGGCACCTAGAATATGAAAGTTCAGGAATATAGGAGGAACATGTGATAAAAGTTTGGTGCCAGGTTTTGGATGGACAAGGTCAGGGCTGTTTTTATGATCTCACAAGTGCAAGCCAGTACAGGAAATAAGTGTGAATGCATGAAAAAAATCATTCTAGAAATGACCTCTCTCTTAAAAGGAGACAAGCATGGTTATCATGACCCTGACACACCTTATGCTATTGAAGTTAGTGGCACCTGTGACTCAAGTGCTAAGACAACATACCTTTTGGACTTCTCATTGTTGCTAGACAGTGCCTGTGTATACACTCTAAAATTGCTAAAGGTACTTTCTGCATCTGGCTTGGTGGCTGACTTTAAGGTTGACAGATTTATAACTTTGCTCTGTCAACAGCTTCTGTTTTTAGAGTCCGTGCTTTAAGCGTGTAGTAAATAAAGAAGGTATAAATCTGGGCATCTAATTAAAATGTTCAAAACTCCCAATACAGTTTGCAAGAAATTTGTCTTGACTTACGTGTTGAAATGTTAGTGTCATCATTACTGTTGGAAAAATCCTAAAATTAAGGTAATAAAGGAACTAGGTGATGCACTTTTAATTCTGTGCTGTGATATAGAAAATCTAAGCCTATCTTAACAAAAAAGAATCCCCAAATAAAAATACCCGAAAAACCTCCAAGGTCAGTGGTCTGCGAGGCAGTTGGCTTTGGCAGTTGTATTGGTTTTGTATTCCTCATCCCACTGTGGGAGAGTGACTGAGTGGCTGTGTGGGGCTTAGCTGCCTGCCAGGGTTAACCACAGCAACAACTGATTTCATTTGAGAGTTTCCCTTGGGACAGCCATCACTTTACCTCATATAGTATTAATTTTCTGGTACTAAAAGTACAACTTCCTAGTTATGAAAATGAATGATGAAAGGTTGGAAAAAAACCTAAAAATTCTGTGTAAGGAATTGCTGGCAATTTTTTGTGTAATGCTGTAGATAACATTACACTTTTTCATTCTGATTTCTTTTTCCCCTTTACAGCATATAATCAAGTTTCACAGGGCTTCTAAAGCAAACAAGAAACCAGTTCAGTTACCTCGGGGAATGGTGAAGTCGCTGTTATATCAGATCCTAGATGGTATTCACTACCTGCATGCTAACTGGGTGTTGCACAGGGATTTGGTAAGTGGATCCGCAATGGGTTTTAGCACTGGGATGATGACTGAGGGCAAGGATGGGTTTGTTTTATGGAAAATTTATGGGGAGAAAACACCTTTTTGCTAAGGGCATGTGTTAATAAATAGGTATTTTTGTACTGCAGTCAGCCTTGATTAGTAGAGTAAATTTTAAAAGCTGGCTATGATCTGATATGTCAGTGAAGTATATCAGATGGCTGGTTTCCATTTTTGATTTTCTAAAGAAACTACTTTAAAAGTGTTCATTTAAATAACAGGCATGTTGAGGTACAGAAAATGCCTTTGGTAGTATCACTGCAGGCAAGATAAATAACTAAGTACAGCATGTGTGTAGGTGGGAGAGAGGATGATTGGCTGCATGAACTGCTGAAAAAATAAAAACTCCTTAAAATTATCACTTTTACTTACAAAGTAACTTTTGAAGGCTGTTATCTTCTTCTAGTACTTACAATCTGTCAAAAATACAGCCATGCCAACTTTTGAAGACTTCTGCAAATAAGCTAATGTTTATCCAAATTACGTAAAAGCGACACATTTTGAACCTGAGTGGTTTTTAACCAGCAAATTCCATTACATATTTAAAATTAGTGAATCTCATCAGTTCTTATGTGTATTTGCCTTTGAAATATGCCCATGGCTGGCTGGGCTGGTTCTTTCTGTCTTAATATCGGGCAGTTTTTCCAACTCAGTTGTCTGTAGCTCTTATTCTTAGAAGTAAACTGGGGGGGGGGGGGGGGGGTTATCAAAGTATTATCTGTGTATGATGCTTCTAATAACTGAAATTTCATTAGTGCATGAGAGTGTCATTAGTTTGACCTTTCAGTCCCATGAATCAGTATTACCAGTGTTATTCTGTGCTTGGTGCAGTAAGTCTGGCTTCCTTATTACTCTTTCAGAGTCACTTTTTGTCTTTGAAATAGCATTAATAGTGTTTCTGGAAGTGTAGTCAATGACTAGTTATTTGTCTTCTGTTTTTGTTCCTGCTAAGTCTTTACAGAGTGTCAGTGTCTGCTTAAACTGATGGGGAAAAGATATAACTTGGATAAATAACATTTTCAGAACTGAAATCATAGAATCATAGAATAGTTAGGGTTGGAAAGGTCCTTAAGATCATCTAGTTCCAACACCCCTGCCATTGGCAGGGACACCTCACACTAAACCATGTCACCCAAGGCTCTGTCCAACCTGGCCTTGAGCACCGCCAGGGATGGAGCATTCACAGCTTCCCTGGGCAACCCATTCCAGTGCCTCACCACACTTACAGTAAAGAATTTCTTCATTATATCCAGTCTAAATTTCCCCTGTTTAAGTTCTAACCCGTTATCCCTTGTCCTGTCCCTACAGTCCCTAATGAATAGTCCCTCCCCAGCATCCCTATAGCCTCCCTTCAGAATGCAGGGAAGTTTTGCTTTATTAATATAATTCTATGGATATTGTTTCTAATTTGCTCCTGGTCTTAGAAACAGAACAGAAGCCTTAGCACTGAGGGGAGAAGTCAGAAAAATTGTGGCTTTGTTGAGACTCATGTAATAGTGGAGCACAACATAATGTAGAAATATATAGTGCTTGTTACTACTTAGACATGCTTTGTTTTAAACCAAAATGTAATGTTATGTAAATGTTCTGCCTGCACCAGTACTCTTTGGTATATTGGTAAGAGGCACACAGGAAGCAAATGACCTATAATCAAGCATCTTAATTGTTCTGATGTTTTACTTTCTACAGTTTCAGAGAATTTAAGAACCTAAGCATAACTGAATTTAAAAAGAAAACCATGCAGATTGTTAACTGGATGGCTCAGGAGATTGGTAATTTGTTACAGAGCCTTTCACATCTAGGTCTGTAGCTCAAATACAGTTTAAGTTGGCAACTGCAAAAAACTGTTACCATCTCATTTTCTGACCTATGTGAAAAGAGTTGGTGGTCTCAGTCCAGCACAAAGTGTTCTTCCAGCAGAAAAACCACTATCACAATTGGCTGTCTTTTCATAATCTAAGGAAGAGACCAAAAGCTTGAGGCAGAGACTGAGACGTCTTCCCACTGGAACCTTGTCAAGCCATTTTGGTGAGAATCTTATGAAACCTGTGCTGGGGCTGCCTGTGCTGCCTTGTCTGTGGAAATTTTTTGGGTTTGCTGTTTTGAAACCGTGGAGTTTGAGCCGAATTTAGAAGGCATGTGTTTCAAGCAGGAGAAAGGTCAGAATTGTATCCGTCAGGTATTTTCTTCTTTTCATCAGGGAATAGACTGAATAACAGAAGGGTTTCTATCTAGTGTTTTGTTCTAGCAATACAGGGGCATACTGGTGCAAAGTTAAGCTTGTCATTCGGGACTTCAGTGGCACATACAGTCTGATCAAAGCAAAATAACTGACATTAGCACTTGTTCTTAGATGTGGGCTTCTATTCCAGGTTACCTGTAATATTAGCCTTCAGGAGTATTGGTGTTAAATAATTGATTTTCACTCTTGGCTGGATGGCTAGACAGATTTGATGTTTCTCCTCCCTTTAAAATGATGTGTTGCTAAATGTTTTGTGTTTACCTAGATTTAGGTGTGTACAGATACACCCATGTTGTTGCTCAAATAACATTCTTGCTGTTGTTTCATTCACTAGCTATTATAAGAGTGATGGTTCTTGGGGTGGTGGGAAGCATAAGAATAGTACTTTGGCAGAAAAAAAATGTTCTTTACTACGTCTCTCTTAGGATAAGGATTTGCTTAAAGGGTAAGAAAGCTCATCTCTTGGGAAAGCAATTATCTTTCATTGAAGTGCAATTTTCTGCTTTGGGGTTTTGGTTTATTTTAAGACGTCTTAATGAAGGTAGCTTTTAGGTAGCTAATATTTTGGAGTTTTTGAGATCTTGACTTGTGTAATCAGAAACAAAGTATGGCATAAAGTAACTCCTTTTGGTTTAGGCAATAAAATTTAATGGTGATTACAATCATCAACTTAGACTGAAATTTGTCTTCATAATGGTGGAATTGAGCAGTTTTCAGTTCCTGTAAGATTCTTAAAAAAATATCTGTTCTGTATGAAACAGTAAAAACTGTAGGAAGACAATAGTTGTCTGTTGGGGGTTTTGTAGTTGTGGTTTGCCTTTTACAAAGGAAATGCATACAAATCTTAGCAATAACTATTTAAACTCTTTGCTGCTTTTTTTTGTCCTCTTTCACTGCTTACGTGAAAGCCAATTCACTGTTTCCATCAGAGCAAGAGAGATGTGGATTGTATTTGTTGTCTGAACACCGCTGTGCTTGAGTAGTTAGCTTTTCCATAAGGCTGAAACACCAGTAAAATTTTTCAGCACGAGTGTCAGTCCTTTTAAAGTTTCTTATTTGACTTGCATATGCTTCAGCTTTTTTAAATTTCATGACTGAGAGCAATTGAAAGCAGATTGTTTATTCATGCTCTGACTGTAGCAGGAAGGAAATAACACTTCATGTAATTACCACAAAGTGCATCAATTATAGTTTTAGTAATATTTTGAATTTAGTTATCAAGCATGCTTCAAACATACTGTGTTTTGCTGACTACTTTTTCTAGTATTTTTTCCTGTTTATGATATCCAGCTATTGGGCTTCTTCCTTTACTCAAAGTTCTTATTCCACACCAAAAATAAGCATAAGCAGAAGAGTGGCTATAGATATGTTTTCATCAATCTGCAACCTCAAGAGCAAGAGAAAAGAGAGGATGCTTGTAAGATTTCAAGTAATGGGCCTAAAATAGAGGTCCCTTTTCATGGTACAGCAACATCTGTCACACCTGTTAGTATATAAAAGTGTATCTTTCTTTAATATTAGTTTGTAATGGCCTTGTCCACGCAGTTGGGATGTGGCCATTTGCAAACTAGCACTAGCACAGGATACTGCAGCCTATTTAATATGTTTCTAGTGTGCAGCTCGACTGAACTGCTGCTGCAGGATGAGCACTGGTTTTTAACAAGCTTTCAGACAGACAAGTTTAATACAGTTGGAATGTAGCTTCCTGGGACCTCTTCCCAAGGGTACCTGCTGCCAGCTTTGGGATTACTAAGAACATTAAATATTTTCTTTCAACAGTAAATGAGGAGACCCACTGCCAGGGTTTGTTTTTGTAGACATCCATGGCTTCCCAGGCTCTGGCTGTGAATCACCAAAGTATATGCTTTAGGCAAAGTTAAATATATGGAACATTTACCCTGCCAGTTTTCTCTTTTCCACATTAGAGCTCTTGAATCCAAGGATGTCTCTCTCATCAATATTCAAAGAATACTTCAGAAATACATGAATGCCCTTCAGTCCTGCTCTAGTGCTTACGGAAATGGTCATCTGAAGAAATGCACCTAAATGCTTAAAAACAAGTAGTCATGTGCACAACTTTTCCTACTAGAAAGAAGTTACCAGCTTTTAAAAGCAGGATGGTCTTCTACCCTCTTTAGATATATAAATGGATAATGGGCATTATTTCCCAAAAGGTATTGTAATGACTTGCTAGTGATTTGCTTTAAAAGGAGGAAGAAACAAACAACCCAACCCAAACCCAATCACAGTTTTGGTTGTCAGCTGTTGCATTTCCCAAGATATTTCTGTTTCCAAGGTGTTTTTCATTATGTAAGTGTGCTTTTGTGAGTTCACAAAAGAACAATGTGTCTGGCAAAACCTTGTGTTCTTGCATAGGCTGTACTAACATGCTTCTCTGTAATTTACTGTAATTCTAAATATTCCCTAGTTAAAATAGCATTATCTGCTGTTTCTTAATTCTCTTATTTACAGGGAACATGACTACTCTCTGCCCACTGTTCTGAGCATTTTCTTTGTCTTAGAGGGAACTTTCAAACCAGTAAATAATAAAAGTGATTTTACTTTTTAAGAACTGCTGTGCCAAATGAGAATCCATTTGTCTGGCTTTCATCTTGGACATCACTGTTGGCTGAGGCCTGTTAGGTCAAGCTCTTGATTGAGTCATGTCTGTCAGGTTTGTACAAATGCAGGTGTAAAGTTAGAAATCTAGAATATATTGCTGCAGTACTGCTAGCCTTCCAGTCAGAAAATTAGAAGGCGTAATGCTTGGGGATCTTTAAATTCACCGTAAAATCATAGAAACAAATCATTGTGAGACCACTCTCTTTGAAAGGTCATAGCTATCAGGGGTGGTTCCTGAGGGGAAAAAAGCAAAATTATCACTCCAGTTTTCAAGAAGGGCAAGAAGAGGATCTGGAAAATTATATGCCAGTCACTCTCACCTTGGTCACCGGGAAGGTGATGGATTAAATACTTCTGGAAGCTATTTCTTGATATCTGAAAGACATAAAGGTGATGGGGAATAGTCAGCATGGATTTATGAAGGGGAAATCATGCTTAGCCAACCTGAAAGTCTTTAATGACTATGTCAGAAGACCAGTGGGTGTTGCTTACTTTAGTAAGGCTTTCAACACTACATCCCGTAATATCCATGTAGACAAACAAATGAAGTACAGACTCTCAGAGTACACAGAGGAGTGAGGTGGGCTGAAAGCTGGTCGAGTTCATGGGCTCAAAGGATTGTGATCATTGCTATCAAGCTGGACACCAGTCACTAGTGGAGCATCGGACAGGCTGATGCTGGGTTCAGTGCTGTTTAGCATCATCATTAATAACCTGGACAATAGGACAGGACACACCCTTAAAAAGTGAGCACATGATTTTCAGAGTTGCCTTCCAACCTCAGCCGCTTTGTGAATGTGTTATAGAATCATAGAATAGTTAGGGTTGGAAAGGACCTTAAGATTATGTAGTTCCAACCCCCCTGCCGTGGGCAGGGGCACCTCACACTAAACCATCTCACCCAGGGCTTTATCCAACCTGGCCTTGAACGCTGCCAGGGATGGAGCATTCACAAGCATGTCGAGGTCCCTCTGCATGGCATCCCTTCCTTCCAGTGTATCAACCGAACCACACAGCTTGGTGTTATTGGCAAACTTGCTGAGGGCACACTCAATCCCACTGTCCATGTCAGCAGCAAAGATGTTGAACAAGACCGGTCCCAACACCAATCCCTGAGGGACACCACTTGTTACCGGTCTCCAGCCGGACACTGAGCTATTGACCACAACTCTTTGCATGCAGCCATTCAGCCACTTCTTTATCCACCGAGTGGTCCATCTATCAGATTGATGTTTCTCCAATTTAGAGACAAGGATGTCGTGTGGGACAGTGCCAAATGCTTTGCACAAGTCCAGGTAGATGACATCAACTGCTTTACTGCTGTCCATCAGTTCTGTAGCCCCATCACAGAAGGCCACCAAATTGGTCAGATAGGATTTCCCCTTAGTGAAGCCATGCTGGCTGTCACTAAGTACCTTTTTGTTTTTCATGTGCCTTAGCATGCCTTCCAGGAGAATGTGCTCCAGGATTTTGCCAGGCACAGAGGTGAGACTGACTGGTCTGTAATTCCCCGGGTCTTCCATTTTCCCCTTCTTGAAAATGGGGGTTATATTTCCCTTTTTCCAGTCGTCGGGAACTTCACCTGACTGCCATGATTTTTCAAGTATGATGGCCAGTGGCTTAGCAACTTCATTCGCCAGCTCCTTCAGGACCCACGGATGGATTCCATCAGGTCCCATGGACTTGTGCACGTTCAGATTTTGAAGATGGTCTCGAACCAGATCCTCTCCTACAGTGGGCCCAAGGTCTTCCTTCTCACAGTCCCTGTGTCTGCCTTCCAAGACTTGGTTGGTGTGGTCAGAGCCTTTGCCAGTGAAGACCAAGGCAAAGAAGTCATTCAGAACCTCAGCCTTCTCCAAATCATGTGTAGCCAGTTCTCCCGAGAGCTTCTGGAGGGGGCCTGTGTTGTCCCGAGTCTGTTTTTTTATTTGCTACATGCCTGTAGAATCCCTTTTTGTTATCCTTAACATCCGTAGCCAAGTTTAATTCTAACTGGGCCTTAGCTTTCCTAACCTTATATCTTTGATTTAATTTGATCTGTCTCAAAAAATTCAATTACTGCTTTTTCAAAATCTAAAATCATGACAAATCAATAGAAGCTGTGGTAGAGGGGAAGTGGGAGCAGGAGTGAGTAAGAATATGAAAGATCAAATAGCTCAAATGAAAAAGGAACAATGTGAAGAAAGAAGTGCACTACAAAACCTTTGCAGTGAAGGAGGACACTTTGTGATGAATCTTGACTGATGAGAGGGAGGACATGATGCCATTTTCTTTTCCTGAAAAAAAAAAGATGATGTATATCCCCACAAGTTTTTATGGAAGCTGCTTGGTCATAAAATGAAGCATGTATTTCTACTGGATCATCAAATCGTCACCCACTTTGATATGAAACACTTCTGTAACTGCAGTATCTCTAGAGGGAGATACCCTGGTCTTGAGAGATGAAAACAAAATGTCAGTTCTGTAGAATTAAAGTGTTATGGAGATTTATATTTTTAGACATCTCTTGGCCCTACGTCTTTTATTCTTAGCTCGAATACTGTTCCTATTGTGCTAAAGCAGTGGAATCAAATGGAAAATGTAAATGAAAATACAATATTCAATCTACTACTTTAGTTGTATTTGAGTCTTCATTGCAGGGCTTCTTGAGGATTTTGTCAATCAGCCATCTTTAAAGATATTGAACAGATCTCTCTTAATTCATAGGCCACCTCCATTCAAACAGTTCTTGAAGGTAAATATAATATTTCATCTTCTTTACATGTTGATCATCTTTGATCTCAGATCAAGTGCAAGGTCATTTAAGAAGCTTTAAGTAATGGTTGTGAAAGGATAGAGTAGAACTCCAAGATTTGTAATATGTGGACTCAGCAGCTACACCTGAAAATAATTTTTATCTAAGCAACCAGTGTTTAGCAAAAATGGGAAACCAGTCCTAAAAATTCTTGTTAATCTTTTACCTCACAATAGATTCCTATTATTATAAGATGGAAGTGCTTAGTAGGGGAACATTTTGGATATATTTTTCTCCATATTTTTCTATATTTTGATTGCAAGTATAAAACTTAATTTTTCAACTTGGTTAAAATGGAAATGGGGGGTGCAAGGAAAGGTCAGAAATCTGACGATTTCACAAAAGGTTTCCAAATCCACCTCTGTTAGACTATTGCTTTTATTCAAAGCCCATTCCATTTACTTGATCATCAAATCCAGTCTTATCTGAGTATTAAAGACAAGTCTTTTGTTTCTTGGAACTGTCAATAACTTCTTGTTTTTAGCTCAATATTTCTTTTCCATAAATAATTCTTAAAATAACTAATCCTTTGAGGTGGGGAAAAAAAGTAAAAGGTGAGTCCCACAATCTTGGCTTTTAGAACTGGCAGTCATACTGGCAACACTGTTTTGCTCTATTCATAAATATACCTTGTTTTGAAACAACAGTAAACACAGTCTTTGTCTGAAGTATAAATTGAAGATCAAGGTAGAGCACTGTATATGTTTTAAGAGTTTTGTTACTTCACCTAGCCAATTATGTGACCAAACCTAAGCAGGCTTACTCTTAAGACTGTTAATGCCTAGAGGAAATGCAGGTAAAGTTCCTGAATTTGGAGTTCAATAGACAAAGAAGCTTCTACATCTAAGCAGTACGAGGTCAGAAAAGAAATGGAGGAAGCAAGGCTCCTTATTTAACCACCAAATATCTGAGGGAGAAATGAGTACAACAGGGATGACTATTTGGAGACATGAAGTTACATTGCATGGTTATCAATATTTTAGAGTGGTGCTTTTCACTGATCTGCTGCAGAACTGTCAAGACAGAAGCAATGCAAGAGTGTTTTTCCTGGCATTTCTATATCATAGCAAATCAAATAATTTTTAACTTGTGATCTCAGACCTATTAACCGGTAGTGAAGAACTGTTGCCAAAGGGGAACTGCAAATATGAGACTGAAAGTAACTTGTGGGTTTTCTTCATATAGCTATAAATACTGGTGTGAGGAGTACTACTTCTGTTTTCTCTCTCCTCTTTCCCTTAAAGCCCTTCAGTGCTAGATAGTGTTTCAGGACTGATGTTTTCAACCATTTACACTTTTGCCTTACAAGGTATCAAACCAAGGCAAGTCTTTTCAGTGCCTTTCATCAGAATTAATATTATTATGTAATATTAAAGGCTTTTAAAAAGTCTGCCTTTGGTGAAACATGCATTTAATAACAGCACCAGAAACATGTGAGTGTGCATGCTGCATACAGACTTTTAAACTGAAAATAAGTGATTTAGTGTTTTAGATAAGAGAAATTACTACCCATTAAAATCTTATATTATGTATCTCTTCTGTAAGGATCTCTGAGTGAAGGTATGGAGAATCCTATAGCAGACTGGGTGCAGGAGGAATATGTAGCAAAGCAGAAAGTTGAATAATCAAAACTGGCTTTCACAGGAAAATTGAACAGGTCATCTAAAAAGTGTTTGGATAAATGTGTAGGTGTTGCTCGAGTAGCATCATGTGTTAACCAGAAAATGTCAAGGATTTTTGTGATGAATATTTTAGTAAGAATACATAGAATGAAGAATAGTGGATTTTAATAAAGAAAAGTGGGGTTTGGGGGATGTTTTTGATCCTCATCTTGCTTAAAAAGTAAGTATCATATTTCATGTCAGTATATGTGTTGCATTGTTATTTCTGACTATGTAGGGAAAATCGGACCATTAGGAGACTTTACTTACTTTAGTATGTTATTTGTGAAGTTGTAGGAGCTCCTTGTGAAAGTTTCCTTCATTGTTTAAAAGTCCAAAAAGCTTGAGGTTTCTTCATTAGGCAACTTTCTTGTGTTTAGAAATGTGGTGGTCTGAAAATCTGCAGTCAGCTACCCAGAATTGTCTGACAGCTGAGGGATGCCATCACTTTGTATGTGCTTTATTTGGTTTTTTCAGTGGGTCATAAATTCATTTAGTAGTTATTACTGCTTCAGTCTGAGTCAATTTATACTGCTTTCACAAAGGCTTTAGAAAAGAGAAAGGAATGTGCAGTAAAACCTGTGCTAACTTCATTCTGTCATGCAGTACAAAAAATGGCAGAGGAAGGGAGGAGGAGCATCAGCTGGATGTAGATGGTTGGATATGTGGGAAGATGGAGAGATGACCACTGTCTTTGTAACAAAAATGAACATTTGGAAACTTTCTGTATTTCACTACTATTTTTTTATCAAAATATTAGAATATATTTTGGTGCTTCTAATTTCAGTAGTTTGAGTAGTTTGAAGTACTCTAGTTTGAGTACTGCAAAGGATATACTTTCCTAGGAAATGTAGTTAATACTGTCTGGAACTTCTGCAGTTTCCAGAAAGCGGGATGCCTATGTGCAGAACCAGCATTCTTTATATGAAGAAGGCTCATTAATGAAGGTGCTGTTTTGTCAGATGGATTTGGTAAAATACTTCAGCTATTGCTTTTTTCCAAGCTTGGAAGTATTTTGACTTTTTTAAACTCCATGGCGTTTAAGTAGATAACTGAAGTAGAACAAGGTAATAAGAATGATGTGTAATGTAAGTAATGGGGAGTATAATTCATATATGGATACCTGATATATAGATAATTTTTTAATATCTATTTGTTCATATATATATAAGGGTTTACAGAAGTTGTTTATATCCGTTTTTATCTTAATAGTAAAAGCCGTGTCTGAATTAAGTGGTATTTTGGAAATGTAGTACATTTCTTTCTTCACTGTAGTTTTAAACTTGTTCTTTTGTTACTAGCCTGAATTTTAATCTGTTGGCTTTCCAAGGTAGCAAGATACCTGATTATGGTGCCACCAGGAGTGTAATGTAAGTAATCCTTCCCTGTTTGAAGGCAGGCTCAGTCATCTCAGTGCATTGCCATGCAGTAGTGATAGGTAAACTGCCTGAGATAACTCATAAATACAAATAGAGGTGAGACTTCTACAGAGAAAAGGCATTCTGGAAGCTTCAGATCTAGTTCCTATCGTAAAGGTAATGAGCTATAATAGCCAGATGGAGAATGTGTCAACACAACTTTTGGTTCTGACATGAGAGAGGTGTGGAGAACCAGAAGCTCTTTGATCACGAATCTGCCTTTGAAGTACGCTTCATCAATAAATACCCTAATTTGGTGAAAAAACTGTAGTATGATTTTAGAACACTTAGATGCAGTTTAGAGTTTAGCTTTGTTGGGTTTTTTAGTACCAAATACCTATTGAGGTTGTGACAAAGTTATCACTATGAAAATGATATGGCAGATAGGAATATAAATTGTTCAAAATAGGTTAAATAGCAGTAATTGTTTTTTCTGGTTCCTGTTATAGAGAGAAAATGTAATGATCTATGCGAATGATCTGTACTCACAGAAGAAAAGTCAAAAAGAAAGCAGTATTTTGATTAAATCTGAGCAATTTCAAAGGAACCTGTGAAAAATTCACCTTACAAATAGGGTACACTTATCCCATATGAAAGCTTGCTCTGTATGAACTCCCAACTTTACCTAACTTGCTCTGAATACAGGTGACACAGAACACAATCTCTGGGGTGTTTGAAATATTATGTTTGT